>NC_057812.1:695061913-695661913 GCF_018294505.1 Triticum aestivum | reverse complement strand
CGCGTTCACCATCGTCAATGACGGGATGATGTCCGGGATCCACACCGTGCTCCTCCCCAAGAAGGCCGACAAGGGCAAAGGTGACATCCACCGGAAAGCATCCTAGCACCCTACCGCACACGGTTATCTGTAGTGTGTGCGATGCACCCTGTATCACACACCATTACGAGGTGAAAATTCACAGTTGCATGTGCGATATTTTTTCTAACCATGTGCCATGACTCTACGTGCACTAGTGTTAGTAACCAAGTACAAGGAGCTCACTTGGTTGGAAAAGTAGATGCACAAACTCAGGCACACTTAAAGAAAAGGTACAACAATACAATTACTCGTCGCCATCCACCTCATCGATGAGTTGCTATCACATTTATTTTTTCGATCTCCCCATCAACCATTCGTGCATATATATGGTTGCCGTCAACCGTGGTTCATAAAATGATCACATAGCCAGAAGCTGGTAAGTAAAGATATCCCCCCGGTGTGCCAACATATTTTATCTCTGAGTTAGCTGGTCATGGTGGATAGTACTCAAGACAATTCCTCTGGTTTTGTTTTGCTAAAGCCACATTTTAGAAAAATAAAAAATATATATACATTAGACCGCCCGCACACACTACCACAAATATGTTAATTAGATTTGGGAGGCATTAGAAAACGATTAGCTTGTAGGAGCCCTCGCTCCAGCGGTGCATCTACTCCACATCATTACTCTACACTGTTCTGACGCACTCTACCAATGCAAACTACAAGAGAATGCAGACTTAGAAGTAACAAGAGTCGCCTTGGCTACACGGTCGGTCTCGGCTTCAGAGGCCCTAGTGCGAGAAAACGAAGAAAAACTCCAGACGCACGAACAAGGTCTCACGCTTGCGGTAGCAAGAAAACTGCCCCTCGCTCAATGCAACTCGACTGATCTAGAGCTTCGAGATAACCAAGTTTGAGAATAAATAAACAACTTGGAACCAAATCAGGTGAAGTAGTTTTTTTTTTCTTTTGAGGGAAAAATCAGGTGAAGTAGATGGTCTCATAAAAGCATGTCCAAGCCCATGTCACCGGATCTGGATGCATCGGATCTAAAAGTGAAACGGACGGCAGGAGACCTGACCGACGAACTGCTAGGATCGGATGGACGATTTCCCTCGTTTAACCACTCATCCGGAAACTTCCGTCATCCCAAATCGCCAGCCCGCGCCACACCCGAACGAAAGTTCTCGCCCCCGCCCTCCACGTCACCGATCCGCGGGAAAAGCAATTGTTTTTTTTGCCTCCCCCTCCACGTCACTGATCCGCGGCCTCGCGCTCCTAGCCAATCACGCGCGGCCTCCCCTCCTCTTTATAATCTGCCGCCGCCCCCTCTGTTCTGCCATCCCAAGCACACCCAGCGCCCTCCACCTGCTCCCAGATCCCGGCCATCTCTCCACTCCGGCGACCACCGCACGAGCGCGCTCACCCTCCACCGCCACCCGAAGATGGCCATTGCCGGCAGTGGGAGGGGCAAGGCGAAGCCCGCGGCCAGCGCCAAGTCCGTGTCCCGGTCGTCCAAGGCCGGCCTGCAGTTCCCCGTCGGCCGCGTCGCCCGGTACCTCAAGGTCGGCAAGTACGCGCAGCGCGTCGGCGCCGGCGCCCCCGTCTACCTCGCCGCCGTCCTCGAGTACCTCGCCGCAGAGGTACGCGTGCCCTCCCCGGCTGCTCCTTTCCCCATGTCCTGTCACTCTGGATCTCACCGCTTCTTTCTTTCTCTTCTGATTCAGACCCTGGAGCTCGCCGGGAACGCGGCGCGGGACAACAAGAAGAACCGGATCGTGCCGCGCCACATCCAGCTGGCGGTGCGCAACGACGAGGAGCTGAGCCGGCTGCTGGGCTCGGTCACCATCGCCGCCGGCGGGGTGCTGCCCAGCATCCACACCACGCTGCTCCCCAAGAAGGCCGGCAAGGGCAAGGGCGACATCGGCTCTGCTTCTCAGGAGTTCTAGACTAGATTATTATGGTCCTTATGAATGTTTGGAATGCATCTCGCAATCTTGTTCTTGATGTTACTGCTTGTGACGCCCTTGTCAATACTAATATGAATGAAACGGATATGTTGCTATTGTTTGCCTGAATCCAGTACGAAGTTCAGAATTCGTCTTGCTGTTGCACTGAAACGCCTCTGAACTGACGACAAGGAAAGTTGCACTTTGCCAGAAAACTCTGTAGTCAGATGAGGAATATATCTTGCATTTTTATCTGTATAATTGAGCACCTAAGTTATTCGTATGACTGAAACTCCATTTTATACAAAGATATGTTTGAATCAAAGGGGTTTCCCCCTGACCCCATTTTATTATTTTATCCCCCTGACCCCATTTTATTAAATGAAGCAGAAAACCAAACACGGTTCGAGCTGATCCACTGACGAGCAACATCCACAATCTAGGGTCAAAGCCCCTCTAAAACCCAAACTATTCAGACCGAGAGATGATGTTCTCCGCACTACTGTTTTATTACAGGACACAAATGAGCAACAAAGACTATCCAGCAGCAGGAGATGAGGTCGAAGGAGCACACAGCAGCACTACTTGGTAGTCGTCTCACAGGGTACTAGAGTTACTCTAGCAGATTCGTAAAAAGTGAGCCTCTAAAATTAAGAAGCTCTAGGAAATGTTCGCAAGATTTCTGAAGTGCAAACTTTATAATTTGTCCTCCCACATTTTCTTTAAATGCTCTCACATTTCTTTGGCAAGACAACACTTCAATACTTCAACACTTCTTTTTTTTTTTGCGAAAATGATCCGGATCAATTTTAAATGTTCATTATAAGTAGTGCAAAGCTCTTCAAACATAATAGAAACTAAATCGAAGTCCGTAGACCACCAAATGATCATACCTGCCGCTAGAACAAGCGCCGATGCGTCGTTGTTGCAGCTCCTTTGCCGAAACTGGCTTGACCTTGTTGATGACACAACTATAGACATAAGAATGAGAACTAGTTGGCGAGGTTATGCAAACTAGGTAAAATATATATATATATATATATATATTAGAAAAGGAGGAAGACCTCCGGCCTCTGCATCTGGGAGATGCATACGACCACTTTATTGATTATTCTCGAGGACTTTACAAAGTATTAGAACAATATGCCTGAATCCACCATCTTGACAACATATGCCGATGAAGGGGTGCTAGCTGGGCCACTAAGACCACTCACCTAAGCCTAACATCAAAAGTCGGACGCCCCAGCCGAGCCACATACCGGGTCTGGGGCACAATCCGGTCAGACGCACTCGTGTGTCGTCGCCGCCATCTTCCACAGGTCCGTCTTCAGATCATATTGAGGCATCTACCTTATCTGTCCACTCAGCCATCGACGTCACCATGACGCCAGACAACTACCTCCTCCTGCGCGAGTCCACCCCGCGCATCGGATGCCGAGCCTCCACAACGCCATGCCGCCGATAACCGCCGCCATCAATGTGTGAGATGAAGCACCGCTCCACCGAGTTCGGCAGGGCTGCTGAATACCAAGCACCGTGGAAGAAGGACTCCGAGGCTGAGCACATAGACGGCAGAGCGCCAACGCACCGCCACCAGACGAACTCCGACCACGCCACCAACCGTCGCCAAGCAACCAAAGCATCACATCCACCCCAAGCTCACCACGAACGACACCCCCAAGAGGGTGACGACGCCCGGAGCGCCGCTGTCGCTCGATCCGGCAAGGATTTGGGCTTTCGCCCGTCATACGAGCTGGGTGGAAGGAGGAGGGGAAGGAGGCAACCTGGACGACGCCTACAAGAAGGGTACGGCGCCCTCGGGCGTCGCCGCCGTCGTGGCCAGCACTGCTGGCCTCGGATTTCTTCGGAGCCACCTCCCACCTCCAGCCGCCAAACAGGTACAACTCCGGCGACAAAGGCCGCCCAAAGCAGGACCATCGGAGGCAGCCCTGGTTGAAGTAGACGGAGGCCTTCAGATCTGGATCGGGCGCTGCCGAGACGCCCGCACCACAGCCGCCACCTGCCGCCGCCTCGCCGCCCCCCCGGCCGAGGAAGAACGACCAGCACCAACGAGCACTGGTCACCGCAGACCCGGCATCGATCCACTAGCCGAGGCCGCCGCCACGGATCCAAAGCCCCCCGAGGAAGAACGGGGCGGCCAGATCCTCGCCGCCACCTTCACCGGCCGCCGAGCCGCGAGCCGGCAGCCACCTCCGGTGGCGACGAGGGAGAGGAGAGGTGGGGGAGAGGGCCGGCGGCGGGCTAGGGTTACGCCGCCCGAGTCGCCCCTGCGGGAGCAACGCGGGGGCCAGAGCGACGCGAGGTATATATAGCTAAATATTTAACTACAAAAACAAATATTCACACATTTTCAAAAAGTTACACAAGACGGATATTTATCCATTTCAATTTTCAAGCAAATACTCATGACTTTCAAAAAGAATTTGTTCTTGAAATTTATCTAGGCGGTTACATTTACTCTTATTGGTACACACATATTATTTGTGAAAAAAGAAAAAAAACTCTTTCATAAAAGATCAAAAAATAATTTTATCAACATATCATTGGTAATGAAAGCTCGTACGTCCACGAATGGATACTTTGGTTCTCACCGAGAGAAATTTGATGCTTGCTACAAAACTTTGAACTTGGGGTCTAACACTTTGCTACCTTATATTAACCAACACCAACGCTCACACGTAAAGGATCACATCAGGAAAGAGTAAAGTCATACAAGAACGAAGCTATGCATAGATGGGGAAAAAACTGAAAGCAATCAACAGAAAAATCGTTGAAAGACAACAACCATCAGTATCAACCATCTCTTGACAATACAAGGACTGCGAGAAAGGTTATACAAAAGCAACACCTCGCGATGACACGAACGAGGGATGTTGCAGCCGGAGACGGGCTGTTGCAAGGAGACCGAGAGGTGCTCCAGTGAGGCTAGACAATGATGTTGCAGAGTGCAATGATGCTATTAAGAACCAGCGGGGGTCTCCTGATGGTGCTGTCGGGCGGCTCGGTCGGTTGCACGAGATTTTTGCTACATTGGTGGGTGATACGTCTCCAACGTATCTATAATTTTTAATTGTTCCATGCTGTTATATAATCATTCTTGGATGTTTTATAATCATTTTATAGCAACTTTATATCTTTTTTGGGACTAGCCTATTGACATAGTGCTCAGTGTCAGTTGCTGTTTTTTGCTTATTTTTTACTTCACAGGAAATCAATATCAAACAGAGTCCAAACACCGTGAAACTTTTTGGAGAATTTTTATGGACCAAAACACCCAGGATGGGCCAGAGAAGTAACAGACGGGTGCCCCGAGGGGGGCACAACCCACCTGGGCGCGCCAGGGGGCCCAGGCGCACCCTGGTGGGTTGTGCCCACTTTGGTGGCCTCCCGCACCGCCTCTTCGCCCTATAAATTGTCAAATATTCCAAAAACCCTCAGGGAAACCCTAGACCAGAAGTTCCTCCGCTGCAAGGCTCTGTAGTCACGAGAAACCAATCTAGACCCCGTTCCGGCACCCTGCCGGAGGGGGTAATCATCACCGGTGGCCATCTTCATCATCCCGGCGGTCACCACGATGAGGAGGAAGTAGTCCACCCTCAGGGCTGAGGGTTTGTACTAGTAGCTATGTGTTTAATCTCTCCCTCTCTCTTTCTCTCTTATTCTTGAGATGTCATGATTTTGATGTATCGCGAGCTTTGTTAATATAGTCGGATCATACAGTGTTTTCCCCTCTCTATCTTGTTGTGATGAATTAAGTTTTCCCTTTGAGATTTCGTTTTATCGGATTGAATACTTTTATGGATTTGAGAGCACTTGATATATATCTTGCATATGAATACTCGTGGTGACAATGGGGTATCATATTGATTCACTTGATATATGTTTTGGCACCCAATTCACGGATTCCCAAGGTGACATTGGGGTAATATATGCATAGGGGTTGATGTACGTTCTTGTCTTTGTTTCCCCGGTAGAAATCTTGGGGCACTCTTTGAGCTTCTTTGTGTTGGATTGAGTATTACGAATCTGAATTTGCTTTGGTGTTATTTTAGTACGAACTCTTGATAGATCGATCAGAAAGAATAACTTAATGTTATTTTAATACGAACTCTTGATAGATCGACCGGAAAGAATAACTTGGTGTTATTTTAGTACGAACTCTTGGATAGATCGATCGGAAAGAATAGCTACAAAGAATTTCTTCTTATGTTCTCCGCTAGATAGGAACTTTGGAGTGATTCTTGATCGCACTTTGATGGATGGTTATATGATCAAATTATATTAGCATTGTTGAGAGATTGCACTAGCTAAATTACGGACCCTGGGCTTCATTTTCAAGCATTGCAATACCGTTTGTGCTCCATTTTATCAATTGCTACCTTGCTGTTTTTTATTGTTCTTATTACAAAAATCAATATCTATTATCCATATTACACTTGTATCACCATCTCCTCGCCGAACTAGTGCACCTATTCAAATTACCATTATATTTGCTGTGTTGGGACACAAGAGACTTTTTTATTATTTGGTTGCAGGGTTGTTTGAGAGAGACCATCTTCATCCTACGCCTCCCACGGATTGATAAACTTTAGATCATCCACTTGAGGGGAAATTGCTACTGTCCTACAAAACTCTGCGCTTGGAGCCCAACACATGTCTACAAGAATAAAGTTGCGTAGTAGACATTAGTGGGAGACGAGGAGGACGTTGTTTCCCGTCAATCCAACCAGAGGTGCTCCTACGAGGCTAGACGGTGATGTTGCAGAGTGACGGGCCATGACCCGGGGAGTGGCTAACCGAGCCGACCTGGAGGACCCGGGGTCCTAGAAATCATCCAAGCTTAGAATAAACTCTCGGTAGCAATCTCCTTCACCACTGTAATTCTTTGCACGAGGTATCCCCCATCATGAATTACAAATACAAACAGGATGTAAGGCATTACTCTTCGGAGGCCTAAACCTGGGTAACCTGTGTGTGCAAACTCCGGTTCGGTACTTCCGACCTCGTCATGAATCCTCTCGAGGGATCTGACGGTGTTTACTCCATCATAGAGTGCAGTGACTCTACTATGAACCTGTGGGGTCTCCGAATGGTGCTGTCGGGCGAATCGGTCGGTTGCAGGAGATTTTTACTACATTGGTGGGAGACAAAGACAACATTGTTTGTCGTCAATCCGACGGTTATGCGATCAAGGTCGAGTGCCTGGAGAGTCAACTTTCCCCCAAATATCAGTCGATTGGAGCCTAGCGCTCAACTTAACTTTATCCTATTATCCAACCAAGTACAAGCAACCTACGACTTTATCCACGCCGCTATCCCTTCTCCCCCTCCATCCCCTTCTCCTCTCTTCCATAGCCTCTCTTTTGAGAGTTGATCATGGACTGCCCAGTGTGATCCAACGCCTCATCCGACGGCATTGCCTGCTAGCGATGGCTATGGAGAGGTGCTTGGGTCTTCCTTGTCCATATTAGGGTAGTAGTTAGTTAGTGTTGGATTCATGCCGTGGTCTAGCGATATGTCATTGGGATGCAAACCACTAGTGCTTGCGAGCAGCGTCTGGTGGTGGCCGTTGTTGTCTTCTTGCTTGCCCCCATGGTGGAGGGAAGCGGGAGGCGCCGAATCTGGCAGGATCCCCTTGAATAAGCGCGTTCTAGTGCTATGGCAAGTTGTGGTGATGGGGGTGCTCTTCTTCTTTGGCTGTCGAGGTAGTGGCAGAGAGAGAGATGTGCCCCATCAAAGCGTTTCATGCCTCATTGCTACTTTGTTGATCCAGATCTGCGCAAATGGCACCGGCTTTGTCGGCCCTTGTGCTGCAGAAAGGGGCTCTCCGACTCACCATGTTTTATAGGACAATCCACGGGTGAGGTGGCAACGATGCTTTTGGGGACAAGTGGATCTCCGGCAGCTGCTTCGGATTATCTTGTGCGGCCATTACGGTGGCCGACGGTTCATCTCTTCTGTTGCGTTGCCGATTTGCTTGGCTGAAGGGCGACCATCTTTCTTCCTCCCGGCCAAGATACCACAGGGAAGGCAGTGCATCCTTCAAGTAGAGTTGATGGCTTGCTCTTGTGGAGGCGTCGTTGTACCAAGTGGTTCTGTCCCCAGCGCCGGCGAAGTTGGTACTGTGAGGAGGATGCTTCAGACCCGATTATAATATGTATCCGCGTTCTGGGGTCCTCTTCATGAAGTTCTGGGAATTGGTTGTATTTTCTTTTCTAGTTTAAGTCCTGTTGTAAGATGCTTTGTCTTGTTGCTTTGATCAATATAGCATCTGGGTTGTTTGGGACCCTTTATGTGTTGAAAAAACCCAAGTACAAGCAACTCACCTGGTTGAAAAACTGGATGTACAAACTCAATCAAACCTCTATAGTATTTTTTAAAAAAAAGTACAAAAAACCAATGACTCGTCATTTTATTTTATTTTATTTTAAAGACAATTCCCGTCATTTTATTTTATTCAAGTCATGTTCTTAGGCAATACAAAATATACGTTGAGCCACACACGCACTCTAGTACTCTACCACAAACATGTTAGTTAGGCTTGGGAGGCATTAGGAAACAATTAGCTTGTACTACCTCCGTCCTGGTGTATAAGTCATTCGCGTAGTTCTAGGTCGATAATTTAACTATCTAAATATGTATTATATGTGACAAAAAATATATATTTAAAAACTACATCCGTGTGGAAATCTAGTGGTATATTTTTCATGACATATAACACATATTTAATTCCTTAAATCGATGACCTAGAACTACGCGAATGACTTATACACCCGGACGGAGGGAGTAGCAGACTTTGCTCATGTGGTGCATTTCCTCTGCATCATTACTCTAAACATCCGTGATGCACGTCGTCTGTCTCATAAGCTAACCAGAGTCGCCATGCGTATCCTTCGCCACCATCGGGTCAAACAACCATGCCCAGAACACCCGCGGTCACGCAGCCAGGAGGGACATGTGAGCGTGGAACTCCTGACCGCCCGTCCGAAACTTGACGTCTGCGCCTCTCCCGTCCCCGAGGATGGGCTCGATGTGTACGGGCAGCTCATGCGACGGCGACTGACACGGCGTCGTATTGGGAAGCAGCCATCCCCGAGTAGTGACAACGAGTCCAGCATGGACTTCTAGACGAATTTGCGGCAGCCCCACCACCCACCAGTGCTTCCCCTGAAACTGAGAGAAGACGTGCCTCGGCATAAAGAAGTTGGGTAATGTGCGTGGCTGGGTCCAAAGCGCCTGAGATTGCAGCCTGAAACAATCGTGCCAAAAAGATTGGTGTAGAACATATAGTACGAGAGGCAATTCAATTTTTTTAACACGGTACAAGACAGATGTCTACATACACACTATTGGTGACATGCATAAATATTTTGTTAGTTAAAATTATAGTCAAAATATAACACGGATTATAATAGGATCAACAAACCAAAACGGAGGTAGTACACAGATACATTCATCTCAATAAACGCACCTGAATCAATTTCAGTGAGAATGAGTTCAGTTAGAGCAACTCCAACCGGGCGACCCATTTCGCCAGCCCACGTCCGTTTGGGTCACAGTGCACTAAAACACTGGCCCAATGCACGGACCAAAACCCAAAATGCGTTTGCTTCATGTCCGCGTCGACCCATTTCACGCTCAAATTTGGGCCTGAAATGCGTCGGTGCGGACACGAAGCGGGCGCAACGCGCGTCCCTTCGATGTCCGCCGCGGTCCCGAATGGCGGCCGGTCAACGACCGAACGCACTCATATTAATAGCGTCCACTGACGCCGGGCCCACGCATCAGCCAGTGGAAGCGTTGGGAGGCCGTCCTTTTTTAATCCATGCATGCGGGGGTGGGGCGGCCCCATCCACTTCCACTACGTCCACATCTAGCAGCCCCCACGTGCTTCCTCGCCGGCGACAATCAAACCCTAGCCATGTGTTTATTCAATGGCTCCGAGAAGAGCAGGGGGAAGTTCACCCCGGCGCTTCCTCATCCCGCTCTCTTCCTTCTCCGCCGCCGCCGGTGACTGCCCGCCCCGCGAGGCAGCGGCTGCACATCCCGGTGCACCAAACACAGTGGCACCGGGTGTTCAGGCAACCGATGTCGTACCTTGACGTGACGTTGCCGCACGACTGGTATCTCGATCCGCAGCAGAGCTCGATGCCGGAGGTGCGCAGGCACCGGGCGCAGCTCACGCTGGAGCAGCAACGAATGCCGGAGTACGCGGCAGACTCTCCCCATTGGGAGGTCTGGTTTGCCTCGAGCACGAGGAGCAACGCCGGCTCGGCGTGCAGCACCACCACGTCAACCCCCCTCCCCTAGTCGTCAAGCCGGAGGAACAGGAGGAGGAGGCTACCTACCAGGCCGCGCCGACGACGACCTGGGAGACCTCCATCGAGGAGGAGCGGCTGAAGGCAGAAGCGGAGGAGGCGGACTACTAGGCGACGCTGGCGGAGGCCATCACCCACTCTGCGGTCGGCGGCTGCGTGGTGTCGTCGCCGTCACCGTCGCTCACCCCCCAACGCCTACGCCCGAGCCGACCGATCGATACATCTGGACCGGCCAGCTGCGGGAGTGGGTCAGCACCCTCCCCCCCCCGGTTTTGGCTCGGTACGACGCCGGCGCAGGAGGTCGCGTACCTCGACCATTGAAGGCAGCGCGGGGTGGTGGGGGAGCGCGTCGACGGTGAGCGGCGCATGCAGAGGGAGTGGGAGGAGGAGGATAATTGTCGCCGGAAGGAGGAGGAGAAGTGCGCCCGCATTGTCGTATTGCCGCCGCCGCAGCAGACGCTGGAGGAGGCAGCCCACACGGACTAGGGCAGCGTGCGGGCGGTTTTTATGTTTAATTAAATGTTTAAGAGGACTTTGGTCGGTGTTGACCAGCCACTTATGTTTAATTTAATGTTCCTAATTTATTTCGGCCACGCGGGTCAAAAATAGGTCTGCCTCCCGTTGGCGACACATGCCGAACCAAATCGAAAAATCGACACACACGTCCGTTTGGCCGATCCAAACGGACAAAAAACGAACAAAACACAAGTCTGTTTGGATCGGCACATTAAAGTTGCTCGTACTACACTTCTTTTATAACATACAGATTTGGATGAGTCGGTACATCCACCCATCCAACTAAATGAGGTTCTATCATATCCATGCGAAAAACAAGATGGAAAAATCGATAGAACACCCGATCATGTCCGCAGTCAGGGCCGTCGGCGGTGTGTGGACAAAAAGGACTTGCACCCCATTTTATAAATAAAGTCATCACCAAGTAATACATATGAGAAGACCATAAATAGAAAAGAAAATGACAAAGATACATGACGCTATAGCACAACTAACGGGATCCAAATGTGCCAAGCGCAAGCTTGAGCATTGAAGCCCTCGTAGAGCCCCAGGTCCTGCCATTGATACAGCGTAGCCAAGGGAGCAACCCATCGCCGGAGGATCGCCGCCCTCTATCACCTTTCATGTGACCACCACTGTAGACCCGCCATCTGTCGCCGGCGTGTGAGACACAATGGCACGCAAAAAACATAAACAAAAGAAATCAACCATATACCCGCGAGCGCCCCGGCTATACCTCTCTCTGTGTGTGCTCGTGTGTGTCCATAGCTCTTCATGTGGTTCTAACATTTTGTAAAGAAATAGAATCCCCCTTGGGGCTTCTCCAATGCGGAACCTCGGTGCTTGTATATGTTCGGACCACGGTGTGCGGACAATTTTTGCCAATAGGACCTCCTAAATGTCCGCACATCAGTCCACGTGTCCTTCTTTCTGTATCCCGACAACAATTATGAGGGGGCTATGCAGGAGTTCGGGCATCCTCTTGACTAATAAAAATAAACCATGTGGCCCTCATCTATTTTCTCTCTCTTTTTCCAACCGCACACCACACACACGATCCAACCAAAAGTAACCACATGGTCCCCCTCTCACCACTTTCTTTTCTCTTGCAACATCACAAGGCGACGATTAATCACACTTGCATGTGTGCTAGATTGTTTAACCGTGTATGATGACCATATTTGTACTAGTGTTAGTATCAACCAAGTACAAGAAGCTTACTTGGTTGAAAAAGTTGTTGTACAAACTCAAGCAAACGTAAACAAAAAGTACAACAAACCAATGACTAGTCGCCACCCACCTTGTCGATGAATTGTTATGGCATTTATCTTTTGTTGACCTCCCCATCAAGTGTTCGTGCATATATATGGTTCCCATCAACTGTGGTTCATAGTGATTGCATAGCAAGAAGCAGATAAAGAAAGATACCCATCTGGTGCGCCAACATAAGTTATCTTCGAGTGAGCTGGTCATGGTAGATAGTTCTCAAGACAATTTCACTCATTTTATTTTGTTAAAGCCATGTTTTAGGCAAATAAATAACATACATTGGGCCACATGGCACACTCACACAAATATGTTAGTGAGATTTGGGAGGCATTAGGAAATGATTAGCTTGTAGTACCAGTTAGTCCGGTGGTGCATCCATGCTGCATCATTATTCCACAATGTTCGGCTGTACAATATCTTTGGCCTCCGCAACGGGATGTAGAAACAGGAGCAACTAGAGTTGCCTTGGCTACATGGTTGGTAAAGGGACTCCGTGTCGAAGAACTACTATATCTCATTGTAGCAAACCTCCGTGTCGAAGAATTACTATATCTTTTTCGTCAGCGAAACTCGAAACCAATCTCCCCTGCAAAATAAAAAGAAAGAAACTGAAACTGATATAGAGTTTGGAGGAAACCTTGTCGAGACTAATAAATAAATTGGGACCAAATCAAGTGAACTACTAGTACATGGCTACATCTTGCATGGGCAGGGGATGCTGATCCAATTTTTCTGGTTTGTGGGTTATTCTGGCATCAGCCTAAACCCATGCCGCTGGCCGCTGGATGCATCGGCTCTGGAACGGACGGCAGGAGGCCTGTCCGACTAACGGCTAGCATCGGATAGACGGTTTCCCTCATTTAGTTATTGCTTTTCTGCAAAAATTTCCCGTCACCCGAAATTCCCAATTCGCGCCAAGCCCGACGGAAAATCCGGCTCCCCTTCCACGTCACCGATCCGCGGCCTCGCCCTCCCAGCCAATCACGCGCCGCCTCCCGTTCTTTTTATAAAACGCCACCGCCCCCGCTGCTCTACCATCTCAAGCACACCCTGCGCCCTCCACCTTCCTCTCAGATCCCGGCCATCTCTCCACTCCGGCGACCACCGCACGAGCGAGTTCACGCTCCACCGCGAACAAGAAGATGGCCATTGCCGGCAGCGGGAGGGGAAAGGCGAAGCCCGCCGCCAGCGCCAAGTCCGTGTCCCGGTCGTCCAAGGCCGGCCTGCAGTTCCCCGTCGGCCGCGTCGCCCGGTACCTCAAGGTCGGCAAGTACGCGCAGCGCGTCGGCGCCGGCGCCCCCGTCTACCTCGCCGCCGTCCTCGAGTACCTCGCCGCAGAGGTACGCGTGCCCTCCCCGGCTGCTCCTTTCCCCATGTCCTGTCACTCTGGATCTCACCGCATCTTTCTTTCTCTTCTGATTCAGACCCTGGAGCTCGCCGGGAACGCGGCGCGGGACAACAAGAAGAACCGGATCGTGCCGCGCCACATCCAGCTGGCGGTGCGCAACGACGAGGAGCTGAGCCGGCTGCTGGGCTCGGTCACCATCGCCGCCGGCGGGGTGCTGCCCAGCATCCACACCACGCTGCTCCCCAAGAAGGCCGGCAAGGGCAAGGGCGACATCGGCTCCGCTTCCCAGGAGTTCTAGATTAGATTAGTATGGTCCTTGTGAATGGTCTGGGTTTGTGTGTCATCGGTGACCATGGTGGATCTGGTTTGAACGGAATGCAGCTCGCAATCTTGTTCTTGTCGATGCTAATCCGCGTGAAACCGAGATGCTACCGCTTTCTCCGTCGCTCAAACCGTGGCGTGTTTTTTTAGTCTGAAAAATCCAGTTCGAGGTTCAGAGTCCATCTCGCTGTAGCACTGAGGCGGGCACTACACGTGTCCGGGACTTCCACTCGTGGCAGCACGGGAGGGCCGGTGCCGGGGCGGCGACACTCTCGTTGTTGCAGCTGTAGGTGGTCGGCCATCTCTCATCGGCCGGGCCCGTGCGTGACGTGCAGTGATGTGCGTTTGTGGCGTTAGCTACGCGTACTGCCGTGACCCTAGTCTCATCGGCTATGCGTGAAGCTCACCTTGTACACGTTCTAAGCCTTTCATGTAGGTAAAAAAATCTGATGTGGCGTGTTATTTAAGAAGAAAGATGAGTGTAGTGACCCAGAAAGAAACGCTAAATCATTAAATGAAACAAGTTTAGCAACCATAAGCTAAGTACCTGTGCATTGGGGAGTATAGTTGCTAAGCTATTTAATATGCTTAGCACCTCATCTAAGTACCCATACATCAACAGTAGCCAACAGTAGCCTCAGAACTCAGAAGCACGATCCATTAATTTTTTTCCGGATAGAATAGAAGCGCAATCCACGTTGGCTGACTACTGATGTGACCATTAATATACTTATTTCTATTTAAATTGTACATACACGCTAGTCCTAAATAAATGAAAACCACTCACATAATTTCATAAATGAACGGAAATGTTAACGCCCACACGTGTAGGCATTCACCACTCCGTACACACGCAAGCATCACCGTTGGTTTCGTTTTGCACGAATCTTGGAGCAAAAGGCTGGTTTTCGGCGCCATGTTGGACGATTCTAGTGTGCGGTGTGCGAGTGGGTTCGCCCGCACGGTAGTTGCCATCCCGCGGTCAACGCTTGCCACTGAGAGGCGTGCGGTGGAACTGCCATGCGCCCGCACGCCACGGTCCGACCGCAGTTGACGTCAAACACGTCGCACACCCCTCCACCCTCTCCCTCACGGTTCCATTCACTCTCCCCCGCGTCGCATTTACTGGCACAACCCACTCGCATTACAGTCCATTGGAGGAGAAGGCGAGGGGAGAAGGCGACGGCGGAGGCGGGACAGTCGACGGTGTTCGCGGGCGTTGGTGGTGCTCGTCGAAGCGGAGCGGCGTCGCCGGAACGCGTGCGGGTCGAAGGTAATGCTCGCTTCATCTATCGCATACCCTCCCTGATTTTTTCCCTTCTTTCCTCCCTGTTCGATTTCTAGATCCATTCCTAGAAATTCCGGCGATTCGGCGGTGCGCCGGCGTTCCCGCCGCTGCGGCGGTGCGCCATAGTTGTGTGCCTGCCGTTGCTTCGTGGGAGTGGGCAGTTTCGTCGCCGCCGCTGCGGCGGCATAGTCGGTGAGGCTATGCCTGCTCGTAGGCAACGCATTAGTCTTGCATTTGGATTTTGAGAGTTGTCCGCCGGGTTGTTTTGGTGCGGATTTGTTCGAAATTTGGGGTTGCAGCCATTTCGCGCGAGAATTGTAAGGGTGATTTTGAGGTTGAAGCAGTTGCCATTGAAACCTAGATCTAGTCTAGTTTTAGGGTTGAAACTGCAGATTGTGGCGAAATTGGCAGTATGATTGAACGTGAACAAATGTGCGGCAACTAAACTACCTGAAGAAACGTGGTAGTTGCCACAAACGTGTTCTCCCATGTGGCAACAGATTTCCGAAAATGACTGTCATAGTTGCCACCCCAAAACGAGGTGGCAACTAATTTCATTGAACTCCTGTGGCAGTTGCCACACGCATGCTCTTCCCACGTGGCAAATTTTAATTCTGTTGAACTTGTACGATAAGTAACCAGAAAAAATATGCTTTCTGAATGTGGCAACTATGGCAGTATGACCGAACGTGAACAGGTGTGTGGCAACTAAACTACATGAACAAATGTGGCAGTTGCCACAAATGTGTTCTCTTCTGCGGCAACATATTTTCTGAAACTGACTGTCATAGTTGCCACAAATGTGTTCAAGCTCACACACAAGGGGGGCAACTAAAATTTACTGAATGAATGAGATAGTTGCCACATACACGCTCTTGAACGAGGCAAACTGATTTTTTTACTGAATTTACATAATAGTAACCTCAAACATTCTTTTTCATTTGTGAGACTTGTTTTTTTTTCTGAATTATTTGCGACAGTTTCCAAACTTTGATAGTTGCCACAATCGGTAGCACTGGACGAAACTAATGTGCACATCGAGTTGGCGTGTTTGCCACTTTGGATTTTGTATAATCATGTTGCAATACAGTATGTGAACACAATGTCTGTTGCCACAATACAGATATGACAGTGTGGCAAACTGGCTGCATAGTATGGCAACCACATTTGCATTCAAATAGTTAATATTTTTCTGTTAGGTGGTAACTGCTTACCCATTGCATTTTACATTTTCGCCATTAACAATTTGGTCTGTTCCTACATCAGCAGAATGGCTCGTGACGATCATCAAAGTGATGATGACGATTTCATGGATCCACCTCAACGTAACCAGGCAACTGGACGGAGAAAAGAGGGCGATGAGGTAACTGTCCGCACACCCGCCCCCCTCCTCCTGATTTATGTTATTTGTTGGCAGCTAGATCTTTTTTATAGTCGTCCATCATGAACTAAATTTTCATAACATTGCAAAAACATGGCAACAGCTCAACACCTTTGTGTTTGTTTTTTGCAGAAGAAGAAACGTATTCGCAACAGAGCCTGCCAGGAACGTCTGACCATGTTGATTGACAAATTCACTGACGATTAAAAGGGAGCTGCTGCTGAGATGGGTATGCAGGTTCTGATGGATGTCCGGTGTACGAACCTTGTCAACCCGGTATGCGACTGGCTTGGTGAGATATACGATCCCGCCTCCAGGGAATTCGTGATCCCGGGACGGGGAAGACTTCCATTGAATGAGGAATCCGTGTTCTGCACTTTGGGTGTGCCTCGGGGACATATCAAAGTCCCGTACGAGGTTAATAATGAGATCGAGGAAGAGCTGTTCGCCCGTTTGTTTCCTGGGTTGGAGGCAATGCCGAACACGTCTGTACTGGCAGATTCTCTACAGGACATGACGACGCACGGAGAAGTTTTCAAGATGAAGCTACTCATGTACCTCATCTCAGCTGTTTTCGCGCCGACCACTTCTCTTCGCCCAAGCAACAAATGTTTCCCCATCCTGGTGAATGATCCATGCTTGCTACTGCCAGTGTTTTCGTTGCGTTTCTTCCGTTTTGATTTCTGACGCGGCAAACTTTTTTGCCCTGAAATTTTGTGTGGTGCAGGCGAATCTGAAAAACGTGAAGAGTATGAACTGGTGTAAGTTTATTGCCGACTTTCTCCACGATGCTTTCAAAAACAAGATGTACCAGAAGGGTTGTCGTCTGCACTTAATGGTATTTATTTTCACCAGATCTCTGTGTGAACTCTTTGTTTATAACATACTTTTATTTCATGCATGACAATCTGGTCATAACAAGATGGCAACTGCCATAGTGACAATGTGGCAACTGCCATAATGACAACGTGGCAACTGTCATTCTGACAATGTGGCAACTACCTTCATATTAGCATGGCAACTGCTATCACAGTAGGATGACAACTGCCATCACACTTTGATGGCAACTAACACATACATATTATCGTTGGATCATACATTATCCTGCTCTTTTTTTTTCTGAACTACAAATTAACCACGATGGCAACTGATATTTTCTTTTCTTTGCAAAATTGTTTTAAATCAGCTCATGTATGTCGACTCTCTTGATCTGTCCACCGTGGATTTCACCGGGATAGGAGGCCCGCCGCCTACTCACAAGTTTGCTGTTTCTGCGTGGACCATCAGCGCTGTCAAGGCTGTGCTTGCCGCAGACAGGGCAACTGATGGCACATATGGAAAACTACAGGTTAATTTTTGTTTATGTCTTTTTCACACGGCATGCTTACAAATTTGACATGACGCAACCGTCCGTGGTTTATAAGGCATGCTTACAATTTCTTTTTTTGTTTTTCATAGCTGATGGCCAAGCATGCTATAGACTACAGCGTGTTTGGGGGGCCTCAAAAATTTGAAAAGTGGATAGACGTGCACTCAGCTCTGTCTTGCCCTTCTGAGGTAATCAAAATGTCCACATCTACGGTTTGCCGTGGATTACATGTTGATGTCGCGGAAGCGAATGCAGTACGGGTGTTGTTTTGTTGATGCTTCTTGTTTTCGTGCACAGGCGAGGGCACTAGTGGAGCATCTAATTGGGCAGTTTGCATCCGGAATGACCGGCCTGCTCGGGAAGTTGGTTGAGGGGTGGACGTCCCTCAGTGCCTCTGACAGCGACGCGGTTGCGAGGCAGTTCACTTCATTTGTCCCAGAACGTACACATCGGCCAACCGGTTGCCGTGGCCGGTATGACTACAACAGCTCCCAAGAGCCCGGTGACACACAGGATGATGTGGATGGAGACGCTAGCCTCAGCAAGGACGACGATGATGACACCGATGACGATGAACACGCTGAAGTTCGCACATGCGGCAACAAGGGCAAGGATGCAACAGGTGCCCACCCACCGGAGAAAGTGAAAGAACATACGGCTGCGAGAGGCGAGGGGGTTTTGCCATCAAGGAGGGGGAGGGCTCCAGAGGATGTTGGGCAGGGTTCTGCTGGCAAGAGGTCTAGGATCGATCCCGTAGCTGCCAGGAAGAGGTTCGACTCTCAATTTTAGTTTTCTGCCGTGTATCTTTTCTTTGGAACAATCTCATCCATTTCTTTTGCACTTGTTTTTTGTCAAGCGCGGCAATTAGTTTGTTGTCTGACAATTGCCACCTTCTTTTTTCCTTCCATCTGTTGCGTGCAGTGAGCCGACCGCTGGTGGACGAGCAGCTACGAAGAAACAGGCGCCAACGCCAACCCGTATTTCTGCTCGCTTGAACAAAGGTGCCCCCATTGCCGGTGACATCCCTTCCACCAGGTCTTCTGCTCGTACGACGACGACCAACAACGCGGATCCTGTCGTGTTGCCTGACCTGAGGAAGGCAGTCAAGAAGTAGGTTTCTCCATGTGCTTTTCATTTGAGATAGCGGTTTTTTTCTTGATTTTTCAATGCAACTGGTCTGCTTTGTCACATGTTCTTCTGTTATCATCCCCCACGAGGCAACTGCTGTTTTTCCAAATAATTTCTTCCTTCATTTTTTAAATGTATGGCAACTCCTATTATCTTTACATGACAACTGGCATCTAGGCCAAATGGCAACTATTTCTGTACCTAATGGCAACTGTCATCTTTTTTTTACCATTTTCTTCTGATAGTTCATCCCCCACCTAATTTTGAAATTGCATTCCTCACAGATCAGACATTTCTATCATTCCTTTCAATTTGCCTAACTTTGATAACTGCTGTTGTATGACAACTGCTAACTATGGCACATGGCAACTCATGACCCCCTTACATGGCAACTACCAGCTTTTTCCACTTGTTTTTAGTTTTTTAATGCTTCTATCATTGCAAACATATTTTTTTGTCCATTTTTTTCATACCATTTTTCACGTGCTTTTTTTCCTTTGCAGGGTGAAGAAGACTACTACGCGCGAGGCCAAGCATATCAGTAGAGACCCACTCGAACGCCTGCATTCAAAGTTGTCAACAGGTGGCAACTCAGATGTACATGAGGCGCCAGGCGACAATACTGCTGCTGCACCGTCAACTGCTCCCACTAACTCTGATGCAAGTGACCGACCATCTCCGCCGGCTGCAGATGTGCAGGCTAGAACAACAGGCATCCGTACATCGGGGAGTGACGAGTCGGTATCCGCCAGGACAGCTGAAATATTGTGAACTCTTTTGGCAATGAAGGATGCTGCTGTGAGCCATGCCACCCCATCAGCAAGCGTCGAAGTGGATGCTCCCGAGACCAACCTAGGCAAGGAAGATTCCCGCTCATCTGACACTGATTCCAAGCGCGTGCCTGGTGTCTCACCTGTGTCCATGACAGAAGCGGCTGAGGCGGCACTTCACAAGGATATGCCATCTGCAGATGAGAATCCTGTCACAACAGCTCCAGCTCCTATCGGTGGAGATACTGCTAAGGCGACCGTTCCGCGTGCTGGTCTTCCACCTAGGCGTCATAGCCCCCGCAAGCAATCAACAGACATACCCAACGCTCCGGCTGTAGCTAGGAGCAGGAGAGACGAATCTGGTTATGTTCCTATGTCCACACTGTTCCCGCCACCTGCAAAAATCAATGTGATGGAGAAACCGCAAGACCGGAGCACAACTGATGCAGGTGTCAAGCCGGGCACGAGTGACGCAGAGGAACGCCTGGAGCAGACTGCGCCTTCACCCGCAGCGGAAATCCCCAGCATAAATCTGCGCACTTCCAGGCTCCCAGTCAATGTCGGTGTCCCCTACAGTCCAAACAAGAAGATTGTCATGAAAGCTGCGGCTGAGACCGCTGACAACACGCCCCGCCCTGCAAATAAGGCCGATCATTTTGTAGCGGCTGATTCAGATATGTTTGTCGATCTTTCACCCTTGGATTCTGCCCCGAAAGTCGTTCGTGGTCCGGCCAGTAGGAATGAGAGGCACCCAATGGCCTTTACCCCACCGAGCTTCAGCCTCGGCGTCAGTCAAGATCAACCCGTGGTGCACGATCCTATACCAGTTGCCTTTGCTTTCCCAGGAGGCATGCCCGCAATGATGGCACAGCCAATGGTCGAGGGTAGGAAGGCTGTCAAGTTCGCAGAGCCAATTGTGCAAGGTACACTCATCACGCACTTACGATTTTCTTGTATACATGTTTGTAGTTTGACTTTTGTCCCAATCACATTCTTTGGGGGTCCTCACTTGTGACGGCAACTGCCATGTGACGACATGGCAACTGGATTTGATGCACCATGTCACCTACGTTTTTTTCTTGCTGCCATGCTGCGTTTGACATTTGGGCAAGCACGTGGCAACTGAAGTTATTTCAACATGGCAATTGTAGTTGCTGTCACATGGCAAATACAGTTCAGTACGCATGGCAACTGGATTTGCCACATCATGCCACCTGCATTTTTTCTACCATGCTGCATTTTTTCATACGGCATTCACATGGCAAGTGGAGCCGACACAACATGGCAACTGCAGTTGCTGTGACATGGTACCTACAGTACAACTAGGTGGCAACTACAGTGCAACTACATGGCAATTGTATTTGCTATGTCATAGCGACTGTAGTTGGACCACCCATGGCAACTGCCCCACTTTTTCTACCTACATATCACATCATGGACCTTTACCTCCTCACAATCCATCTGTTTTTGGATTTTATATGTATCCTAACCCACTTTTTTTTATATTCATTGCAGCCACCCCTGAGGAGATTTCACCGTCACTTGATGAAGTTTACCGCATGATCGGGGAGACAGCATTGCAGAGGAGTTCCTCACGAGGGCAAGGGCAATCAAGTTTCAATGTGCCTGCAGATACGGTATCTGAGGATACCATTAGGAGTGTCACCCCTGGTCCTGTGAGGCAGCAGAGGGTAGTTCACCCACCCCCCGCGGAAGACTACGAGCCCGAATTCAGGGCCACTAAGGAACAGACCCAGCTGTACGATATCGTCAAGCGTTTTGGAAATGCGAGGACCAACAGCAAGCACATGAAGGAGCTGAAAGCGTAAATTACCATACCCCATAATCTCTCATCTTGCTTGCTCTTTTTTACCATTTATCTACTTCGTACTTTTTATAAATGGTCCGCTTACGTTTTAGTTCTTTAATATATTTTTTTTACTTAGTAGGCATGATTCTTCCATGCTATATCGTTTTCATACAGCTCATGTTTGGACAGAACGAAAGTCATTCAGTGCGGAGCGACGTACGTCGACCTGGGTGATCTTGCCGAGTCCGTGAGGCCAAACGGAAAAATGTCGACGAATGTAGTTGCATGCGGGATCGACTACATCAACAATCACACCGATGTATGCGCCGACAAGATAATCATGCATTACAGTGTGACCTGCAAAATATGGGATGGTGACTTGCACCACAAAATCCTGAGGAACAATTTTGCACAACACGGTGACTTCAAGCTCACACTGAAGAAATATGTGAGTACTCCTTTCCTGTCTGCACCGTTTTTTCACATGGCGTGGTTTTTTGCCAGAACCTGTACTTGTGTTTGTGTGGCAGAAGTTTTCATGTGGCAACAGTTGCCGTGCACACTGACTTCTTGATTTTTTGTATCCCCATGCAAACTATGTGGCAACTTGATAGTAAAATACATGGCTCATTTTGTTCATACAATGGACGGCAACTTTCTTTCAACTACTCCCACCCATAATCAAACATTCTACGTGATTCTAATTTTTTTGTCCCTCTGTTGTTCTTTCATGTGAACTTTGTATCTCATTTCTTCACTTTTTTTAAATGCAGGTCATGTTCCTCATGTTCCAGGAGCTTGCACTACACGACCGACACGACAAGTGTGGTCACCACTTTGCGGTCTGTCTTGACCTGAAGAACCAACGTATCGAGGTGCTTGATTCAATCCGTTCGGAAGCTGATGCAGACCTTACTACGCATGCCGAATTCTTCATCAAGAACCTCAAAGAGACTTGGAACCGTCACTACGAACATTCAAAGGTCCAGATCAGGCATTTCCCGACTGAGTATGTGGCGACTGTGAAGCAAGGGAACACGTAATTTCTTTTAACCCGCTCCTTCATGTGCCATTTTACATCAATCCACCCCCTCTTTTTGTTGACACATCTGAACTGAAGTCCATCTTTGATGCAGCTGTCCATTTTGCGTGTTCACCTGAACTCTTTTTCCTCGTGCAGGACGAACTGTGGCTTTCACGCGCTGGAATACTTTGCAAAGTGGGAAGGCAGAATTGTCCCCGCTATCACAGATGCAACGGTCGTTGAGCTCCGAAAAATCTGCACATGGAACTGGCTGACGAATGAAGATTTCAACAAGCGGTCCGGAGCACGTGAGTTCGTGGAGGAAGCTGTCAAGCAAGTCATCAAGAAGTACAAGTGATCACGTGGCGTTACACACCAGACGCACACCTTACATTCTGTTGTTGAGGAATGTAAGGTACTATCTCTCTGTTCTTTTGTCGAAAACTATGTTTTGTGTGCTACGTTATGACTGCAACCTCGTGTAGCCTACTATGTAATGGTGGCGTGTTAGCGACATTTTTAGTGATTTCTGTAATACATGTGTGGACGTGAACCTATTTTAGGTGTTACATCAGATCTGTTTTTATGTTTATCATTACGACAGTGGTTTCGTCGTTTCTAGCATCGTTTTTTGCTGTTTCGAATGCGTCTGCGATGTTTTCAAAAAAAAGATGGCAAATGTAGTCCAACAGACATGGTTAGTGAAAGTCATCGTCATTTTTTCATTTTTGGCTGTTTTGCTTGTTCTTTTTCATCGCTAATTGCACCGGCTAGCATTGGGTAGGTTTATCATGTAGCCATAACCTTTGCTGCGGTTTATGCACGTTTACGCTTTTTTTTCCAACTTGTTTTCCCATACATTGCACACAACACACTAAGTGCTTCTAAACCGCATCGTATTTGTCATGGGGATATATGCCATGCAGAGTCATTACAAAAAGCATCCGGAAATTTTCAGTACAACTAACATGGCAGATACATCATAAATAACATGGCAGATCCAGTACAACTTACATGGCAAATCCAGTACAACTAACATGGCAGATCCAGTACAACTAACATGACATATTTATTATAAAGTAGCATGGCATATTTAGTATAAAATAGCATGGCTTATCTAGTATAAAATATCATGGCATATTTGGTATAAAATAGCATGGCAGATTAACTACACATAACATGGCAGATTAAGTACCCATAACATGGCAAATGCATTTTATCCATTCAATGAATTTTCCTTCTACTTCTGTCCCCCCTCAAGAGTCATTCTCCCAATTAAAAAAATCCCATCGTATAGGGGTACAAAACAAAATGTCCACATGGACCATGTCACAGCGCCCCAATTTTTGCTCATGGATTGCCCGCCCCTTTCTTTGTTTTCTTGTGTTTTGCTTGAATCTCCAGTCCCGACTTGTACCTTATCTCTCTCGGACAACCCTTTGTGATGGAACGGGGTGGGTTCCTGACCTGGGTTTGTGTGCTTGCTGTTCCAGATCCCATCTCCGAGTTTTCAGACGATGGCCTCGTGGATGAAGGCACACTTGATGTGCGAGGGAACCGGTGTAAGGCTTCCTTGGCTTTCCTTTTTTTGATCTCATCAAGCTCTCTTTTCAGTGCCTTCCTGTGTTTTTCTGCGACTCTCGCTGTGTCATCACTCTTGCACGCTTCATCAATTAGCTCAGCATAGTTCTTTGTCAGCACAACGTGCCTCACGGCTTCCATGGTTGACTCAGGTCTCTCGTCATGCACAGCCAGAACCGCGTGTGTTGTCTGCAGCGCCAACGCGTCGTCAGCGTTCCAAGTCCATCGCCTCCTTATGAAATGGCGGGGCATGCGTGTCACAGTGTTCATGTCCATGACTTTTAGTATGTGACAGCACACAATGCCGTCCCGTTCGAATTTGCAGCATTGGCAGTAGTACTCGCCTTCGCCTATCGAGGCTCTGACGAAGTAGTTCCTTCCTTTGTCCGCGTCTTCAGGTTCTGAATCTGACATGCCCAAAATAGAACACACCTTGAACGTATGTTCGTCCACCCGGAAAGCCGTGAACATGCTGGCACGCTTTATTTCTTCCTGGAATCTGCAAGTTTTGTGTGTTTTCTGTTAAACTTTCGTGCGATCTTTTTCTTGTACACCCTTATGTTGTCATGGAAATAGAAATACATTTTGTTTGAACATGGCAACCATAGTTCATTGAACATGGCAAATATATTACGTTGAACATGGCAAATGCAGTACACTACACATGGCAAATGCATTACAACATACATGGCAATTGCAGTACAACAGACATGGCAATTGCAGTACATTTTCAACTGGATATCGTCATTTCCACACCAACATTCCCCAATGGAAGCACATTGCATAAAACATGGCAACTGCATTTTTATTAAACATGGCATCTACAGCTGAGTAAACATGTCAATTGCATTTCAAAAAAAAGGGCAGATGCATTTCATTAAGCATGGCAACTGTATTTCAGCATATGTGTCGCTAATATAACATTTTTTTAGCATTTTTTGACATTGGCATTTGCATGCCAACATGCTCCAATGGAAGCACAGCGCATAAAACATGGCAACTGCACTTCATTCAACAAGGGAAATGCACCCGAGCAAGTATGCCAAAACAAAATTTTCATTTTAACATGGCAATTGCATCTGAGTAAGCATGGCAAACAATATTTCATTAAACATGGCAGCTGCATGTCATGGCAACTGCATTGCACTCTATAAGGCCCCTACTGACTTGGTGCTTTTTATGCAAATAAGACTATAATGCAACTGACTTATTTGTTAAAGATCTTGTTGGTGTATATCTTGCTCATTTGCCTCTCCATCGGTAAATACGTTAGCAATTTTGGCTGCTTTAGGTCTGTGGTCGCTTCTTGCTGTAGCTCAGATCCCAGAATTTTTTGTTGCAAAGCTGTGTACTGCTTGGCAAACTATAGCAATGAGTTGCCAGGGCTGACGCACCGCTTTAAAACAGCATTGAACCCCTCGCTGCGCTGCGTAGTCTGCAGAAAGGGGAAGAAACACTGCATGAAGTAGGCCGGCACCCAGTACATTCGCTTCTCCCACAGGCTAACAAGAGTCTCGTTGTCCTGGACTTGATGTGTTTCAGTCATGGCCACCCAGCTCCTTTCAAACTCCTCCACCGTCAAGCTATGGTCCACGCACAGCTCGAATGCCTTGTGCAGCTCTGGACGGTCGGCAAAGAACGGTCCTAGCGTCTCCTCAGCCTTCTTTATAATGTGCCACCTGCAGTGCCTGTGCACTGCCAACGGAAAGACCTCCTCTATGCCTGCACGCATGCTGAAATCTTGGTCCGTTATTATGTTCATCGGAGCAAGTCCATCCATGCACTCCAAGAAGGTCTTGAACAACCAAACATACCCATCTGTGTCTTCGTTCCGGACGAGGCCGCATCCGAACTGCAACGACTGATTGTGGTTATTTATTCCTATGAACGGAGCGCATGGCATCTTGTACATATTGGTGAGGTACGTCGCGTCGAATGAAATGCAATCTCAGAAATGTTTGTAGGCTCTCCTTGCAGCACCATCCACCCAATACATGTTCCTGACACGGTCCTCATTGTCCAACCTTATCCTGTAGAAGAAATCTGGATCTTCCTTTGCTTTCGCATCGAAGTAGGCTATTGTGGCCTCTATGTCTGCCAACTTGCTCTCTCTACGGTACTTGGCCTGTAGGTTTGTGACGTCAGCTGGTATGTACGGCATGCTACTCAGAGTCCCCTTTTTGCTGTGGATGAGAGATAGTATCTGTACCATTCTTGATGGACCGACGTTACAATCATGTAGCAGCTTTACGAATTTCCTTTCGACGGGGGTGAACCCTCTGTGGGCGGTCAGAAATTTCACCAGGTCGAACTTCTTTATGAGTTCGTGGTTGTGCTCGTCAAAATACTCATTGGCCACCCATGTTGCTCCATCTACGTTTAGCTTACACCGGACAGGGCACCCCGTCTTGAGAATGATGCCTCTCTTTCGTTCCGGAATGACAGGCGCAACACCTTTCCCCTTCTTGTTCCTCCGTGCCTTGTGGCACCTCATCTCACCTCTGCTGTACTCATTAGTTTTCTTAATTTTCCTATGGTACTCGGTGTTGACCGCAAATCCATGGAACTTTGCGTATGCCTGGTAGTATTCCTTTGCTTCTGCGAACGATCCAAATCTCTGCCCAATGTATGGTGGCTGAGGTACCACGATCTCGGATTGCCCACCATCTTCATCCTCTTGTGCGTCGTCGTTAGTTTCATCATTCGCTTCAGTATCGGCGGCAGTTCCATCTACTCGAGTGTTGCTAGTGCTTGTGTTCAAAGGGGTGCTCGTCGGCATTGCTGGAATGATTGCCATTCCCGACTCTGACTCGAAATTGTTTGCGGCATGACAGTCTGCTGGCTAGTGGAAGGCGTCTTCCGTGCGCTCAGAGCTCCCCGCAGTAGATGTCCCCGCACCGCTGTTCACTGTAGTTGTAGGTTCTGTAATAGAAAAAACAAGCACGAGAGTAAGATTTTTTGGTTGAATAAGATGTGTATCACAACGGATCACACCATCTTCGATTGATTTGGCACGACATATTTTCAAACAGCAAGCCGTGAGACTGCGTGTGGACATGTGTGGCAGCTGTAGCTGTCCAGTCATGGCAGGTACTGTTCAACAAACATGGCAACTATTGTTTTGCCTACAAAAAACTACAAACAACAAATGTAGTGATGTTTTTTGTGGTTCAATTTTTTTCCTTACCTTGTTGTGCTGCATTTGGCCATCTTGTGTGGTCTGTGACACCAAAATGTCGTGCTCCACCTGCAATTTGTGAAGCTTGCCATGGGACGTTTGCCGTGTCACCACCAGCGTAATACGCTGTAAGCATAGTAGTGGTTGATCAATTCATGGAAATTTGCAGTTTGTGCTAGCACAGCAACTGCAGTCGCCCCTGATGTGGCAACTGCAGTTTTACTGGCATGGCAACTATAGTTGCATCGGCATGGCAACCGCAGTTGTTCCTCCATGGCAACTGCAGTTGCGATGACATGGCAACTGTAGTTGCTCTGGCATGGCAACTGCAGTTGTTTCTCCATGGCAACTGCAAGTGTCCACTGATGGCAACAACAGTTGTCCAGGGATGGCAAATGTAGTTTTAAATTCATGGCAATTGTAGAAGTCCAGTCATGGCAATTTGGAGCTGCCAACTATGCCCCTTCTGCTAATTGAACATCCACAACTTCACTTTTTTTATGGACTGACCTGTGTATGACGTCGATGGCAGGTACATGGGTGCTGGCTGATGCCACGTGCTGCATGAAGGCCCTGCATTTTTGTTGGGGAACGTAGCAGAAATTCAAAATTTTCCTACGTGTCACCAAGATCTATCTATGGAGAGACCAGCAACGAGTAGAAAGAGAGTGCATCTACATATCCTTGTAGATCGCTAAGCGGAAGCGTTCAAGAGAACGGGGTTGAAGGAGTCGTACTCGTCGTGATTCAAATCATCGATGATCAAGTGCCGAACGCACGGCACCTCCGCGTTCAACACACGTACAGCCCGGTGACGTCTCCCATGCCTTGATCCAGCAAGGAGAGAGGGAGAGGTTGAGGAAGACTCCATCCAACAGCAGCACAACGGCGTGGTGGTGATGGAGGAGCGTGGCAATCCAGCAGGGCTTCGCCAAGCACCACGGGAGAGGAGGACGACTTGGGAGAGGGGGAGGGCTGCGCCAGAACTTCGTGTTCAGCTCCCATGCGTCTCCCCACTATATATAGGGGTGGAGGGGCTGGTTTCTTGCCCTCCAAGTCCATTGGGGCATTGGCCAAGGTGGGAGGAAAGAAATCCCATCATTTCCTTCCTCACCGATTGTTATCCCCCTTTTTTAGGGATCTTGATCTTATCCCTTCGGGATATGATCTTATTCCTTCTAAGGGGGGGTCTTGGTGCGCCTTGACCAGGGGTGTGGGGCCTTGCCCCCACTACCCACGTTCATGTGGGTCCCCCCATGCAGGTGGGACCCACTCCGGAACCTTCTAGAACCTTCCCGGTACAATACCGAAAAATCCCGAACATTTTCCGGTGGCCAAAATAGGACTTCTCATATATAAATCTTTACCTCCGGACCATTCCGGAACTCCTCGTGACGTCCGGGATCTCATCTGGGACTCCGGACAACATTCGGTAACCACATACAAACTTCCTTTATAACCCTAGCGTCATCGAACCTTAAGTGTGTAGACCCTACGGGTTCAGGAGACATGTAGACATGACCGAGACGTTCTCCGGTCAATAACCAACAGCGGGATCTGGATACCCATGATGGCTCCCACATGTTCCACGATGATCTCATCGGATGAACCACGATGTCAAGGACTTAATCAATCCCGTATTCAATTCCCTTTGTCTATCGGTATGTTACTTGCCCGAGATTCGATCGTCGGTATCCAATACCTTGTTCAATCTCGTTACCGGCAAGTCACTTTACTCATTCCGTAACACATCATCCCGTGATCAACTCCTTGGTCACATTGCGCATATGATGATGTCCTACCGAGTGGGCCCAGAGAAACCTCTCCGTTTACACGGAGTGACAAATCCCAGTCTCGATCCGCATAAAACAATAGATACTTTCGGAGATACCTGTAGTGCACCTTTATAGTCACCCAGTTACGTTGTGACGTTGATACACCCAAAGCACTCCTACGGTATCCAGGAGTTACACGCTCTCATGGTCGAAGGAAGAGATACTTGACATTGGCAAAGCTCTAGCAAATGAACTACACGATCTTTTGTGCTAGTCTTAGGATTGGGTCTTGTCCATCACATCATTCTCCTAATGATGTGATCCCGTTATCAACGACATCCAATGTCCATAGCCAGGAAACCATGACTATCTGTTGATCACAACGAGCTAGTCAACTAGAGGCTCACTAGGGACATATTGTGGTCTATGTATTCACACGTGTATTACGATTTCCGGATAATACAGTTATAGCATGAATAAAAGACAATTATCATGAACAAGGAAATATAATAATAATACTTTTATTATTGCCTCTAGGGCATATTTCCAACAGTCTCCCACTTGCACTAGAGTCAATAAGCTAGTTCACATCGCCATGTGATTAACACTCACAGGTCACATCGCCATGTGACTAATACCCAAGAGTTTACTAGAGTCAGTAGTCTAGTTCACATCACTATGTGATTAACACTCAATGAGTTTTATGTTTGATCATGTTGCTTGTGAGAGAGGTTTTAGTCAACGAGTCTGAACCTTTCAGATCCGTGTGTGCTTTACAAATCTCTATGTCATCTCCTAGATGCAGCTACCACGCTCTATTTGGAGCTATTCCAAATAACTGTTCTACTTGGAGCTATTCTAAATTGTTGCTCCATTATATGTATCCGGTCTCTCTACTTAGAGCTATCCGGATAGGTGTTAAGCTTGCATCGACGTAACCTTTACGACGAACTCTTTTACCACCTCCATAATCGAGAAAATTCCTTAGTCCACTAGTTACTAAGGATAACTTTGACCGCTGTCCTGCGAGCCATTCTTGGATCACTCTTGTACCCCTTGACTGACTCATGGCAAGGCACACTTCAGGTGCGGTACACAGCATAGCATACTGAAGAGCCTACGTCTTAAGCATAGGGGACGACCTTCGTCCTTTCTCTCTATTCTGCCGTGGTCGAGCTTTAAGTCTTAACTTCGTACCTTACAACTCAGGCAAGAACTCCTTCTTTGACTGGTCCATCTTGAACACCTTCAAGATCATGTCAAGGTATGTGCTCATTTGAAAGTATTATTAAGCATTTTGATCTATCCTTATAGATCTTGATGCTCAATGTTCAAGTAGCTTAATCCAGGCTTTCTATTGAAAAACACTTTCAAAATAACCCTATATGCTTTCCAGAAATTCTACGTCATTTCTGATCAACAATATGTCAACAACATATACTCATCAGAAATTCTATAGTGCTCCCACTCACTTCTTTGGAAATACAAGTTTCTCATAAACTTTGTACAAACCCAAAATCTCATCAAAGCGTATATTCCAACTCCGAGATGCTTACTCCAGTCCTTAGAAGGATCGCTGGAGCTAGCATACCTTTTAGCATCCTTAGGATCGACAAAACTTTTCTGATTGTATTGCATACAACCTTTCCTTACGAAAACTGGTAAGGAAACTTGTCTTGACATCCATCTGCCAGATTTCATAAATGCAGCTAATGCTAACATGATTCCGACGGACTTTAAGCATCGCTACGAGTGAGAAAATCTCATCGTAGTGAACTCCTTGAACTTGTCGGAAAACACTTCGCCACATGTCGAGCTTCATAGATGGTGACATTACCATCCACGTCCGTCTTCTTCTTAAAAGATCCATTTATCTCAATGGATTGCCGATCATCGGGCAAGTCCATCAAAGTCCATGCTTTGTTCTGATATATGGATACTATCTCGGATTTCATGGCTTCTAACCATTTGTTGGAATTCGGGCCCACCATCGCTTCTCCATAGCTCGTAGGTTCATTGTTGTCTAGCAACATGACCTTCAAGACAGGATTACGTACCACTCTGAAGTAGTACGCATCCTTGTCATCCCACGAGGTTTGGTAGTGACTTGATCCGAAGTTTCATGATCAATATCATAAGCTTCCACTTCAATTGGTGTAGGTGCCACATGAACAACTTCCTGTGCCCTGCCACACACTAGTTGAAGAGACGGTTCAATAACCTCATCAAGTCTCCACCATCCTCCCACTCAATTCTTTCGAGAGAAACTTTTCCTCGAGAAAGTACCTGATTCTAGAAACAATCCCTTATTGCTTTCGGATCTGAGACAGGAGGTATACCCAACTGTTTTGGGTGTCCTATGAAGATGCATTTTATCCGCTTTGGGTTCGAGCTTATCAATCCTGAAACTTTTTCACATAAGCATTGCAGCCCCAAACCTTTAAGAAACGACAACTTAGGTTTCTCTAAACCATAATTCATACGGTGTCATCTCAACGGAATTACGTGGTGCCCTATTTAAAGTGAATGTGGTTGTCTCTAATGCCTAACCCATGAACGATAGTGGTAATTCGATAAGAGACATCATGGTACGCACCATATCCAATAGGGTGCAACTATGATGTTCGGACACACCATCACACTATGGTGTTCCAGGCGGTATTAATTATGAAACAATTTCCACAATGTCTTAATTGTGTGCCAAAACTCGTAACTCAGATATTCATCTCTATGATCGTATCATAGAAATTTTATCCTCTTGTCACAATGATCTTCTACTTCACTCTGAAATTACTTGAACCATTCAATAATTCAGAGTTGTGTTTCATCAAGTAAATATTCTCAACATCTACTCGAATCATCTGTGAAGTAAGAACATAACGATATTCACTGCATGCCTCAGCATTTATTGGACTGCACACATCAAAATGTGTTACTTCCAACAAGTTGCTATCTTGTTCCATCTTATTGAAAACGAGGCTGTTCAGTCATCTTGCCTATGTGGTATGATTTGCATATCTCAAGTGATTCAAAATCAAGTGAGTCCGAACGGTCCATTTGCATGGAGTTTCTTCATGCATATACACCAATAGACATGGTTCGCATGTCTCAAACTTTTCAAAAACGAGTGAGTCCAAAGATCCATCAACGTGGAGCTTCTTCATGCGTTTTATACCATTATGACTTACATGGCAGTGCCACAAGTAAGTGGTACTATCATTACTATCTTATATCTTTTGGCATGAAAATGTGTATCACTACGACCGAGATTCAATAAACCATTCCTTTAGGTGCAAGACCATTGAAGGTATTATTCAAAAAATAGAGTAACCATTATTCTCCTTAAATGAATAACCGTATTGCGATAGACATAATCCAATCATGTCTATGCTCAACGCAAACACCAATATCGGTGGTAGAGGGAGCGTGCGATGCTTGATCATATCAACCTTGGAAACACTTCCAACATATATCGTCAGCTCACCTTTAGCTAGTCTCCGTTTATTCCGTAGCTTTTATTTCGAGTTACTAACACTTAGCAACCGAACCGGTATCCAATACCCTGGTGCTACTAGGAGTACTAGTAAAGTACACATTAACATAATGTATATCCAATATACTTCTATCGACCTTGCCAGCCTTCTCATCTACCAAGTATCTAGGGTAATGCTGCTCCAGTGGTTGTTCCCCTTATTACAGAAGCACTTAGTCTCGGGTTTGGGTTCAACCTTGGGTTTCTTCACTTGAGCAGCAGCTGAATTGCCGTTTCATGAAGTATCCCTTTGTTCCCTTGCCCTTCTTGAAACTAGTGGTTTCACCAACCATCAACAATTGATGCTCCTTCTTGATTTCTACTTTCGCTGTGTCAAACATCATGAATATTTCAAGGATCATCATATCTATCCCTGATATGTTATAGTTCATCACGAAGCTCTAGCAGCTTGGTGGCAATGACTTTGGAGAAACATCACTATCTCATTTGGAAGATCAACTCCCACTCGATTCAAGTGATTGTTGCACTCAGACAATCTGAGCAGAAGCTCAACGATTGAGCTTTTCTCCCTTAGTTTGTAGGCTAAGAAAATTGTCGGAGGTCTCATACCTCTTGACGTGGGCACGAGCCTGAAATCCCAATTTCAGCCCTCGAAACATCTCATATGTTCCGCGACGTTTCGAAAACGTCTTTGGTGCCTCTACTTAAACCATTTAACTGAACTATCACGTAGTTATCAAAACGTGTATGTTCGATGTTCGAAACATCCACAAACGACGTTTGGGGTTCAGCACACTAAGCAGTGCATTAAGGACATAAGCGTTCTAGTGTCCGCATAATCGCTACTGTCAACTTTCAACTATATTTTCTCTAGGAACATAACTAAAACAGTAGAACTATAGCGTGAACTACGACATAATTTGCAAAAGGTCTTTTGACTATGTTCAGGATAATTAAGTTCATCTTATGAACTCCCACTTAGATAGACATCCCTCTGGTCATCTAAGTGATCACATGATCCGAGTCAACTAGGCCGTGTCCGATCATCACGTGAGACGGACTAGTCATCATCGGTGAACATCTTCATGTTGATCGTATCTACTATACGACTCATGCTCGACCTTTCGGTCTCCGTGTTCCGAGGCCATGTCTGCACATGCTAGGCTTGTCAAGTTAACCCTAAGTGTTTTCGCTGTGTAAAACTGTCTTACACCCGTTGTATGTGAACGTAAGAATCCATCACACCCGATCATCATGTGGTGCTTAGAAGCGACGAACTGTAGCAATGGTGCACAGTTAGGGGAGAACACTTCTTGAAATTTTGTAAGGGATCATCTTATTTACTACCGTCGTCCTAAGTAAACAAGATGCATAAACATGATAAACATCACATGCAATCAAATAGTGTAGTGACATGATATGGACAATATCATATAGCTCCTTTGATCTTCATCTTCGGGGCTCCATGATCATCTTGTCACCGGCATGACACCATGATCTCCATCATCATGATCTCCATCATCGTGTCTTCATGAAGTTGTCACGCCAACGACTACTTCTACTTCTATGACTAACACGTTTAGCAATAAAGTAAAGTAGTTTACATGGTGTTCTTCAATGACACGCAGGTCATACAATAAATAAAGACAACTCCTATGGCTCCTGCCGGTTGTCATACTCATCGACATGCAAGTTGTGAATCCTATTACAAGAATATGATCAATCTCATACATCACATATTATTCACCACATTCTTGTTGGCCATATCACATCACAAAGCATACCCTGCAAAAACAAGTTAGACGTCCTCTAATTGTTGTTGCATGTTTTACGTGGCTGCTATGGGTTTCTAGTAAGAACGTTTCTTACCTACGCAAGACCACAACGTGATATGCCAATTGCTATTTACCCTTCATAAGGACCCTTTTCATCGAATCCGTTCCGACTAAAGTGGGAGAGACTGGCACCCGCTAGCCACCTTATGCACCAAGTGCATGTCAATCGGTGGAACCTGTCTCACGTAAGAGTACGTGTAAGGTCGGTCCGGGCCGCTTCATCCCACAATACCGTCGAAACAAGATTGGACTAGTAACGGTAAGCATATTGAACAACATCAACGCCCACAACTACTTTGTGTTCTACTCGTGCAAAGAATCTACGCAATAGACCTAGCTCATGATGCCACTATTGGGGAACGTAGCAGAAATTCAAAATTTTCCTACGTGTCACCAAGATCTATCTATGGAGAGACCAGCAACGAGTAGAAAGAGAGTGCATCTACATACCCTTGTAGATTGCTAAGCAGAAGCGTTCAAGAGAACGGGGTTGAAGGAGTCGTACTCGTCGTGATTCAAATCATCGATGATCAAGTGCCGAACGCACGGCACCTCCGCGTTCAACACACGTACAACCCGGTGACGTCTCCCATGCCTTGATCCAGCAAGGAGAGAGGGAGAGGTTGAGGAAGACTCCATCCAACAGCAGCACAACGGCGTGGTGGTGATGGAGGAGCGTGTCAATCCAGCAGGGCTTCGCCAAGCACCACGGGAGAGGAGGACGACTTGGGAGAGGGGGAGGGCTGCGCCAGAACTTCGTGTTCAGCTCCCATGCGTCTCCCCACTATATATAGGGGTGGAGGGGCTGGTTTCTTGCCCTCCAAGTCCATTGGGGCGTTGGCCAAGGTGGGAGGAAAGAAATCCCATCATTTCCTTCCTCACCGATTGTTATCCCCCTTTTTTAGGGATCTTGATCTTATCCCTTCGGGATATGATCTTATTCCTTCTAAGGGGGGGTCTTGGTGCGCCTTGACCAGGGGTGTGGGGCCTTTCCCCCACTACCCACGTTCATGTGGGTCCCCCCATGCAGGTGGGCCCCACTCCGGAACCTTCTAGAACCTTCCCGGTACAATACCGAAAAATCCCGAACATTTTCCGGTGGCCAAAATAGGACTTCCCATATATAAATCTTTACCTCCGGACCATTCCGGAACTCCTCGTGACGTCCGGGATCTCATCCGGGACTCCGAACAACATTCGGTAACCACATACAAACTTCCTTTATAACCCTAGCGTCATCGAACCTTAAGTGTGTAGACCCTACGGGTTCGGGAGACATGTAGACATGACCGAGACGTTCTCCGGTCAATAACCAACAGCGGGATCTGGATACCCATGATGGCTCCCACATGTTCCACGATGATCTCATCGGATGAACCACGATGTCAAGGACTTAATCAATCCCGTATTCAATTCCCTTTGTCTATCGGTATGTTACTTGCCCGAGATACGATCGTCGGTATCCAATACCTTGTTCAATCTCGTTACCGGCAAGTCACTTTACTCGTTCCATAACACATCATCCCGTGATCAACTCCTTGGTCACATTGCGCATATGATGATGTCCTACCGAGTGGGCCCAGAGATATCTCTCCGTTTACACGGAGTGACAAATCCCAGTCTCGATCCGCATAAAACAATAGATACTTTCAAAGATACCTGTAGTGCACCTTTATAGTCACCCAGTTACGTTGTGACGTTTGATACACCCAAAGCACTCCTACGGTATCCAGGAGTTACACGCTCTCATGGTCGAAGGAAAAGATACTTGACATTGGCAAAGCTCTAGCAAATGAACTACACGATCTTTTGTGCTAGTCTTAGGATTGGGTCTTGTCCATCACATCATTCTCCTAATGATGTGATCCCGTTATCAACGACATCCAATGTCCATAGCCAGGAAACCATGACTATCTGTTGATCACAACGAGCTAGTCAACTAGAGGCTCACTAGGGACATATTGTGGTCTATGTATTCACACGTGTATTACGATTTCCGGATAATACAGTTATAGCATGAATAAAAGACAATTATCATGAACAAGGAAATATAATAATAATACTTTTATTATTGCCTCTAGGGCATATTTCCAACAATTTTCACCCGTGATAACTCGTGAGTCCTCTTGCCAGTTTTTTGCATGTCCATTTTTCACGTCCACAGCAGTATGTGTTTTTTTTGGTTTTGCATTACCTTGATTAGCCATACTAGCTAGTTGAGGTTGGTTGCCCGTACATATGTCAGTGTTAGCGCCTTGTGACTGAACTTGCCATGGGGCCCCCCTGAGAGTGTTTTGGTCATAAGAACCTGCAAAAAATGGGAGTGTAGGACATAAGTAGAATGTCATCTTCATCGTTGCGAAGTTGGCAACTGCTCTCTTCTTTTTGTTACCACGCATCATACCTACGCCTGCATAATGTTCTAGTAGTGGCAGCAACGGCCCTGCAGAGATGAGTTGACTATACTCTGCTGCATCCCAAGGCGGTGTTTCTGGCCTTTGAGAACCCCAAGCATCAGCGCCACCTTCGCGATTCATCCTTTCCGCGTCTCGATTCTTTTCCGACATGTTCTCAATCACTGGATGATCAAAAAGGCATCAATAATCCACAAGAATTGTATTCTTCTGCTGCTTGCACATGGAAGATAGGGATGGCAAGCAACAGGTCAAAATAGGTGGCAATTGTCATCATACACAAGCGGCAACTGTCGTTACACACAAGTGGCAATTATTTTTTCCCACCCTCTTCATTCAAAAAATCGTCCTTCCTGCCCTTTTTTAGGGATTCCTACTCATCCATTTTCATACCCAACTACTTAAGTGCCTAAACTAGGCACCTAAGTTAACCTCAAACGTAGTACATGGCAGATCTGGTGTATTCTGCCTGGCAATTGCGAATATACACCGAACCATGCAGTGTTCTACCCCTATAGTATGGACCCAGTACAAGATCGGGAGATTTTCAGCCTTAAGGATGAGAGGGAAGGACGAGATCGAGAATTTTCACCTGGTTTTAGTTGATCGTGTTTGGAGGGCTGGATTGGAGTGGGCGGCTGGGGATGGGAAGGGTTAGGGTGTGGTTTGGGGTCGGAGCGCCCTACGGATCTGCCCTGGTTGCCATGGCAACCAGGGATGGCCGGCGACGGATGTCGGGGTTCGAGAGGTGGGGGACGATGGCGGCGTACGAGAGAGGGGATGGATCGGAGGCGTGGATCGGCTGGGTCGTGCGGGCAGCCGGTCTTCTGGCCCGGACGGGGCAGTGCGAGCGGGGTTGCCACACACCGGACATGCGGGCCGTGCTTTTGTGCGCTCAGACGTGGTCGTGCGGGCCGATCCCCGTCTATGCCGCACGAGGCGTGCGGGCGGGTTCCTATCGACGCCACACGTGTGGCAGTTATTCGGACCATGAATAGGCTTCATCTCCATATGAGATGCATGGAAGTTTCCAAGTTCCGAAGACAAAGCTGGCAAAAATACCCATTGGGCCATCCTCTTCTCTGCAACTGATCATTATTACACCAAAGTCGGTTGTTGTGCAACAACCACATAAACATCTTCACTTCTTCTTCGGTACAACTCCTAAAAAATGGTAGCATGCAGCAGGAATCGACCAGGACCACAAACACATAGACAAGCAGTACCACTACGATGAGCCAGTTATCTTGACTAATGAACAGCACCGAGATTTAAGAACTCAAGCATCGACGTAATTGAACATTTTTCTAGAAATTTAAACATGACATTTTTAAATGCAAACATTTTTCAAAATTGTGAAAAAAATGCAAACACAATTCAGAAACATGGAACACATTTTAAATCCTGAAAAAATATTGTTAATTCTGAATTTCTTTTGAAAACACAAACAATTTTGAAACCCTAAAATTTTTAAAACACGATTTCTTTTTGGTATATTTCAGAAATACGAATAAAAAATTTAATTGATGAACATTTTTTTGAACTTTGCGAATTTGAAAATGAAAAAAAAAGATTCATAAACCTTCTTAAACGTCTAGAGGTTCCCAAAACCGGCATCTACATAGGCAATGGACAAATTAAAATGGGCTCGCCCATGTTCACTCGTATCAATTGGGTATGTGTGAAACAACGACTGTTTGACGTCATATGCATCTAATAGGGTTTCCCCTCAACAGGCGCCTGCCTGGATCGATGTTGTCGCCTAGTTAGGCCAATGCCAATGCATTTTTTTTCTTTTTTGTCAAACAACTTGGCATGGTGCCTTGTATTGGCCATATAATCTCATGGAATAAATTTGGGTCATGTGACGGATGCCGGAAAAAAATATGGTCTCAAACGGACCCTTCTCGCCTACCTGAGCACTCTCCGTTGAATATGATTTATTTTTGAACATGCATAAAAATGAACTAACTTTTGCCAGTAGGTAGGCATACCCATGGTAGGCACCCATGCGAGGTTTGAGTTAATTCCGACACAGTATGCAAGTTGTGTCACGTCGAACCATTTATTGACCATTTTTTCACCGAGAAAATTCCAGAAAATGCAAGAATTGTCGGAAACTCAAACAACTTGGCATGGTGCTTCGAATTGGTCATACAAGGCCATGAATAAAAACGGACTCTAAAACAGACCATTTTGGCCTACTCGAACTCCCTCCGTTGAACATGTCTATTTTCACATGCATGAACTGACCCCAACTTTTGCAAGTAGGTGGACATGCCCATGGTAGTCATCTATGCCAAGTTTGAACGAATTTTGACACCGTATGCAATTTGCGTCACGTCCGGCCATTTATCGTCGAAAACTTCAGAAAAGATGCAAGAATTGTTGAAAACTTTGACATGGTTCCTTGAATTGGTCATACAATACAAAGAAAAAAGTGTAGCCATTTTAAAGATGTTGTGAAACAAAGTGCTCCCAAATAGACCCTTCTGACCTACTCAAACACCCTCTGTTGAACATGTTCTATTTTTTGACATGTGTAAAATGAACCCAACTTTTGAAAGAAGGTGGCCATACCCATAGAAGGCATTCATGTCAGGTTTGAATAAATTCCGACACCATATGCAAGTTGCGTCATGTCCGTCCATATATTAGGCATTTTTCACGGAGAAAACTCAAGAAAATGCAAGAATTGCCAAAAACTTAAACATCTTGGCATGATGCCTTGAATTGATCATATAAGCTCATGTTTATGGCGCTCAGGCGCCGAGGTGGACGATGGCCATCGGAGGTGGAGAGGAGGGCAAGGGGTAGGATGTGTGCAAGGGTGAACGCCACAAAATTAGAACATATGGCCTTTTAGGAGCGGCTGTGCAAAAGGTTGTCACATCAGAGTAGTCAATGTCCCACCCCCGTGCAAGTCAAAGCTGATGCACATGGATAGGACTACGGGCGACACACTCGGCAAACTGTTAGGATCCATATATGCATTTTCATAGCATTCAGACTAATTTGACACACAGCAAATAGTTTTAAGACTTATGGTTTATTTTACACTTAAAAATATATTCAAGAATTTTAAAAAATGTTTGGCGCTTCCAAAAAAAATTCACATTTTTTCTAGTTGAAAAACTTTTCTCACAAAATAAAAAATGTACCCTTTTTCCAAAATTTATTCACATATTCAAAAAATGTTCGTGGAGTTTCAAATAACGTTCGTGCTTTCAATTTTTTTGGAATTTTTAAAAAATTCTTGCTTTCAATTTGTTTTGTTCACAAATACAACAAATTGTTCGAGGAAATTCAGAAAACATTTTTGGTTTCAATTTTTTGTTATACTTATTGAAAAAATGTTTGAAAATTCCAATTTTTGTTCGTGTTTTTTAAAAGTTATTGGTTTTCAAAATTTTGTTCATACTGTTAAAAAATGTTCATATGTTATCATTCTGAACAATCTTTTAAGGACACGAACATTTTAAAAAAAATTCTTGTACATTTTCTGAAAATGCGATTTTTTAAATTTATAACAAAATTGGGAAAAACGAACATTTTCTAAAATTTCGAACAAAATTTTAAAAGCGTTCACATTTTTTTGAAAAGAAATAAAACTTGAAAGAGGAAAGAAACAAAAAAAAGAAAAAGAAACAAAGGAAAAAATGGTTCGTTACACTAAACTGGTTGCTGTGATTATTCTTATAGCTGGCGTTTCTGTATTGAACAGCGAACTCATCAGCTGGACAGGTTAGCGATGAGTGCTTACCAAACTGAGGTGCACGGTTCGAATCCTTTGGCTGTCATTTCTTTATCGGTGTTTTTTTTCCATAGTTTTCACGCGATAATGGGCCGGCCCAGTCAGGAGGCATGCTAAAAAAACATACATACAGAGTCGTCAAAAGACTATATTGCCCTTTATACGTTTTATTAGGAGGGGGTTGTACCGAAGCGGGACTCAAACATCTTCACTTTTCCAGGGGGCAAAACCTTCTAGAGCATTGTCTGCTGAAACTGCATTTTGTAGGCAGAGCTTGCAGAGAACAACCCTCCTTCCCCTCTATCAATCTGATTTTGTCGCTCTCATTTATTTTTTGATATGTATGTCCGTATTGTGCAACAAGCGCCATAGTCTCAGAATGTCGGCAGCGATTTCCTTGTGTTTCCATGCTGAAGATCAAGAATCCACTGATCATTATTCAAGGCCTCGGCCACAATTCTGCTTTCGCGCCGCGCGTGACTGAAGAGTGTCGGGGAGGCCGTGCGCAGCGGTGACCCTCCAACCCATGTACTCTTCCAAAAGGTAGTTGAACCCAAGTGGAGGTAAAGAAGACATGGGAGGTAAGCGCCGAACCCAAGTGCAATACCATGGATCGTCACAATGTCCAGGGTTGGCCTTTTGAGGAGGTGTGTTGCCTCTGCCTCACGAAATTTGAAGCTAACGCGCACCTCGTGTGTGGGTGCTGTTTTATTTGAGGCGTTTGGGGCATAGTTGCGGACTAGCTTCCGTTCATTACAAATTGAATGTCAGTTTTCACCACCTTCCTACAGGCAGTGGCGGAGCTTGCTCCGAAAAGCTGGGCGGGCTGGGTTGGCCTGGCAGCAAGGGATTGTTACTAGCAGGCTTGATGGGCTGGATAGTCTGGCTATAAATGTGAGATGAAGGTCCAGAGCTGGGCGTGCCATGGTCCATTCGGCCTTGCTTAAGCTCCGCCAATGGCTACAGGAATGGTGGAACCGGCACATTCAACTCTTTGACTCAATAAAGTGCAACCTTTAGCAAGATTCTCATGTACTTCCTCCGTTTCTTTTTACTCAGCATGTAAGATTTGTTTGAAATTGAATTACGCAGAGTTTGAACAAATTTATATTAAAAAATATCAACGTTTACAATACTGAAATTGTATAGCATGAAAATTCATTTCATGATGCATCTAACAATATGGATTTCATATTGTGAATGTTGATATTGTTTGATATAAAGTTAATCAAACTTTACATAGGTTGATTTTGACCAAATTTTATATGCATGCTAAAAAATAAATGAAGGGAGTACTATGTGTTAGCGTCATATTTTTCAGAACTCCTCCCTCCTCATCGTGATTGATGGTGTGTTTCTTGTAAAAGTGGACCTTGAGCAGCATAGGTTGTCTCTGACAACCATCATGTAGTTTCAGTAGTTCCTCTTTTCCTTGTCTTAATGAAAAATTGACGGAGCGTCTGTCTTGCATTGTCAAAAAATAAATTCACAACTACTATTTCAAAAATTAGGGGAAAATATATATCTATCGTTTAATATTTGGCCGTCGATTGACAAGATTTCTTCATGTTTACTATTTTGAATAATATGTTACAAATATCAATTTATTTCAAAACAAGCATCCATTAATGAAAAGGATAAAAATCCAAAAAGATATAAATGCAATAAAAGTTATATATATTGAATTAAGATTTATTAGTTTCTAAAAGAAAATGTTTACACACATGTGAAAGTTGTTTTATTAAGGATTGAGTGATATAGTTCTTCAATTGCATACATATCACAGTTGCAATCTCTAGGGTCTAGAACGACGGCTTCGGGTTCAACTTTGATTTTTTTGTCTGTGCCATTCTATCATTTGTACCGATGTACATTGCCTTATTAAATACTGATGGTGCAGACTAAATGCATCGCTAGGACTCAACTATCTACAAGCTGATCTTTTCCTAACACCTCCCACATCTAATGTGTACGTCGGACAACACGTGTTACATATTTCCTCAGAACATGAATTCAACAACAACAAAAAATGAGAGAGGGGGGGGGGGGGGGGTCATGTCTACCACTATCCGTGTTGGTTATCTTCTTGGATGTTTGTATAAACCATGTCGGATGTGAGCGGTATATATAGGCATATGCACGCGCGTGATAGGAGGTAGGAAGAAATAAATGAGATCACAACTCAAAGACAAGGTGGATGGTTGTAGGTGTAGCACCCGAAGATGAGTTATTGACTTAGCTTGCTACATGTTTTATTAAATGAACTATAGGAGTCTTAGTGGGATTGTACATCCACTCCTCTAACAAAGTGAGGTTGTTGTGATTGTCTAGAGATATTGAGATCAAAGATAGAATCTAAAATAATAATAATTTATCTAGCTACAATATGTTGTGTTAAGATCTTTTCAAAGAAAATATACCAACTCTTGTTATCTATAGAATCAATTTGACCAAGAAAATCAATGGTTGAATGATGTTGTGATACAATATAAACATTTAAAGAGTATCATATGTTATAATAAGTGTCCACTGTATTTATCTCAGGCGACGACGTGGATCAATCACATGCGACGACCCCAGTGGTCGATGGTTTCTTTCTTCCTCCCGACCACTATGCCAAAGGAAGGCAATGCAATCTTCAAGTTGAGTCCATGGCTTGCACCAGTGGAGGTTTAGTCGGACCTGAAGGAAATATGCCCTAGAGGCAATAATAAAAATTATTATTTATTTCCTTATATCATGATAAAAGTTTATTATTCATGCTAGAATTGTATTAACCGGAAACATAATACATGTGTGAATACATAGACAAACAGAGTGTCACTAGTATGCCTCTACTTGACTAGCTCGTTAATCAAAGATGGTTATGTTTCCTAACCATGGACAAAGAGTTGTTATTTGATTAACAGGATCACATCATTAGTTGAATGATCTGATTGACATGACCCATTCCATTAGCTTAGCACCCGATCGTTTAGTATGTTGCTGTTGCTTTCTTCATGACTTATACATGTTCCTATGACTATGAGATTATGCAACTCCCGTTTGCCAAAGGAACACTTTGTGTGCTACCAAACGTCACAACGTAACTGGGTGATTATAAAGGAGCTCTACAGGTGTCTCCAAAGGTACATGTTGGGTTGGCGTATTTCGAGATTAGGATTTGTCACTCCGATTGTCAGAGAGGTATCTCTGGGCCCTCTCGGTAATGCACATCACTTAAGCCTTGCAAGCATTGCAACTAATGAGTTAGTTGCGGGATGATGTATTACAGAACGAGTAAAGAGACTTGCCGGTAACGAGATTGAACTAGGTATAGGATACCGACGATCGAATCTCGGGCAAGTAACATACCGATGACAAAGGGAACAACGTATGTTGTTATGCGGTCTGACCGATAAAAGATCTTCGTAGAATATGTAGGAGCCAATATGAGCATGTAGCGACCCGACCCAAATGGGTCAAGTCTCTGTGCTTAAGTGTCATCCCTGGATCGGTATGCTGACGCACACAGTACTTGAGGATTTATAACAGAGGTAAATCACATGTAAAAGTAACGTAAATACTATTACCTTAAATCCAAAATAGCGGAAGTAACAAGGTTGTGGACTCACATCAACACCAACGACAAGGTTGAGTGTAGAAATCGTAACCCTAACGTATCACTTACTCGTCGTAAGATAATCCTGCAACATGAGACGTTGCAGCCACAGAGGGTCAGTACATTGAATGTACTGGCAAATTCACACCATAGAGAATGATGAATAAAGACTATCACTACATGCATATTTGGCTGGTGGAAAAGCTCTATGGTTATAAGGTTTTTGCGAAAAGCCAATTTTTCCCTACTGCAAAGGAATAAATTTTATTTAACTATCAAGGTGGTTGTTGAACATTGAGAATGGTTGACAGCATTCTCAATCCCAATTAAGTAACATCATTAAACCCAACAATATTCATTTAAAGTAACGTGATGAGATCAACAGGATAATCCAAGAAGTAGATACTCAAGACGTCCATAACCGGGGACACGACTAATCATGATTAGTTTATACACTCTGCAGAGGTTTGCGCACTTTCGGTAGTGGCATAACCTTTTCCTCAATTCTTCTGTCCTTTTATCTTGGTAAGGTTATTCCGAGACTGGGTCTTCTTAGCTGACGGGTTTGGCGCCAAAATTAAACAACTATCGATATCTTATGGTGGTCAACAATTTGTGGTTTCTCCTGCAGGAAATGGGTCTGGGTTGATCCTCACCGTATAACCTACGGTTGGCAAAGCTATCGTGTACAAGGGAAAAAATACCTATACCATTCTAAGGCTTAAACAAGGTTTTGATCGTCGTCCCTCTACTATAGGTAAGTCACTCAGATTTACCATCCCATATAGCAAGGCGAATAATAAGAGTAAGTCGGTATGGTGATCAATCTATCCCAACCCAAATCATTACCTTGTATACAATTTAGCGCATTCTAACACTCGGTCATCCTCACAAGCATTGCAGAATTTCTCTCGTCGACGAACCAAGTTCGGAATAATCCATTGATTCTGCAAGCCAGACAAACATCTATCGTTCCTTCACAACTCTCAGGTTTTGCGTTACTCCTATAAGATCGTCTATTGATAAGGGCATATCCTCTTTCAGGGTTTTTCCTTCAGCAAGAGTGTGCTTGCTTCTTGGCAGGTCCTGGGGCCTGTGGGTTATGGCCCATCTCATCACTTGTAGTCCTTGAACTTGCAATCGGGCAACCGATCATTATTCCAACTTCTAACTTCCTAGTATTCTTAAATCCATCCAATTGTACTGTCTTCCTTCCTTCTATTGGCACCAAACTAGGACATGATTACTCAGACTCATCATGGAATTTCCATTGATCCATATTTCTGACGTCATACCTCCTTTATATCCAATAGTAATTTATCTCTCCATCCTCGTGGGATATCCCTCATACCGAGATAAAAACTTATACTTATGAAGTCCATATTCCTCTTCGTGGAACATCATTATCCTTTCCAGGGTCAAGCGTCCTTACAAGGGAATATTGGCCATCTCTGCATGGCACTTCTTCAACCGGGGAACATAAAACACATCATGAACTCCTAACAGTCCTTCGGGTGACTCCATCTTGTTGGCCACTTCTCTCATACGCTCCAAAACTCGGTATGGTCCTACAAATCTCGGGGCTAACTGTCCCTTAACTCCAAATTGTTTAACTCCTCGCAGAGGGGTCACACGAAGACATGCTCTGTTTCCAATTTCATAGACTACCTCCTTGCGTTTTAAGTCTGCATAACTCTTCTGTCTAGACTGAGCTACCTTCAGTCTATCTCGAATCAACTTAACATTCTCTTCTGACTCCTTGATCACATTTGGTCCAACAACTGACGTCTCCAACTTCATCCTACATACTTTTGAGGTATCACACATATCGTGACAAAACTCGTATGCATTTTGTCTGAAATCCACTCAGTGGAGTATCCTTATCTTTTCCAGGGGTCAATGGTTCTTACAGGGTACTACCACCCTTAAAATGCACAAATCTTCCATAGAACATATTTCTCATATCCTCAGAATGGCCAAAATCCTTCTTCATAGAGTAACAACTCATAAAATCCATATCAGTACCAACGATGCTACTTTATTCATTCTCAAATGATTACAATCTCTCGCTTCTCCATTACATGTCTCAACTCAACACCTCAATTTAAAGGAAAATGTTCCCACTACTACTACTACTATATTTCTTCTGTTACAAACTCAACTATTTATCACAAGTCTCCTTCTCCGTCGGACAATCTCTGGCAAAGTGCCCTGCTTCATTACAACGGGAACATATTACTTCTGACAGGTTTCGAGGTTTCCTTGTGATTACGTAGCCTACTTGGGTCCTTGGCTTCCTTTTTGGGCAATTGCTGAGGTAGTGCCCTGACTCCTTGCACTTATAAGAGGTGACATGACGCAGATCCTTTCTGGAATCCAATCTACTTCTCTTTCTGGACTTTTCCATTCCCATCAGAGCTTCTATTTCCAGTGGGTCATACTCTACTTCCTCTGTCGGGAATTCTACTAAATCCCCATTCAAACAATTCTGGGAGATGTGTCCTTCTTCTCCACATAAATAGCATGACTTGGTGCAGGGTTTAATTGGCTCTTCTTTGGGTGTGTCCTCCACATCTTCCTTCATCACAGGTTCTTCTAAACTTTCTATAAGGGCTCCTCTCATTGCTTCTTTCTTCTGCTGGATGGTTCTTTGTACCATGGGGTAAATGTGACGCTGAGCAGGGTAGTAGGTAGTCCCTTCACACAAGAAACAAGTGATCTGCCTAGTTGGGCATTCTTCAGCTGGGTGACTTCCTTCACAATTAGGGCATTCATCCTTGTGTTCTTTATGGTTGTGTCCTATTTCTCCACAAAGCTTGCATGCACAAGTTTTTTTCATATCATTTCCATAAGGCTTCAATTTCTGGGACACAAACTGAGACTTTAGCAAAGTCAACTTAAATTCTTTCCAAGTGGTTACTCCTTGCCATCCATTGATGGTTTGGTACATCCTCCACCAAGTAGCAGCACCTCTTTCAAAGCATTGAAGAGCATGTTGGGCCATATCCTTTCCGACTATAGGGTTGTTCTCCATATGATCCTCCATGTTCTGAATCCATCGGTCTGTCTCCAATTGACTCATTGGTCCCGAAAATACAAGCTCATCTCCATTCATCCTCTACTGGGTCCAAGGGTTTTGGGGTGAGATAAGAGGGATAGAGAGGGATACACACAATGCAAACAACAGTTTTTGAAAAGACAGATTTTATTGTGGCTGTCGAGAAAAACATCAAACAAATGACAGCTTACTATCGTCACATCTAATGTAGGTATATAACAGGGGTTTGGTCTTCTAAAAGTCAATAAATCTTCAACGTCTCCAAATTCTTCAAGCCTTGTTCATGCCTCCAATGGCTTCTTCTGATCATGCTTGTCTTTCTCAAGTTCTTTTGCCAGATCAATCTCTGTTGACGTGAAATCTCTCGTGACATCCTTTAATATTCTGGAGTTGAATTTCAACTTCTGGTTTCAACATCCTTCACATGAACCATGGTCTTACTGTCCTTTAGTTCCTGACAATTCTCCGGTATCTCGAGGTTTTACTTCTCTAGCTTGGCTACTTTCAACTTTTGGGTCCTGAGTTCTTCACGAAATGCTTCCTTGTCAAAATATAGCTTCCTGCAATCCATCTTAAACTTCTTGATGTAATTCTCCAGATCCTGGTGATACACCGGCTAAGGTTAAAACTTCACCTCTTGCTGATAGATGCTCCATCAGCCTTCTACCATCCAATCCTTCCATGCATATGCATGCTTAACTCAGCACGGTGACAATAGCATAAGCGGGCGATGACATCACGGATAACCATGTTTCTGCTCTTGTCATTCCCAATGAGCTATCATTCCATAGTAGATATCTCCTGCCTTAGGGTTTTCTTTGACAAAACTTCGAGTTCTAATGCTCCATGCTCTGGTCTTTCTCCGATACACCTTGATCTCGGGCATTGACAACTTCCATAATCTGTCAAGTTCCATAAGGGTAGCCTTCCTAGGTCATACAAATCTGGAAATGCTTCGTAGCCTCCAAATTCTACTAGTCTTCAGAGTCTTCAACCGTTGTAGTTTCCATTATTTAGATGCACAGTAAAATCCTCTTCATTCCGAAGCGGTCTTAGTTGTCCAATATCTTGTACGTCTTGAAGTGGTCTCATCAGTCGAATCTTCGAGTGGTCAAAAGGGGAGAGGGATATGGTCTCACTAAAAGGGAATATTTGAATAAGCTCAGAAGAGAAGAGAGGTAAAAAGGTCTTTTTGAAAGGGAAAGTTGTAGAGAAAAATCTTTGCTATGGGCTTGCCAGTTTCTAGGGTCATGTCCTACAGTCAACATGTGCTCTGATACCATCTTGTAGCGACACGACCCAAATGGGTCAAGTCTTTGTGCTTAAGTGTCATCCCTGGATCGGTATGCTGACGCACACAGTACTCGAGGATTTATAACAGAGGTAAATCACATGTAAAAGTAACGTAAATACTATTACCTCAAATCCAAAATAGCAGAAGTAACAAGGTTGTGGATTCCCATCAACACCAACGGCAAGGTTGAGTGTAGAAATCGTAACCCTAACGTATCACTTACTCGTCGTAAGATAATCCTGCAACATGAGAAGTTGCAGCCACAGAGAGTCAGTACATTGAATGTACTGGCAAATTCACACCATAGAGAATGATGAATAAAGACTATCACTACATGCATATTTGGCTGGTGGAAAAGCTCTATGGTTATAAGGTTTTTGCGAAAAGCCAATTTTTCCCTACTGCAAACGAATAAATTTTATTTAACTATCATGGTGGTTGTTGAACATTGAGAATGGTTGACAGCATTCTCAATCCCAATTAAGTAACATCATTAAACCCAACAATATTCATTTAAAGTAACGTGATGAGATCAACAGGATAATCCAAGAACTAGATACTCAAGACGCCCATAACCGGGGACACGGCTAATCATGATTAGTTTATACACTCTGCAGAGGTTTGCGCACTTTTCCCCACAAGACTCGATCTCCTCCGTTGGTTTTCTTGCACTACATGGTGTTTGAGAAACGGATGACCGAGACATAGCCTTTCAGAAGCGCTAGCACCTTACATTGGATAGACCGGTACACCTACTTTCCCCTACATCTGCTAGTCTACCCTGTAAGAGTTCGCACGACTTAATCAACTATGCCAGAGCCCATAATGGCTTGTGGCTGCACACGGAAGTTTCTAGTATGAATAATCTCATGATCCCTTTGAGCCTGGGTGGCTGACCGTAGGATGATCACACGGTATATCCCGGGATCTCCTAGGACAACACTGGTATATCTCCAGGTGTCCGGGCAAGTCCACTGGTATATCCCCAGAGTGCCCCTAGCAATCCACCCAGATGTGTATTCAAGTTGCCACCTTAAGTTGAACCATTAAATAACAATCTCACATCTGTCATGGATTTCACTCATACCCAAACCACGTCTACGAGCATAGCATGGCAATATAAGCATAACGTAAAAGTAACTCCCAAGGTTTGAATGCAGGGCAATAGGTTCCTACCTCATCAACTACTTCCCAATACCCACAATTTAATTAGATCCTAATCATGCAATGTTTGAGGTTTGATCTAATGCAATAAAAATTGGGTATGAAAGAGGTATGATCAAAGTGTGAACTTGCCTGCAATGTTGATGAAGATGATTCGCACTCAAAACTCTTGATAGTTCTACTCGTCACACTCCGGTCAATTTATGGTAAGCAAGCAATAGTAACCACACATAAGCAATCACTCAAAAGATCAAAAAGAACGAAGCAGACGATTCGGAAACATCAAAACCAAGAAAATAACTCTTGCAACAGAAAACAATTTCTAACAGTACCAAAATTATGTGAATTTGGCCTTATTAGAATGTTTAGGTCAAGAGCTTCGATTTGCAAAAAGAATCAACTCAAACGGAGCTACGAAACTCAAGTTATGATCAAACGAAGTTTGAATTCAAATCTGATCTAATTCAAATTTTAAACTTTTCAAAAACATGTTTGAGTTGGATTACTGGATAGAGGGGATCGTAACAAAGAAGTGGGCGTTGGTTTCGTTGGATTTGGACAAACGGTGTAAAAGTTACGATGTTTTGAAGTTCAGGGACTAAACTGTAAATAAAGTTATCACAGATAGGTCCCTGGCCGAAATTAAAAAGAAAAAGAAAAATCCTATCGAACGAACATTCGCTAAACAGATCTACAGAAAGAAAACATTCACTAAACTAACTAAACAGAAAATGTTCGTTAAGTAATAAACCAAAAAAAACAAACCTAGGTTTTTTAAGAAAACCGAACTAAAAGGAAAACCGAGAAAACCGGGCGGCGGTTATACCGGTTCGACCGGTTTTTCGCTGAAAACCGGCAGCGGTCGGCGGCAGCGGCAGATCGGACCGGCAAGCTTCGGCGAGGCGGCACGGGGCTCCGGCGGGCGGCTCCAGTCGTCGGGGAGATGGCGAGGCGCACGGCTGAGGCGGCGCGGGGCACGGCGATGCGGCGCGGGCGGCGGTCGGCGACGCGGCAGAGCAGCGGCGCGGAGGCAGCAGCTAGTGGCGGCAGGGCGGCGATCTGTGGCGGCGGCGGCTCAGGATGCGGGAGGGCAGGCGGCGGCTGCAGGAGAGAGAGGGCGGCGGCGGATTTATAAGAAGGGGCGGCGGCCTTGGGGAAGGGGCCAAGGAGAGGCCGGGGCGGTCACGGCCGTCGAGGCCGGCGCTCGGGAGGCGTGCGCGGCCGGTCTCCCGCTCGGGAGCTCGAGGATGGCGGCGGCGTGGGCTGGGCCATGGCCTGGCCTGGGAGGTGGGCCGGCCCAGTCGGTGAGGGAAGTTCTTTTTTTTAAACATTATTTTCCAGACAAATAAAATAATAAAAGCAAAATAATTAAAATATTATATAGGCATATAATATATCAAAATTTTCAGAAAAAGTTTTTCTACGACATGAATTTTTTTATAACTTCAAATAAAATCCACACAAATTCAGATAAATCAAAGAGTGCTACTGGTCTATTAAAATCCAACTAAAATCATTTTAAAAATACCAAAATGATTTCAAATTAATTTTTTCTCCAATTTTCTGTTGTAGGGAATCATGTTACCCTAATTTCCATATATTTTATTTTTGGAGAAAAATAATTTGAATAAAACTCAAATAAATCCAAATTGAAAATTAATTCCAAAAGGACTTGAAATTGATCCTTTGAAACTCCCAACTCATATTTCATAATTTGAAGAAGTCATTTTATCTTCCCTCGTAAAAATCATTGAGTTGCATAAAGTTTCTGAATTGGAAAAATATTTCCCAATGGAATTCAAATATTTTCAAATACCCTTTCATTTAATTTTAAATGGAAGAAGTCATATCATCTTCGCTCAAGGGTTTTGTTTTGAAATGAATTTGAATTCGCGGAGATCAAAAAGCAAATATGAAAGTTTGGGAAAGTCCTTTTATTCCCTCTCATTTAACTTTCAAAAAGTTTCGAATTCACTCACTTTCAGAAAATCAATCAAACAATCAATCAAATCTATCTATTTGTTTATAACATTCCAAAATTTAGAATTTTGGGATGTTACAGAGCATCCAGGTTCCGCTATTGGTTATTGACCGGAGACGTGTCTCGGTCATGTCTACATTGTTCTCAAACCCGTAGGGTTCGCACGCTTAAGGTTACGATGACAGTTATATTATGAGTTTATGCATTTTGATGTACCGAAGGTTGTTTGAAGTCCCGGATGTGATCACGGACATGACGAGGAGTCTCGAAATGGTCGAGACATAAAGATTGATATATTGGAAGCCTATGTTTGGATATCGGAAGTGTTCCGGGTGAAATCGGGATTTTACCGGAGTACCGGGAGGTTACCGGAACCCCCTCGGGAGGTATATGGGCCTTAGTGGGCCTTAGTGGAAGAGAGGAGAGGTGGCCAGAGATGGGCCGCGCGCCCCTCCCCCCTTGGTCCGAATTGGACAAGGAGAGGGGGCCGGCCCCTTCCTCCTCTCTCTCCTCTTTTCCCCCCTCCACAAATCCAATTCCAACTAGGAAAGGGGGGGAGTCCTGCTCCCAGAAGGAGTAGGACTCCTCCTGGCGCGCCACACCTTGGCCGGCTGGCCCCCCTCCCTTGAACCTTTATATACGGAGGCAGGGGCACCCCTAGAGACACAAGTTGATCCACGTGATCATATTCTTAGCCGTGTGCGGTGCCCCCTTCCACCATAGTCCTTGATAATATTGTAGCGGTGCTTAGGCGAAGCCCTGCGACAGTAGTACATCAAGATCGTCACCACGCCGTCGTGCTGACGGAACTCTTCCCCGACACTTTGCTGGATCGGAGTCCGGGGATCGTCATCGAGCTGAACATGTGCTAGAACTCGCAGGTGTCGTAGTTTCGGTGCTTGATCGGTCAGGCCGTGGAGACGTACGACTACATCAACCAAACGCTTCCGTTGTCGATCTACAAGGGTACGTAGATCACACTCTCCCCCTCTTGTTGCTATGCATCACCATGATCTTGCGTGAGCGTAGGAATTTTTTTGAAATTACTACGAAACCCAACAGGACCAAGTGAGCCGGCAAAATTTGTTCAATTTGGGGATTGTTTTGGACTTGATAGCAACTATATTTGCTTCCTAAGGTCCTCTATATGTAAACTAGGGGACTTTGTTTTAATTTTTGTTTTAGTCCTGGTCCTTCTGTAAGATGCACTGTACCACCACTTCCGAAGTGCATCTGGGGCCTTCGAGCCCCTTCCTCGTGTAAAAAAGAGAGAGCGCACCAAATCAATTTTAAGAGAGTCCAAAAATATTGATTTCATTAATTATTCCTTTCAATACATAACTTTTTATTACCATGATAACACTATATCTTGATTATAATATATATTGCAAAATACTTTTATTATGATAAAAGAATGTATAAAGGGGAGGCGGCGATGATTGCTTCTCTTTGCAGTTTGGTCCTCTGGACGGCCTCCGTGACATCGTTATGACCGTACTGGGGTGAGGCATGACAAATACTGGAGTATGGTTCTTGGATCTGCAACTCTTCCACAATTTCTTCTCGAGGGAGGGCGCTGGTCTATTAAAATCCAACTAAAATCATTTTAAAAATACCAAAATGATTTCAAATTAATTTTTTCTCCAATTTTCTGTTGTAGGGAATCATGTTACCCTAATTTCCATATATTTTATTTTTGGAGAAAAATAATTTGAATAAAACTCAAATAAATCCAAATTGAAAATTAATTCCAAAAGGACTTGAAATTGATCCTTTGAAACTCCCAACTCATATTTCATAATTTGAAGAAGTCATTTTATCTTCTCTCGTGAAAATCCTTGAGTTGCATAAAGTTTCTGAATTTGAAAAATATTTCCCAATGGAATTCAAATATTTTCAAATACCCTTTCATTTAATTTTAAATGGAAGAAGTCATATCATCTTCGCTCAAGGGTTTTGTTTTGAAAAGAATTTGAATTCGCGAAGATTAGAAAGCAAATATGAAAGTTTGGGAAAGTCCTTTTATTCCCTCTCATTTAACTTTCAAAAAGTTTCGAATTCACTCACTTTCAGACAATCAATCAAACAATCAATCAAATCTATCTATTTGTTTATAACATTCCAAAATTTAGAATTTTGGGATGCTACAGAGCATCCAGGTTCTGCTATTGGTTATTGACCGGAGACGTGTCTCGGTCATGTCTACATTGTTCTCAAACCCGTAGGGTCCGCACGCTTAAGGTTACGATGACAGTTATATTATGAGTTTATGCATTTTGATGTACCGAAGGTTGTTTGGAGTCCCGGATGTGATCACGGACATGACGAGGAGTCTCGAAATGGTCGAGACATAAAGATTGATATATTGGAAGCCTATGTTTGGATATCGGAAGTGTTCCGGGTGAAATCGGGATTTTACCGGAGTACCGGGAGTTACCGGAAACCCCCGGGAGGTATATGGGCCTTAGTGGGCCTTAGTGGAAGAGAGGAGAGGTGGCCAGAGATGGGCCGCGCGCCCCTCCCCCCCTTGGTCCGAATTGGACAAGGAGAGGGGGCCGACCCCCCTTCCTCCTCTCTCTCCTCTTTTCCCCCTCCACAAATCCTATTCCAACTAGGAAAGGGGGGGGGAGTCCTGCTCCCAGAAGGAGTAGGACTCCTCCTGGCGCGCCACACCTTGGCCGGCCGGCCCCCCTCCCTTGAACCTTTATATACGGAGGCAGGGGCACCCCTAGAGACACAAGTTGATCCACGTGATCATATTCTTAGCCGTGTGCGGTGCCCCCTTCACCATAGTCCTTGATAATATTGTAGCGGTGCTTAGGCGAAGCCCTGCGACAGTAGTACATCAAGATCGTCACCACGCCGTCGTGCTGACGGAACTCTTCCCCGACACTTTGCTGGATCGGAGTCCGGGGATCGTCATCGAGCTGAACATGTGCTAGAACTCGGAGGTGCCCTAGTTTCGGTGCTTGATCGGTCAGGCCGTGGAGACGTACGACTACATCAACCAAACGCTTCCGTTGTCGATCTACAAGGGTACGTAGATCACACTCTCCCCCTCTTGTTGCTATGCATCACCATGATCTTGCGTGAGCGTAGGAATTTTTTTGAAATTACTACGAAACCCAACAGGACCAAGTGAGCCGGCAAAATTTGTTCAATTTGGGGATTGTTTTGGACTTGATAGCAACTATATTTGCTTCCTAAGGTCCTCTATATGTAAACTAGGGGACTTTGTTTTAATTTTTGTTTTAGTCCTGGTCCTTCTGTAAGATGCACTGTACCACCACTTCCGAAGTGCATCTGGGGCCTTCGAGCCCCTTCCTCGTGTAAAAAGAGAGAGCGCACCAAATCAATTTTAAGAGAGTCCAACAAAATTGATTTCATTAATTATTCCTTTCAATACATAACTTTTTATTACCATGATAACACTATATCTTGATTATAATATATATTGCAAAATACTTTTATTATGATAAAAGAATGTATAAAGGGGAGGCGGCGATGATTGCTTCTCTTTGCAGTTTGGTCCTCTGGACGGCCTCCGTGACATCGTTATGACCGTATTGGGGTGAGGCATGACAAATACTGGAGTATGGTTCTTGGATCTGCAACTCTTCCACAATTTCTTCTTGAGGGAGGGCGCTGGTCTATTAAAATCCAACTAAAATCATTTTAAAAATACCAAAATGATTTCAAATTAATTTTTTCTCCACTTTTCTGTTGTAGGGAATCATGTTACCCTAATTTCCATATATTTTATTTTTGGAGAAAAATAATTTGAATAAAACTCAAATAAATCCAAATTGAAAATTAATTCCAAAAGGACTTGAAATTGATCCTTTGAAACTCCCAACTCATATTTCATAATTTGAAGAAGTCATTTTATCTTCTCTCGTGAAAATCCTTGAGTTGCATAAAGTTTCTGAATTTGAAAAATATTTCCCAATGGAATTCAAATATTTTCAAATACCCTTTCATTTAATTTTAAATGGAAGAAGTCATATCATCTTCGCTCAAGGGTTTTGTTTTGAAAAGAATTTGAATTCGCGGAGATCAGAAAGCAAATATGAAAGTTTGGGAAAGTCCTTTTATTCCCTCTCATTTAACTTTCAAAAAGTTTCGAATTCACTCACTTTCAGACAATCAATCAAACAATCAATCAAATCTATCTATTTGTTTATAACATTCCAAAATTTAGAATTTTGGGATGTTACAGAGCATCCAGGTTCCGCTATTGGTTATTGACCGGAGACGTGTCTCGGTCATGTCTACATTGTTCTCAAACCCGTAGGGTCCGCACGCTTAAGGTTACGATGACAGTTATATTATGAGTTTATGCATTTTGATGTACCGAAGGTTGTTTGGAGTCCCGGATGTGATCACGGACATGACGAGGAGTCTCGAAATGGTCGAGACATAAAGATTGATATATTGGAAGCCTATGTTTGGATATCGGAAGTGTTCCGGGTGAAATCGGGATTTTACCGGAGTACCGGGAGTTACCGGAACCCCCCCGGGAGGTATATGGGCCTTAGTGGGCCTTAGTGGAAGAGAGGAGAGGTGGCTAGAGATGGGCCGCGCGCCCCTCCCCCCCTTGGTCCGAATTGGACAAGGAGAGGGGGCCGGCCCCCTTCCTCCTCTCTCTCCTCTTTTCCCCCCTCCACAAATCCTATTCCAACTAGGAAAGGGGGGGGGGAGTCCTGCTCCCAGAAGGAGTAGGACTCCTCCTGGCGCGCCACACCTTGGCCGGCCGGCCCCCCTCCCTTGAACCTTTATATACGGAGGCAGGGGCACCCCTAGAGACACAAGTTGATCCACGTGATCATATTCTTAGCCGTGTGCGGTGCCCCCTTCACCATAGTCCTTGATAATATTGTAGTGGTGCTTAGGCGAAGCCCTGCGACAGTAGTACATCAAGATCGTCACCACGCCGTCGTGCTGACGGAACTCTTCCCCGACACTTTGCTGGATCGGAGTCCGGGGATCGTCATCGAGCTGAACATGTGCTAGAACTCGGAGGTGCCCTAGTTTCGGTGCTTGATCGGTCAGGCCGTGGAGACGTACGACTACATCAACCAAACGCTTCCGTTGTCGATCTACAAGGGTACGTAGATCACACTCTCCCCCTCTTGTTGCTATGCATCACCATGATCTTGCGTGAGCGTAGGAATTTTTTTGAAATTACTACGAAACCCAACAGGACCAAGTGAGCCGGCAAAATTTGTTCAATTTGGGGATTGTTTTGGACTTGATAGCAACTATATTTGCTTCCTAAGGTCCTCTATATGTAAACTAGGGGACTTTGTTTTAATTTTTGTTTTAGTCCTGGTCCTTCTGTAAGATGCACTGTACCACCACTTCCGAAGTGCATCTGGGGCCTTCGAGCCCCTTCCTCGTGTAAAAAAGAGAGAGCGCACCAAATCAATTTTAAGAGAGTCCAAAAAAATTGATTTCATTAATTATTCCTTTCAATACATAACTTTTTATTACCATGATAACACTATATCTTGATTATAATATATATTGCAAAATACTTTTATTATGATAAAAGAATGTATAAAGGGGAGGCGGCGATGATTGCTTCTCTTTGCAGTTTGGTCCTCTGGACGGCCTCCGTGACATCGTTATGACCGTACTGGGGTGAGGCATGACAAATACTGGAGTATGGTTCTTGGATCTGCAACTCTTCCACAATTTCTTCTTGAGGGAGGGCGCTGGTCTAGAAAGTTGTGGCTTTGATGGCTTCTTGTTCGCTCGCGATCAACAACGACATGCTCACTTCGGTGATAAAGCGGCATGCGATGGCGTGCCATCAACCCGTATGGGGGGGGATGAAGACCGTCGACCCAGAGACATTGTTGTGTTTTTTCTTTCTATTTTCTGATAGTGTCTGTACTGCTAGTTTGGTTATTATATCTCACAGTTTTTCTCGCAAAAAAAGAGAGATATTTACATATCGAAAAAGGACACACTTCATCCTAAAAAAAAGGACACACTTATATTGTGGAATAAACGTTCATGTATTTAAGACAAAGTCTTACATATCGCAAAAAGGGCGTTTGGATATTTGCTGCAAAAAAGGATAACATATGAAAGTGAACAAAAACGTAGCATGTCGGCGCGTGTCACAGAAATGCAAATCAATATAGTTGGTGGGTGTAGAAAAACACCGCTGGCTGCACGTGTTGCTATTAACCTTCATTCATCAACGAGTTCTGTTTGCTGCAAAAAGGAGTTCGCGTCTTGATGAAGTCGTGCTCGTGGACTTAGATTATTAAGGCATGGCCAACGCTCCACTCTGGATCGGTGCTCCACCCCTTCACGTTGGATTTAATGGTCCAGACTACAAAAAGATGCTGCTTGCAGAATGAAACGAGCGCCTGCAGAGGAGGCGGCCTCTTCCTTGACAAAAGGCAGCTTCAACTCTCTTCTGGCCAATGCCCTGACGACCTTCCTTGCTTTAGCTCACCTGCGTCCAGGGAGGGGGGAGAGAGAGAGAGAGAGATGATGTAAAGACGTGGACCACTAGGGAGACTGCAGCGTTGGGTCATTCTCATCTCATACTGTGGTTTCGGTCCGAAATATCTATGTGGAAGTTGGGGCATCTGTATAGTGATGCTTCCATTGTACATGCCCTTAACATTCTGTTCCCCACTTCCCCTCCCCTTTTCCCGTGTCAAGCATGCACGCAGACGCAAGAGCTGGGATTTCTGGCACGCACACTGAAGCGTGTATAGCCTGCAAAGTGCCAAGAAAGACGGTAGCATCTCGTCATCAAGTAGGAACAGAAAGGCTTTGGCCTTTCTGGCATGTCACATCTACCCATCCACTTTATACGTGCAGCTGCTTTTGTCACTCGTTTGTTGGCATGGAGTCCTACAATGCAAAACGATGATAAAAACATACTCCGAGCATGAGGAGATGCCTTGTCAAATTCAGCAATAAGATTATTTACATATGCATTTCATGCCGGTTAAAACACCGCAAACTATTCAAAATTTGTACTTGAACTGCCAAAACGCCATATGTTTACGAATGGAGGGAGTAGAAAATAATAAGTTACACGTAGAAGATGGTAAATGTTCGTTTATAACTATAAAGTTGCACAAGAAGACATAAAAAAATAATACCGGGTTAGTATTATCATCCACGTGCGCGGACTCTCATTTCCACCTGTACTCGAACCTCGCACCGAGGAAAAATGAGAGCATACACATTCTTTGGTGAAACACCTGGAATAGTCTGCAAGACGCGGCATTTTGCACCTATCCGGCAGTAATTTGGATTGCTTGCAAAAAAGAAAACATCACTTCAAAGTTAGCATTTCTGATGAAAAAAGAATCTGAATTGTGGCCGGTCTAAATGATAAATGATATAATGATAAAAGTAAGAAAAGGTAGAAAAAGAAGGCCGCCTTTCCGAATCTCCTTTTTGTTTTCCCGGACGCCCTTTTCGAATCCCAAATTCGAATTCCACCACGCTAAAAACCCCACACCGCCCACCGCACGCCCTCCCACCTACTCGAAACCCCCACCCCACCCCCACCCCGTCACGCGCACGCCCCGCGAGGAAGAGGGAGCACCGAGCGGCGGCGGCGGCCATGGCGCGGTGCAGCAACGGGCTGCTGGGCCTGCTGAACGCGGGGGTGCTGGTGCTCGCCCTCGTCGTCCTCGGCGGCGGCATCTGGCTGAGCCACCGGGCCTCCACCACCGACTGCGAGCGGTTCCTGGAGCGGCCGGTCATCGCGCTCGGCGCCCTCCTCCTCGCGCTCTCCCTCGCGGGCCTCGCCGGCTCCCTCTGCCGCGCCTCCTGCCTCCTCTGGCTCTACCTCGTCGCGCTCTTCCTCCTCATCGCGCTCCTCCTCGTCTTCACCGTCTTCGCCTTCGTCGTCACCAACCGCGGCGCCGGCTCCGTCGTCTCCGGCCGCGGCTACAAGGAGTACCGCCTCGGGGAGTACTCCACCTGGCTCCAGCGCCGGGTCGAGAGCGCCGACAACTGGGCCAAGATCCGCAGCTGCCTCCGCGACGGCGGCGTCTGCCAGAGGTTCGGGGCCAGGGGGGAGTCGCTGCAGCAGTTCGTCACCAACAACCTCTCCCCGATTCAGGTCGATTTCCCCTTCTGTTCTTCGCCCTTGCGTTTAATTAATCCTTGTTGTTATGCGCACATTTGGTTGGGAAATAAATCCCCTGCTGCTACTGCTAGTTGAAATTTGGGGATGCGAATCGATTGGTCTCGCCCGGGGATGCGGAATTTCATCTCCACTGAAAAATTGTACTAGGATGATCGGTAGGTCGAACGAGTGGCAGTGCATCTGGAGTTGGTACAGATTGTGTGTTGAGTGTTCCACAGGACCGGTGGAAGAATCGTCGGATCCCATCTCCGCAAGGACCACCACACGTGACACTTCAGTTCGCATGAGTAATTGCTCTGCAATTTCCATGCTATGCTACATTGTCGATTAGTGACTTAATTTCTGTACCACTGTCTTCCACTGTGCTGTACTGCTGTTGTTTTCCCTCTTTGCTTTATTGCTTGGCTGTCTACTTGTCTATTATGTGCTAAACTGCCTTTTCTGGTTGCATGGCAATGCATTATATTGGGATAGGGGTCTGGTAAAGGCTAATGGAAGATTTGAGCAGTGGCCACTACTAGTGCTAGCAATTCAGCTTGATTCGTTGAGTTTTGTTCATGGCATGTTTGGATACAAATCGATGGCATGTTTGGATACAAATCGATGGCATGTTTGGATACAAATCGATGCCACTAGTATTACAGCATTGTATTACCTACAATTTCTATGCTACATTGTCAGCTAGCTACTTAATTTCTGTACCATTGTCTTCCACTGTGTTGTACTGCTGTGGTTTCCTCTCTTGCTGTTGCTTGGCTGTCTATTTGTCTAATAGTATCATGCCAAATAGATACAGCTAGCCTGGCTTTTCTGGCTGCATGGTAATGTGTTATGTTGCGATAGGGTCTGGTAAATTTTAGTGGAAGATTCGAGCAGTGGTAGAGACTAGTGCGAGCTATTCAACTTGATTTATTCAGTTTGGTCATGGCATGTTTCTGTACAAGTTGATTCCACTTGATTTCCCTAATTTTGAGGATGTCCTTGCTATGTTTTTGCTGTACTCTATTCTGATGAAGGAATGGCCTTGTGATAGAATTTGCATAAACTTTACTGAATTGCAGACTTAGTGCTGTGTAACTTCTCACATTGCAATTTCCTTGTTGCGTGTGGGAGTACCTTGTTCATGTCAATTATAGCATTCACATGTGAAACTGGAACCTTCGACATTATTGTATTGACTTGCTTTTCCTGGAGGTGGTTTCTTTGGAGTGCCACCTTAGCTTTTGCCAAATGCAAATATAGGGTGTAGCTTACCTGAAACAGTATTCTTTCTTATGTGTAAACCACTGTTATTACTTTTTGTGGCTTCATTAGCACTATACCTGCACTTTCATGGTATGCATCGTCATGTTACCCCTCCCCTCCTGTGAAGCTTCTGCCATTTGTGGCTTCATAAGCACTATACGTGCACTTCCATGGAGGGACTATGCATTCTTGCAAACCAATATACTGATGTTTTATCTTTGGTCTGACCCTGAATGAATGCTTCTGTACTGTTGTCATTGATACTCGCATGCAGACCATCAAATATTTTGTATTTGTCTTGTGCATTTCTGCCTTGACATTTGTCTTTGAATTGTGTTTTCGCCAATGCTAAAACTGTTGCCGAATTACCAAGTCGTGTTTTCTGCAACTAACACACACTATCTATCTTGTGTTCAGTCTGGATGCTGCAAGCCCCCAACCGGGTGCAACTTCACCTACCAGAGCGAGACCGTCTGGGCCAAACCTACTGGCCTCAACTCTACCAACGACCCTGACTGCAACACGTGGTCGAATGATCAGAGGGCCCTCTGCTACGACTGCCAGTCATGCAAGGCCGGCGTGCTTGCCAACCTGAAGAACGACTGGAAGAAGATCGCCACCGTCAACATCATATTCCTCATCTTCCTCATCATCGTCTACTCTGTTGGGTGCTGCGCTTTCAGGAACAACAGGCGGGACAACTCGTACCCAGCCTGGAAGTGAGTGAGATGCCTGGCGAGGCTTAGGTAATTAGGCTGATGTTCAGCGTTAGCAGTTGGCTCGTTGTCCTGTGTCAAGCAACACTATCGTCTATCCCGTAGCTCCGATGATGTTTGAACCGTCGATAGTTGGTAATGGCGCATGCTTGCTATATTTGCTATGCCGACCTCAAACATATCATATATGGAGGTTCCTATTATCATGATATGAGATATGTTCATAAGTTGTCTGTGATCTTTTCTGCCCTTTGCATGGCCAATACCTGTGCTTAGAGTCAGTCTATTGCTTCTGTCTGCAAATGCATTGTTGCTCCATGGATTCTTGCAACTGGGAACCCCAGAGACCATGGTCAACTTTACAGGATCCTCCAGAATGTACAAACTGAGAAGCTGCACTCATTCTACTGGCCATAGGTGCTTGCTTTGATCTGCATCCATGGTAACTTTGTGTCGCTACCTCAGTTTTTATCTTGCTCCTTTTTTCACCTATCAACCATGTCTCACATGCACCTCAAAGTTTTCAATAGCTCAAGTTTCTTAGTGCGTCTTGGTTTACTAAAATGCCAGTCAACCCAAGGTGAGCTCTCTGCCCAGGATTTCTTTACATGCTACATGTGGCCCTTATTGAAGGGGAGCCTTGGCGCAGTGGTAAAGCTGCTGCCTTGTGACCATGAGGTCATGGGTTCAAGTCCTGGAAACAGCCTCTTACAGAAATGTAGGGAAAGGCTGCGTACTATAGACCCAAAGTGGTCGGACCCTTCCCTGGACCCTGCGCAAGCGGGAGCTACATGCACCAGGTTGCCCCTACATGTGGCCCTTATTATAGACTGTTAAAAATTGCATGTTTTTTGGGAGAACAAATTAACATTGTACTCCACTCTCAACTGCTTTAGGAAGCGTGTAGCTATCTCGCTAGCACTGTACAATGATCGGACCTTCATGAAGAACAAGAGAGAATCCTGATGCATATTCTTCACCGCTTTGCACATGGCAAGTTGAATCTGGCTGTTTCCCTGATCATCATGGAGACCATGTCTTAGTTTCCTCAGAGGAACCTCCACCATGTAACTTTCTCTCCTTTTCTCAAGTACACGGTGGGTCAGTTAGACCCAGATTTACTGCATGCCAATGGAGCAAGTGAATTACTCCCTTTGTCTGGGACTATTAGCCCGATCATATTTAGGATCAAGCTTTCCTCGAGGACGAATGTTGCAGAGTAGGTAAATCACCATGAATGAAGTATCTACAAGTTGTTCTTTTCCTAATGCCTTCCAAATCTAATGTGCACGTGGTACAACGTGTGTTCCGTATTTCCTTGGAACACGACATCAACAAGATAGAAATGAGAGGGGGGGGGGGGGGGGGGGGGGGTCGTCTAGCAATTTTCGTGGTGGTTCGCTTCTTGTGTACACCACATCGGATGGGAGCAATATATATATGTACACACAGTCACACACAGGCGGGAGGTAGGACGAAGTAAATGCGATAACAACTCAGCGACATGGTAGATGGAGTGTAAGTGTAGAACTAAAGATGAGTTATTGACTTAACTTGCTATAATCTTTTTCTAAATGAACTATAGGAGTCTTGTTGAGATTGTACATCCACTCCTCCAACAAGGTGAGATTGTTGTAGTCGGCTAGATTTTTAGATTGAAGGTACAGCATACAAGAAATTAATTTCATTTAGCTACATTAGGTTCTGTCAAGATCTTTCGAAGCCAATATATCATCTCTTGTTCTCTACAGAATACGTTTCATTTAGAAGATCAATGGTTGAATAATGTTGTGAAACAATATCAACATCTAAAGAGTATCATGTGTTATAATAAGAGTCCAGCGTACTGATTGTCTGAAGATGTTTAGTACAATGATGATGATATAAGAGACGTGCTCCATTGACTAAAAGAGTCTCCACTGAATTAGTTGTATTTTCTTAGCTACCTTGACTGAAAGAGAGTCCACATTCATTGACTAACTGAAATGTTCAGCCTAGCCCTGAATTTTTTCCTTGTGTAGCAAAACTTCTTTGTCATAAAATAATTATTAATTATAATATCTATTAAAATACCATATACTTCAAAATAGACTTTCATCAATACCAAATACCAGGAAGAAATATTTACAAATCAATCATGGAGCAAATTGCTTCTCTTCCCCAACCGTCACTCTCCAAACCCTAGGAGAGGGCCGATCCCTGGGGGCACCATGCTGCCACCTCTCATCTGCCGGTAGGTCGCCTCTCCCTCTTCCCCCACTGGATGTGTTAGTGTGGGAGTGTCGGGAGGCTCCGATCTACTGGATGGAGTTGTAGTTTTTTCTATTTTGAGATTTTAGGCAGAATTTTGTCGGCCGCTTTGGCATTTCCGGCGGCGATGGTGGCAGTGCTTAATAAAGTCTTCTTCGACACCACATCGTTGGTGGTGGCTACTTTCCTTCGCAGTTTGGTCGCCCGGCCTCGCCTACATCGCAATTGCGAATTCTTGACATTTGGCTTTGACTTGTGTTTTCGTCAATGCTAAAACTGTTGCTGAATTACTAAGTTGGTTGCGTTTTCTGCAACTAACACACACCTATCTTCTGTCCAGTCTGGATGCTACAACCCCCTACTTGATGCCCTCTGCTACGACTGCCAGTCATACAAGGCCGGCGTGCTCTCTAACCTGAAGAACGACTGGAAGAAGATCGCCACCGTCAACATAGTATTCCTCATCTTCCTCATCATCGTCTACTCTGCTGCGCTTTCAGGAACAACAGGCAGGACAACTCGTACCCAGCCTGGAAGTGAGTGAGATGCCTGGCAGAGGCTTAAGTAATTAGGATGATGTTCAGTGTTAATGGTTGGTTGGCTCATGGCCGTGTGTCAAGCAACACTATCGTCTATGCTATAGCGCCGATGATGTTTGAACCGTCGATAGTTGGTAATGGTGCATGCTTGCTATATTTGCTATGCCGACCTCAAACATATCGTATATGGAGGTTCCTATTATCATGATATGAGATATGTTTAGAAGGTGTCTGATCTTTTCTGTCCTTTGCACAACAAACACCTGTGTTTAGCGTCAGGTCAGTCTATTGCTTCTGTCTGCAAATGCATTGTTGCTCCATGGATTCTTGCAACTAGGAGCCCCAGAGACCATAGTAAACTTTACAGGATCCTCCAGAATGTACAAACAGAGAAGCTGGACTTATTTTACTGGCCGTAGGTGCTTGCTTTGACATGCACCTCAAAGGTTTCAATGGCTCAAGTTTCTTAGTACGTCTTGGTCTACTAAAATGCCAGTCAACCCAAGGTGAGCTCTCCGCCCAGGATTTCTTTACATACTGCATGTGGCCCTTATTATAGACTGTTAAAAATTGCATGTTTTTGGGAGAACAAATCAACATTGTAGTACTTCACTCTCAGCTGCTCTAGTAAGCCTGTAGCCACCTCGCTAGCGCTGTACATTGATCGGACCTCCATGAAGAACAAGAGAGAATCCTGATATATATTCTTCACCGCTTTGCACATGGCAAGGTTGAATCTCACTATTTTCTTGATCATCAGGGAGACCATGTCTTACTTTTCTCAGAGAAACATCCACCTGGTAACCATGCCTCTTTTTTCAAGTGCACGGTGAGTCGGCCAGACCAAAAATCATTGCAAGCCAATCGAGCGAGTGAATTACTCTGTCCGCCCAGGATTATTTGTCCTATCGTATTTAGGATCAACAACCCATGGAAGATCAATGTGGCAGACTAGGTGCATCACCATGGGTCAAATATTTGCAAGTTGTTCTTTTCCTAATGCCTTCCAAATCTAATGTACACGTGGTACAATGTGTCTTCCGTATTTCCTCGGAACATGACTTCAACAAGATAGAAAATTTGGGGGGAGGGGGGGGGGGGGGGTTCATCTGTAGCACTTTTCATGGTGGTTAGCTTCTTGTGTACACCACATCGGACGGGAGCAACATATATATGCACACACACTAGACGGGAGGTAGGACGAAGTAAATGCGATAACAACTCAGCGACATGGTAGATGGAGTGTAAGTGTAGAACTAGAGATGAGTTATTGACTTAAGTTGCCATACACTTATTTAACATGAACTATAGGAATCTTGTTGAGATTGCACATCCACTCCTCCAACAAGGTGAGATTGTTGTACTCGGCTAGATTTTTAGATTGAAGGTAGAGCATAAAGGAAATTAATTTCATTTAGCTACATTAGGTTCTGTCAAGATCTTTCAAAGACAATATATCATCTCTTGTTCTCTACAGAATACATATCATTGAGAAGATCAATGGTTGAATGATGTTGTGAAACAATATCAACATCTAAAGAGTATCATGTGTTATAATAGAAGTCCGCCGTACTGATTGTCTAAAGATGTTTAGTACCATGATGATGATATAATAGACGTGCTCCATTTACTAAAAGAGAGTCCACAGAGAATCAATTGTATATGTTGTAGCTACCATGACTAAAAGAGAGTCCACATTCATTGACTAACTGAAATGTTCAGGCTATCCTTGAAATTTGTTCCTTATGTTACAAAACTTCTTAATCATAAAATTATTATTAGTTATAATATCTATTAAAGAAACCATATATTTCAAAATAAATTTGCATCACTATCAAAAATAAATATTTAAAAATCAATAATGGAGCAAATTGCTTCTCTTCCCCAACTGTCACTCTCCAAACCTTTTTGATTTTAGTTTTTAGGCAGGTTTTTTATGTCGGACGCTTTGGCCTTTCCGGTGGCGATGGTGGAAGCGCTCAATAGTCTTCTTCGGCCACACGTTGTTGGTGGTGGTAGTGACGCAAACCCGGCGAATAAGGTCCCATCTAGCCCCCCCATCAAGAGGGTATTATCTGTGCCGGCGTCGATGGCGAATTTCCTACCGGTCATTCTAGCTGTTGAGGTTAGTCTATAGCATTTGGTCCCCCGACCTTGCCTACATCGTCAGTGCGACTTTTTGACATTTTGCTTTGATTTGTGTTTTAGTCGATGCTATGCTGAACTACTAAGTAAGTTTCCTTCTCTGCAACTAACACACACCTATCTTATGTTCTGTCTGAATGCTACAAGCCCCCAACTGGGTGCAACTAAACTTACCGGAGTCAGACCGTCTGGATCAAACCTCCTGGCCTCAACTCTACCAATGACCATGACTGTAACACGTGGTCGAATGATCAGAGGGCCCTGTGCTATGACTGCCGGTCATGGAAGGCTGGCGTGCTCGCAAACCTGAAGAATGACCGGAAGAAGATCGCCAACGTCAACATCATATTCCTCGCCGTCATCTACTCTGTTGGGTGCTGCACTTTCAGGAACAAGTAATAACAGGCCGAACAACTTGTACCCAGCCTGGAAGTGAGGTGCCTGGCGAGGCTTTGGTAATTAGGCTGGTGTTCAATGTTAATGGTTGGCTCATTGTCCTGTGTCAAGCAACACTATCGCCCGTCCTATAGCTCCAATGATGTTTGAACCGTTGATAGTTGGCACAGTACATGCTTCTATGTTGACCTCAGATATATCACATATGGAGGCTCCTGTTATCATGATATGTTCAGAAGTTGCCTGTGTTCTTTTTTGTCCTTTGCTTAGTAAATACATATTCTTGTACTCTATTCCTTCTGTCTGAAAAAGCATTGTTGAACATCCATGGATTTTTGCAACTAGGAACCCCAGAGACCATAGTCAATGTTAGTGGATCCTCCAGAATGTACAAACTACACACACAGAAGCTGCATTCATTTTACCGGCCATAGGTGCTCTGTTTGATCTGCATCTCTGGTAATTTTGTCTCACTGCATCAAAGGTGGCTTATGAATGTGTGCCTTGGGCCATTGGCCTACATAGGAAGGCACATGATGAGATTTTTAAATCTTTTGCTCCTCTTTTCACCTATCACCCATGTGTATGTGCCTCCAAATTTTTAATGGCTCAAGTTTCTAGTACGTCTTGGTCTACTAGAATGCTAGTCAACCCAAGGGGAGCTCTCTGCCCAATATTTTTGTACATGGAACATGTGGCCCTTATTATAGGCTGTTAGAATTTTGCATGTTTATGGCTGAAAAACTAATTTCCTGAAGGATTCTGGCTCACAGCTGTTGATGATTACTGAATAAATTAAATTTGGATTCAAGCACGTTGCCATTTCTTCCAATGATCTTTTTTCAGGTACTAAAACTAGTTATACATTGCATTGCCATGTTGATGATAGAACTTATGCATGAACAACTGAACATATTCTGTACCACTACCAGTTGAAGAAAATGTATTTTTTTTGTTGGTCCAAAGACGAAATGTAGCTTTTCTTAGTTTTGATGTATTGTGTTAGAGTACGTAGTATTAGTAGTAAGTTACCTGGTGCGGATGTTGATGAAAAAATGTACTGCCTCTATATACACTATGTATGACGTTTTGGCGGTTCAAATTTTGAACTGCAACTGGATGCATGTGAATAGGATATATGCGTATAATATTCTTACGTAGGCTGTCAATAGCTACATCCTTCCCTGTGAATTTTATTAGACTTAATTTCCCAGTTGTTTATGTACTTTTCGATTTCAGAAATTTCACCATTCGTTTCCATTGTGAAAAGACAGTGACCCTGTTGTCTTACATTTTCATTTGGCAGCTTATTTACGAACACTTGTCAACTTTTCCTTTGAATAAGTGAGCACCGCAAGTAGTTTCAGGTTTTGTAGATTGTCTGACTAATGCAGCAACAGATCTTCAGTTCGAACTACACATGCACGCATGATCCAAATAAGCAACTTTTCACAAACTCAAATACTACTTATTGGACACCACAAAGTTTTACTGCAGCACTATACGCTGATTGGACCTCCCGCAAGAACAAGATAAAATCCTGGCAATATATAGTGCCTAGCTATATCCCTGTCTCCGTGATCATCATGGAGACCGAGTGTTTCTGTACGCAAAAGCACTGGCAAAGCCACCACCTGGTACTTAATCATGGCTGCATTCTAAGTGCACGGTCAGAATCACTGGAGCTAGATGTTTGCACGGCTTCCGAGAGCCGTCGGAGCACATCGACCTGAGAGCGCAGGTGCACGGCGTAGTCCATGGCCTCGCGTAACAGAGTGGCCTCGTCGATGGTGGAGTTCCAGCCTCCCGGTATCACCTCCCTCAGCGCCATGGTCCTGCTCTTCACCAGCATCCCCGCAACGTCGCCACCACCCACCGGCGCGGCCTGATCTCCCCGAGCACCTCTTCCGGAGGTAGCACCTCCTCACGATCCTCCTGCACCTCTGCACCTTGCACGCACTGGACGCCGGAGCCAAGATGGCCTTGGGCCACCTCGCTCCGCCGGCATGCGCAGCCGACATGGCAACGTCCGCAGAGGACTTGATGGCGCGCTTCCTCTCATGGAGGCTCGTGGCGCCGCGGAAGGTTGTGCTCGTGCGTGCTTGGAGCTGGAGGCTTGGGAGGAGGTTCTTGAGGAACTCCTGCTTGAAGGACTTGATGCTGGTGCTAGGGCCTTGCATGGCTTCTCTTCTCTTTTGACTTTTTGTAAGATGTCTTCTCTTTGCTTGGGCAGACACAAGATGTATTTGCTGTAGTAATTAGTACCAGAAACAGGGGCGCTCCTCCTGCTTAAATAGGACTAGTCTATCACCGGTAGCTGATTCATAATTTCTCACACATGCATGAACGATTTTTGCCGTTGTTGTCGATAATAACATTTTCTGCAATGCTAGATCCGGCTTCCTTCTTCTTTGTGTCGAATTGTGTTTTTCAAACTGGTCGGTTTAATAGCTCGGTTAGGTTTTGGCGATGGTTGTAAGGGTTGACTCCTTGCCCTGGTGATCGACGGGGGGGGGGGGGGGGGGGGGGGGAATAGAGGAGAAGGCAGGAAGGCACCAGAAGGGAGGTTTGAATCATGTATGACTTGTCCTCTACTCCAAGTCTCTCTCCCTCACATGTACTCTATATATACCCCACAAGGGTCAGATCAATACAACAACGAATATTGTAGGTTCTATATTTTCTACATGGTATCAGAGCGGTTAGTCTCACGACGCCGATCCTAGGTTCCTCTACCACTTCCGCAGCACGCCGCCCCCGGGGAGATTAATCTTCTCTCCTCGGGGGCGCGGCACCCGATCAGCCAAAGATTTGATCGGTTTTGTAGTTTTAGATCAATTTTTCGAGTTCATCATGGTTAGGTCGATTCTTTAGATTAGATCGATTTCCAAATCAGATCCCTTAGGTCAATTTATTTTTAGCTACAAATAAATCCCGACCATCCTCGAATCTTGGTGAAAATCAGGTGCAATCAGGAGGGGCAGCGTCGGCCGGCCGAACAAGCCGGCAAATAGGAGAGCTGACCCGAATCCACGCGCAGGCGCGCGTGCATGCGGCGGGCAGTACTCCCTCAACAGCCGGCTCGACATCAAGCTCGACAAGCTACGCGCAGGGCAGGAGGGTTCGCGACCAGTGACGGCCCGCTTGTCTCCGAGCGACGCACAACTTCGTCGAACGAGCGCATCAGCCCGACACCTCCCCGACGCGATCTACATCAACGCCACGGGCATACGAGCGCATCGACAGTTTGACACCCGGCGAGTCACATGGACTCGATCCGATCTGCATCGACAAACAGCCACCCCGGATGCCAGCTTCTACTTCGTCAACCCGCATGCATCGGATGCAGCTCCACATGATCTACGCCTGCATCCACAACGGGCCGCCGTCCGCACGGTGATGTGGTCGTGACACGCACGCGACCAAGGTTATCATCGCTGCTGGCAAACTGCACGCGCCAGAACGCGTACGCGGCGTCCTCAGGCAAGCACACCGATTTGAGCATCGTCCCGATCCAATCGGAACTGGGGGCTACTCCGATCTGAGGTGCTCCCATGCACGAGTCCAGGACCCGAGTACGTGGTGTCCAGAAATCAGGCATACACGCTCATGCCTTGCAAAGCTACGATGGGATCTCCACGGCAGTTCAGCTATTCTGCGGCCCCGCACCAGTTCGTCATCGACATCCCGTACCGCATCATGGCTTCGTCAACGCGCATGCTACAGACGACAGCGCACCACCTCCAGCACCAAGCAATCTGCAACGACGCCCGCGACACCATCGTCTACACCGATCGCTACATCCCGAGCTGAGCTACATCATCTTCTGCATGGCTGCGTCGACAATCGCCGCCGATCTGTACTGCACAGCCACACCGACGCCTCTGCATCGACCCGAACGACATCAAGCTGTCCGACTACGCCAGGCACGAGCCAACATACTTCTTCGGCACGGCATCGACACTTCGTCGCCACGGAGGGACGCCTTCAAGCGACGCATCATCGTCGACACGCTGCTACGACGCTATCGCCGACACTTCATCTCCAAGGTCTTCATCAACGTGGTCTTCATCACTATCATCGTCAACACACCGCCGCCACATCGTCCACAAGATGGACACCTAGCGTCCTCTGACAGACCTTTCTGCAAGACGCGACCTCGACGACGGTATTGACCGCGTCACGACACCGGCATTGACCTCGTCATCCACGACGGCACGACTGCATCGACACGGCGTCACTATAGTGACGACCCTACACGGCCACACGGTTCTGGCAAAACCGATGTGTGCTCGATGGGCTTCCTCCGGTCTTGGCAAAACCGGCGGACTCGTCGCCGACGGCACCCTCTGACATCCGCAAGGTGCATCGTCCACGTCTGCAGCTTCGTCATAGCACATTGTTTTTGCGCCTCCGGCTTTGTATGGCTTCATCATCCACGACGACTACACCATCGACCACGACTACATCGACCACGGCTACATCACCATGATCGGCTACCTCGACATTGACATTAATGGCTACGTCTACAGCAACTCATCGGCAACAACTCCAGTCAACAGCGTCCGCGTCGTCACTAGCGTCCACGCCACTCCCGCTGTAACTGCGGGAGGGAATAGAGGAGAAGGCAGGAAGGCACCAGAAGGGGATGCAGTCACCACCCTAGGTGCCGACCCATCAGAGACGCAGTTGATGATGGCGCGGCGGAGAAGACGACGAAAGCACAAGAGTTCAAATTCAGTCGTCATCGTCTGCTTCACTCCCGCTACGACTGAGGGGGAATGTTAGAATATGATATGGGTTTAAAGATAGAGATAAGGAGTAGAGATTAAATAGGTTTAAACTATCTATGACTTGTCTTGTACTCCAAGCCTCTACCCCTCATGTATTCTATATATACCCCCATACACGGGTGAGAGCAATACAACAACATAATATTATCATCCTACAATTTCCGGGGGGGGGGGGGGGGGGGGGGTCAGGGATGTGATCTAGAACTTGTGTTGTGTTCCTGGGGTGCGTTGTATGAGACTACTAGACTCTGCCTGTTTTTGGTTTCGTTAATGAAATCGGAGGAAAACCTCTTTTATTCAAAAAAAAAAAGATCCGCATGTCGGCGACTTGAAGCTTAAAAGTATGGCAAATTTTAACATGCTCATTACATTTAATTACGATCGCCCTGATGTCGCAGCTAGACATGCTCATATTCTTCCATGATAATGATGTTGATGATGATGTTTTGTCATATGCTACGTGTGGGACATTGGCCGCTGCGTAAATTATTTTGTTTCTTGCTTCCTGTTTGTGATAGGTCCGTGTTGTGCAATGAGCACACGGAAGAGATATCCATGCATTTATTCTGGGACTGCAGTTTTGCCATGCACTGTTGGAATACCATCGCCCCCAATAAGAAAAGAGGACTCTCAAGTTATGATGAAATTTGCCTGGCCAGCTTAGAGCAACTCCAATGGGGCGACCTAAACGGACGGCGCATTTATCCGTTTTTTGTCTGTTTGGGTCGGCCGCCCGCCTGCGTCCTCCCAGTTTTGCATTAGAATCGGCAATGCGTCCAACGCGCCGACCCATTTCATGTCCGCATTCAACTTTTAAATAAAAAAGGCCCGCGGCCGATCATGCCAGCGGCCATGTCTCATGCCAGCGCCGGCATACAATGCCGGCTTCAGAAAACACCACAGTTCATGCTGGCACACATGTCAGCACACAAAAAATGGTGGGACTTGAGTTCGACCACGCCATCGCGGCTCCCGTAGTCATGCCGGCACACCTGCCGGCATACAAAAAGATGGCCCCTCAACGCCATAGATCACTCGTCGTCGAACTTGAGCATGTCGGCCTGCATCTTCTCGAACCACGGCCTCTTCCTTGGCGATAAGGCGTTGAGATCCACCTTCATGATCTCCACTCCGGTCATCATGCTTGCAAGAGCCACTTCTTTCGCCTTTGTCTTGGCGATGGCGGCCTCGATCTCTAGCATCTTGGCTTGCTTCTCCGCCTCGAGCTCGAACATCTTGGCTTGCTTCTCGGCGTCAAGATCAAGCCTCCTCCTTTGGATCTCCATGAAAGCATCCATTTGCTCCGCCTTGAAACGCCGGCGCTCCTCCTCTCTTGAGTCCTTCTTATTCATCATGCCGTCCACGCTCGCGATCAAGGCGTTGGTGGCCGCATATCGCTTGTCCTCCTTGGAGTTGGTCTTCCCCCGCGGCCGTGCCGGCTCGCCCTCCGCAACATCCTCCACGGCGCCCTTCCCCCCACGTGCCTTGAGCGCGGCATATTGTGCCTTGAACTTCTCTTCGTCCTTGATGACCCGATAGCAATGGGAGAGGTTGAAGCACTTGCCATTGTGTTGAACCTTGAATGCCTCCAAAGCTTGAAATGCCTACAAAATGTTTTCATGCAAGCATATGAGCAAGTGATCTTGATGGCACAAAAGAGGGCGGCTTGCTAGCATACCATGTCTTGCATGCCGATGCCGCTCATGGGGCGGACCTTGACGCTCTTAAGGGTGGCGCAAAACTTGTTGCACTCTTGTTGGATCACCCTCCACCGCTTGGAAATGGAGACCCACCCGCGCGTGCTCACAAATTGGTAAGGTGGAAACTTCTTGCACTCATGAAACTCGCGGTGCGCACGAGTCCAAAAGGTCGAATGCTTTTGCTCGGCGCCGTCTTTGGGTCTTGTCCAATGTCTCGCGAACACTCACAAAGAAGTTTGTCCTCGACAGCTGTGTACGCCTTCGTGCGCTTGCTCTTGCGCTTCGGCTTAGGACCGGCGGTTTGGTTGGCGAACTCGTCCTCGAACAAAGGCTCCACTTCAATGTCGCACTCGTCATCTTCCTCTAGCCCATAGTCCTTCGGGAACTCGTGGTCGAGGGGGAAGCCGTCCAGGTCGATGCCGACCTGATTGTGACGCCCCCGATTCAATCGTACACTAATCATGCACGCAAATGTGTACGATCAAGATCAGGGACTCGCGGGAAGATATCACAACACAACTCTAAAACATAAATAAGTCACACAAGTATCATAACACAAGCCAGGGGCCTCGAGGGCTCGAATACAAGTGCTCGATCATAGACGAGTCAGCGGAAGCAACAATATCTGAGTACAGACATAAGTTAAACAAGTTTGCCTTAAGAAGACTAGCACAAACTGGGATACAGATCGAAAGAGGCGCAGGCCTCCTGCCTGGGATCCTCCTAAACTACTCCTGGTCGTCGTCAGCGGGCTGCACGTAGTAGTAGGCACCTCCGGGGTAGTAGTCGTCGTCGATGGTGGCGTCTGGCTCCAGGGCTCCAGCATCTGGTTGCGACAACCAGGTAGAAGGGAAAGTGGGAAAAGAGGGAGAAAAGCAACCGTGAGTACTCATCCAAAGTACTCGCAAGCAAGGAGCTACACTACATATGCATGGGTATATGTGTAAAGGGCCATATCAGTGGACTGAACTGCAGAATGCCAGAATATGAGGGGGATAGCTAATCCTGTCGAAGACTACGCTTCTGGCAGCCTCCGTCTTGCAGCATGTAGAAGGGAGTAGATTGAAGTCCTCCAAGTAGCATCTCCAAGTAGCATCTCCAAGTAGCATCGCATAGCATAATCCTACCCGGCGATCCTCTCCTCGTCGCCCTGTGGAAAAGCGATCACCGGGTTGTCTGTGGAACTTGGAAGGGTGTGTTTTATTAAGTATCCGGTTCTAGTTGTCATAAGGTCAAGGTACAACTCCAAGTCGTCCTGTTACCGAAGATCACGGCTATTCGAATAGATTAACTTCCCTGCAGGGGTGCACCAACTTACCCAACACGTTTGATCCCATTTGGCCGGACACACTTTCCTGGGTCATGCCCGGCCGTGGAAGATCAACACATCGCAGCCCCACCTAGGCACAACAGAGAGGCCAGCACGCCGGTCTAAACCTAAGCGTGCAGGGGTCTGGGCCCATCGCCCTGAGCACACTTGCACGTTGCGTGGGCGGCCGAAAGCAGACCTAGCCTAGTGGCGTTCCAGTCCAATTCGGCGCGCGTCGCTCCGTCGCTGACGTCTGAAGTGCTTCGGCTGATACCACGACGTCGGGATACCCATAACTACTCCCACGTAGATGGTTAGTGCGTATAGGCTCGTAGCCAACTCAGATCAAATACCAAGATCTCGTTAAGCGTGTTAAATATCCGCGAACGCTGAACAGGGCCAGGCCCACCTGTCTCCTAGGTGGTCTCAACCTTCCCTGTCGCTCCTCCACAAAGTAACAGTCGGGGGCCGTCGGGAACCCAGGCCCACCTCTACCGGGATGGAGCCACCTGCCCCTTCAGCCCCCATCTCCGAACAGTATCACAGGTAATGTAACTGCGTAAAGTATATCGTATATGCCCGTGATCACCTCCCGAAGTGATCACAGCCCAGTAGTATAGCATGGCAGACGGACAAGAGTGTAGGGCCACTGATGGAACACTAGCATCCTATACTAAGCAGTAGGATAACAGGTAAAGGTAACAACAATAGTAGCAAGGACAGGCTATGCAGCAGTATAGGATTAACTGAAAGCAGTAACATGCTACACTACTCTAATGCAAGCAGTATAGAGTAGAATAGGCGATATCTGGTGATCAAGGGGGGGGGGCTTGCCTGGTTGCTCTGGCAAGAGAGAGGGGTCGTCAACTCCGTAGTCGAACTGGGCAGCAGTAGCGTCGGTCTCGTAGTCTACCGAAGAGAAGAGGGGGAAGAAACAATAAATACAATGCAAACATAAGCAAGACGACGCAAGACATGACAAAGAGCGGTGCTAGGTGTGTCCTAACGCAGTATGAGGTGATGTCGGCGAAGGGGGAAAACATCCGGGAAAGTATTCCCGGTGTTCCGTGTTTTTGGGCAAAGGAGCTGGAGGGGGAAAGTTGCGAGTTTGATATGATAGGGGGGTGTGGTGGACGAACGGGCTGCGTATCCGGATTCGTCTCGTCGTTCTGAGCAACTTTCATGTTGAAAATAATTTAATCCGAGTTACGGATTAAAAGATATGATTTTCTAAAGATTTTATTAATTTCTGGAATTTAATTAATTATTTAATTAATTCGAAAAATGGATTTATGACGTCAGCATGATGTCATGCTAACGTCAGCAGTCAACAGAGTTGACTTGGTCAACCTGACATGTGGGTCCGGTGGGACCCACCTGTCATTCTCTGTTTAGGTTAATTACAGATTAGTTTATTTAATTATTATTTAATTAACCTAACCAGTTAATTAAATTAATTAAACCGGATTAATTAACTTAATTAATTCATTAGATAATTAATTAATTAATAATTAATTTTATTAAATCATTTTTTATTTTTTATTTTTATTTTTAATTCCTTCTTTTTTAAAACGTTATGGGCATGGGGCCCATCTGTCATAGGCCCATAGGGGCCTATCGGGTTCGGGCGCTCGGGTGCGGATGTCACCCGAGCGGGTGCTGGGTAGCGGGTGCCCATCGGAGCGGACCCGAGGCGACGGGACGGGCGCGTGGGTGCGCCGGAGCGAAGGTGAGGCGGGTGCGGGGAGCGAGGGCGCGGCCCTGGCGCCTGGCGCGGCTAGCAGCGCGGTCGGTGGCCACGGCCGGCCGGGAAGGCGCGACAGGGCGGAGGGAACGGGGTGGAGCCGCTGGCGGACGCGGCCAGCCAGGCGAAGCGGCGTCGGCGCAGACGGTGTAGGGGAAGGGGTAGGGGGAGATGGGGTCATACCCCCGGTGCAGGGGTTCATCGACGAGGCGCGAGGAAGCCGGCGGGGAACGGACGGGGAAGCAGTCCGGCGGCGTCGTGGTTCCGGCGAGGGGGGCCCCGAGCGGCGGCGGCATCGAGGCCGAGCCCCAGTTCCAGATCCGGGGTGGAGGGCGACAAGGCGGCGCGCGGACGGGCGTTGGGGCGAGGTGACGCCGGCGATCCGGCGACGGCGACGGTGCGAGCGATGGGGTCGGGACGACGAGCGGCTTCGGGTCGGGCAGCGCCGCGTGGAAGGAGAGGGGGCGCGGGGTCGAGGTGGTGGCGGTCGGCGGGGCGCGGACGACGGCGAGCTGCGACGCGGCGACGGGGGCGTCAGCTGCCGTCGGGGGGAAGAGGCGAGGTCGGAGGGGGGGGGGTCGCGCCGGGGCGGCGGGCGTTCAAGCCCGATCCCGATTGGATCGGGGAAAGGGAGAGTGGGGGCGCGAGTGGGGGGGAGTGGGGGTGTCGGTGCCTAGGGTTAGGAGTGGAGGGGGTTATGGGGGAGTGGGGACGGGCCGGCCTAGTCGGCCTGGTGGCCAGCTGGTTGGGCCAAGGCCCAGTTGGCCTGGGGGGTTTTCTTTTCCTTTTTTTTGTTAGTTCTCTTTTCTGTTTTTGTGTTTTCTTTTCTGTTTTAAATCATTTTAAATTATCTAGGCATTTTATAAAAATGTGTTTTTTACACCATATTTACTTAAGCAAAATATGGCACCGTCCGAACATTTTTGTTTAATATTTTGAAAGCTATTGTCGTTTGACTTAGTTAGGATTTAAATTTGAATCGGTTTCGAATTAACCCGAAAATAACTACAGTGACAGAGGTGATGTGTCACCATTAACGTGAGATTACTGTAGCATGATTATCCGGGCGTCACAATTCTCCTCCACTACAAGAAATCTCGTCCCGAGATTTAAGAGGTAGAGCAAGGGGGAGAGGTCTGGTTACGATATTCTAACGAGTCTTCTCGGTCTTGGTTGCACTTCCCGAAGTAGTTGATCCCCTTTGGTGATGTCTTCATTTCTCTACTCCAGGTCATCATGGTGAAGTCGTCCTTTTCTTCGGGAACTCCAACGTACTTACGAATAGGTAAGGGGCAGCTCGGCTACGACATAATGCTTATGAGGGAAACAATCTGGGGTTAACCCATGAATGAGCATAAGATTATCTCTCGAGTTGAACATATAAAATACATCGAGAGTAAGGTACGAAGGTACAATAAGAGGTTCCAAGCGGATAGGTGGTTGCTCGAAGTCCGAACCAGAGTGAGAAAGGGGTTCAAAGTAGCGACAATAAGCATTGCGTCTGATACCATAATAGAGCACTAGGAAGGTGGCCCATGAATTAAATACGAAGCCAAGCGTGGGGAATAACCACTAGAAACAGGGTTGTACGGGAGAGTCAGGTTTCGATCCAGTGGACCTGTGGGTTATGGGCCCACCATGTGGTTCAAAAGTAGGAAGGACGGAGACGTCTTGCATGATCATGCAAGAAAGGCATGTCAGAGGATAGCCTGTCGGTTATGTCAGCAACAATGTCGGTACCAAGGGCGAGGGACGAAGAGAACCATTTTCCTGCTCGTTGAACGAGGCGGACCAATAGGCAAAGTTCTCGTCCATCCGTGGTTACCGAAATGCTATCAACAAAAGAAACAGGGTCTTACTGACACGGTTGTACAATGAGATGCTTACCTAAGCAGGGGGGTATCACTGCTCAGTTAAGTCAGATTACAAGAAAGGTTAAACAAAACAATGGAAAGGAAAATGTGTTTAAACACATATTTCAGGGGTATATCCTTCCCAAGGACAAGCAGAGCATGATAACCATGACAGGATAATAAGTAGAAAACCCGTTAGGGAAGGGGAGAGAAATTTCATGACATTACCCATACAATGATGTTTGGATAATTTGAGTAAGAAAATTTAGCATTGTGCTTCAAGTGTTCTTATTGATGATAGGAGTACCACATACATGCTTCGTAATAGCATTGCCATGGTCTTTAAGCAAAGTTCGGACTTTGGACACACAAGGCATCCATCATGAACAACTCATAGAATAAGTCCTATGATTTCCTCATGAAAGAATGGTTAACCTTGCTAAAAAGAAATTATAGCAGTAGGTCCTCCGGCCAGGTGTGCCGGACATGCCATCACCTTACCGGGTCATAAAAGACCAATGTTATAACTCTTGGAAATGTCCCAGCCATCATATCTGACCGAGGTTCAGATCCGATTGGTGTCAGGATACCTCCGACTTAGGAGGCCAGAGAAGAAAAGGTGCAACACAAATGACGAGATGACATTGTAAGATTCTCGGGAAATTTACTACGGAAGCGAGTTCCGAAACAAAAGCTCATCATTAAACCAATGAAGGGATAAGGAGGTAGCTGATGAACTCAGCGACAATTCATCGAGACTTCCAAAAGATGGTTTCCACAATTAAGTGAACAAGGAGATAACATTAGTCAGATCAAATGGTATAATGATGTATGCTCGAGGGAAACATACACAATTAAACATTGGTTGAAAGGTGCACCCGAAATATGGGCTGGGTTGCACAACCAACATCGGAATGGTGATTCAATAATCGATAGTCTAAGAATGAACGGCCGACCATTAACTTCAAAGCAATAGGGTTGCTAGAAGTTTTGGAATTACACATCACAGTCCATTTGTCGGTGGTTAGAAATAACACGGTGACCAGGAAAAGAATGGTGATGGTGATAAGTATCACTTGTATCAAGAATTCTCCAGAGGTGGTGAAATTCTCACGACATTCTTGACATAAAGGATGGTAATACTCCAAGGTAAAGAAGAGCAATTGCTGGATAGCAAGGAACTCAAGGTATAACACAAAACAAGAACAAGTTTGTGTTGGAGGAAAGGTAGTAGAGTGGTCGATGATATCACTAATCATCGAGGGCAAGGATGGTGTTTCTCAACATAAATTCAATTGATATTCTGGAAGAGTTCGTAAGGTTGATGATGATCACGACACAAGTGTTGAGAGATTTCATGAAGAAGTAATCACTCAGCGACGACATCAAGTCAAGGGAAATGATGAAGCAAGAGGTTATTGGAACCACAGTTACGACACAAACTCGAACTCAAGCTTGTTGTTTAAGGTGAAAGGGTATGACGAGGAAAATCGACGTAAGCTTAGCTATCGTCGCAAATTAGTGCTCCGAGAATAAGGACCAGGTAGCACAGTTAAAATCATCACGACAATGATATAGCCAAACAGGCTAGGAATGGCGTGATCGGGTACAAACTCGTATTTATAGAAGCTTACTGAAGAGTTGTTGAACCGTAGTGCGGACTCGGTTCAGTTATCGGTGTCTTTGAGTGTATAATAACTCAGAGCCCGTGAAAAATTGGAATCAGTGGGAACATAGCACTTGATGAAGAACTCATAAGAAGTTATGCAGTTCCATGATAATCTCGAGATACCAGGGGGTAATACCCGACGACAGATCAAAATAGAGGTTGGACTGGGGTATTGATCCATAGGAGACAATTGTTTTAACTTGTCCGATAAATGAGATCAAAGAAGAACAATCATGGTCGGAACCACGGTTGCAAGGGATCAATTCACAGATACCATATGTTAGTTATCAAGGAAATAGTTATTGTTACAAGAAGCTTCCATGATAGGATATACATCGTGTCCATGGGCATGAACACAAAGTTCAAGGTCGACTCCCACTTCTCCAATGCATAATCTTCCATTCACCTCTCGTATTTCGAAGATGACATTAGTTGTTGAAAGTTTTACCTGGTGCAATACCAGATAAGTATGACTCGTGAAAACTTTCGGGTTCACACGGTTTAGAGAAGGCATATGTTCAACCCATAGGGGCTTCTTAGAGACATATACCACAAGTTTCAAGAGTAAATAACACAAGCCCGAAAGCAGAGCATGGTTGGCCAAGCAGAGGATACAACTTAACAAAGGCATTATGTATCAGGGGAAGAACTCACAAGGTGATCAAATGTGAAGGACACTGTCGGATAACAATCCAACAAAGGACTTGATGGTCCACAAAGGATCCGATATGAGTATCGATACTCAACCAGAAGAGGAAGGAATGCAAATGCAACTGTTATGGAAGCATCTGAATAATTCACAGCTTAAATGCAAAGGAATTATGATTTCCAAAACAAAGGATCAGAAGCAGACGTTCTGATCAAGGATGGATCAATTGAATATACCAGAGGCACAATCGATGACAGATAGTTTGGTCGAGAACCAACTCATGTTCAAAATGACGTCTGAGCCGGAAGGATGAATTCTAGGATCTATTTGAGGATTGCGAGAATCCGCAACATATTGAATCAACAGACTCAAAATGATAATGACAAGGTATGCCATTAAGATTACGAGACTTATGTGATTAATCATATTGCAAGCAAGCAAGAATTTCAAGAGCAAAAGGCTCCAGAGGATTTTCGGAAGATCAAATAGTATTTTGAAGACTTTTGTGAAACACGTGAACAACTAGGGGATGAGCGGATACTCGATAAGTGCGAGAATTTTTTTGAACGGGGTATTCATGTGGCAAAGAACTGCTAGGCAGTAGGCACAAAGTATTCTCGGAACAATAGAGAAAACTTCGGGGGTATCTTGTAATAACAAGATCAATGGGGGATGATCATATGAATGGCAAGTGTAAGTAGTTATCCATACGGATTTATCGGTGGTCAGGAATAGCAAAAGTGATGGGCACAAAGTCTCGAGAGAACATTAGAGAGTATCTTCGGAATCTTCTGATGTAGCAGGCGATCCTCTGCAATAAGGGACTCTTCGGGTGGATGCGATCACGAGATCCTCATCTTAGAGTTAGCAAATTCATTTAACCCGAATAGTAGAGAGATCAGAGTCCCAGAGTATAGACGAGGAATAAAAGATCCTAATACCACCCAATGGCGACGTGGGCCCATGGGCCACACAGCCAAGTTAGTAAAAGTTTTGTAAAGTCTAGACTCGACTTCGGCCAAGGAGTGTGGAAGGGGGATTCCTACAGGCAGTTGGCTCTGATACCAACTTGTGACGCCCCCGATTCAATCGTACACTAATCATGCACGCAAATGTGTACGATCAAGATCAGGGACTCACGGGAAGATATCACAACACAACTCTACAACATAAATAAGTCATACAAGCATCATAATACAAGCCAGGGGCCTCGAGGGCTCGAATACAAGTGCTCGATCATAGACGAGTCAGCGGAAGCAACAATATCTGAGTACAGACATAAGTTAAACAAGTTTGCCTTAAGAAGGCTAGCACAAACTGGGATACAGATCGAAAGAGGCGCAAGCCTCCTGCCTGGGATCCTCCTAAACTACTCCTGGTCGTCGTCAGCGGGCTGCACGTAGTAGTAGGCACCTCCGGGGTAGTAGTCGTCGTCGACGGTGGCGTCTGGCTCCAGAGCTCCAGCATCTGGTTGCAACAACCAGGTAGAAGGGAAAGTGGGAAAAGAGGGAGAAAAGCAACCGTGAGTACTCATCCAAAGTACTCGCAAGCAAGGAGCTACACTACATATGCATGGGTATATGTGTAAAGGGCCATATCAGTGGACTGAACTGCAGAATGCCAGAATACGAGGGGGATAGCTAATCCTGTCGAAGACTACGCTTCTGGCAGCCTCCATCTTGCAGCATGTAGAAGGGAGTAGATTGAAGTCCTCCAAGTAGCATCTCCAAGTAGCATCTCCAAGTAGCATCGCATAGCATAATCCTACCCGGCGATCCTCTCCTCGTCGCCCTGTGGAAAAGCGATCACCGGGTTGTCTGTGGAACTTGGAAGGGTGTGTTTTATTAAGTATCCGGTTCTAGTTGTCATAAGTTCAAGGTACAACTCCAAGTCGTCCTGTTACTGAAGATCACGGCTATTCGAATAGATTAACTTCCCTACAGGGGTGCACCACCTTACCCAACACGTTTGATCCCATTTGGCCGGACACACTTTCCTGGGTCATGCCCGGCCGTGGAAGATCAACACGTCGCAGCCCCACCTAGGCACAACAGAGAGGCCAGCACGCCGGTCTAAACCTAAGCGCGCAGGGGTCTGGGCCCATCGCCCTGAGCACACCTGCACGTTGCGTGGGCGGCCGAAAGCAGACCTAGCCTAGTGGCGTTCCAGTCCAATTCGGCGCGCGCCGCTCCGTCGCTGACGTCTGAAGTGCTTCGGCTGATACCACGACGTCGGGATACCCATAACTACTCCCACGTAGATGGTTAGTGCGTATAGGCTCGTAGCCAACTCAGATCAAATACCAAGATCTCGTTAAGCGTGTTAAATATCCGCGAACGCCGAACAGGGCTAGGCCCACCTGTCTCCTAGGTGGTCTCAACCTGCCCTGTCGCTCCGTCACAAAGTAACAGTCGGGGGCCGTCGGGAACCCAGGCCCACCTCTACCGGGATGGAGCCACCTGCCCCTTCAGCCCCCATCTCCGAACAGTATCACAGGTAATGTAACTGTGTAAACTATATCGTATATGCCCGTGATCACCTCCCGAAGTGATCACAGCCCAGTAGTATAGCATGGAAGACGGACAAGAGTGTAGGGCCACTGATGGAACACTAGCATCCTATACTAAGCAGTAGGATAGCAGGTAAAGGTAACAACAATAGTAGTAAGGACAGGCTATGCAGCAGTATAGGATTAACTGAAAGCAGTAACATGCTACACTACTCTAATGCAAGCAGTATAGAGTAGAATAGGCGATATCTGGTGATCAAGGGGGGGGCTTGCCTGGTTGCTCTGGCAAGAGAGAGGGGTTGTCAACTCCGTAGTCGAACTGGGCAGCAGCAGCGTCGGTCTCGTAGTCTACCGAAGAGAAGAGGGGGAAGAAACAATAAATACAGTGCAAACATAAGCAAGACGACGCAAGACATGACAAAGAGCGGTGCTAGGTGTGTCCTAACGCAGTATGAGGTGATGTCGGCGAAGGGGGAAAACATCCGGGAAAGTATTCCCGGTGTTCCGTGTTTTCGGGCAAAGGAGCTGGAGGGGGAAAGTTGCGAGTTTGATATGATAGGGGGGTGTGGTGGACGAAGGGGCTGCGTATCCGGATTCGTCTCGTCGTTCTGAGCAACTTTCATGTTGAAAATAATTTAATCCGAGTTACGGATTAAAAGATATGATTTTCTAAAGATTTTATTAATTTCTGGAATTTAATTAATTATTTAATTAATTCGAAAAATGGATTTATGACGTCAGCATGATGTCATGCTGACGTTAGCAGTCAACAGAGTTGACTTGGTCAACCTGACATGTGGGTCCGGTGGGACCCACCTGTCATTCTCTGTTTAGGTTAATTACAGATTAGTTTATTTAATTACTATTTAATTAACCTAACTAGTTAATTAAATTAATTAAACCGGATTAATTAACTTAATTAATTCATTAGATAATTAATTAATTAACAATTAATTTTATTAAATCATTTTTTATTTATTATTTTTATTTTTAATTCCTTCTTTTTTTTAAACGTTATGGGCATGGGGCCCATCTGTCATAGGCCCATAGGGGCCTATCGGGTTCGGGCGCTCGGGTGCGGATGTCACCCGATCGGGTGCTCGGCAGCGGGTGCCCATCGGAGCGGACCCGAGGCGACGGGACGGGCGCGTGGGTGCGCCGGAGCGAAGGTGAGGCGGGTGCGGGGAGCGAGGGCGCGGCCCTGGCGCCTGGCGCGGCTAGCAGCGCGGTCGGTGGCCACGGCCGGCCGGGAAGGCGCGACGGGGCGGAGGGAACGGGGTGGAGCCGCTGGCGGACGCGGCCAGCCAGGCGAAGCGGCGTCGGCGCACACGGTGTAGGGGAAGGGGTAGGGGGAGATGGGGTCATACCCCCGGTGCAGGGGTTCATCGACGAGGCGCGAGGAAGCCGGCGGGGAACGGACGGGGAAGCAGTCCGGCGGCGTCGTGGTTCCGGCGAGGGAGGGCCCCGAGCGGCGGCGGCGTCGAGGCCGAGCCCCAGTTCCAGATCCGGGGTGGAGGGCGACAAGGCGGCGTGCGGACGGGCGTCGGGGCGAGGTGACGCCGGCGATCCGGCGACGGCGACGGCGCGAGCGATGGGGTCGGGACGACGAGCGGCTTCGGGTCGGGCAGCGCCGCGTGGAAGGAGAGGGGGCGCGGGGTCGAGGTGGTGGCGGTCGGCGGGGCGCGGACGACGGCGAGCTGCGACGCGGCGACGGGGGCGTCAGCTGCCGTCGGGGGGAAGAGGCGAGGTCGGAGGGGGGGGGGGTCGCGCCGGGGCGGCGGGCGTTCAAGCCCGATGCCGATTGGATCGGGGAGAGGGAGAGTGGGGGCGCGAGTGGGGGGGAGTGGGGGTGTCGGTGCCTAGGGTTAGGAGTGGAGGGGGTTATGGGGGAGTGGGGACGGGCCGGCCTAGTCGGCCTGGTGGCCAGCTGGTTGGGCCAAGGCCCAGTTGGCCTGGGGGGTTTTCTTTTCCTTTTTTTTGTTAGTTCTCTTTTCTGTTTTTGTGTTTTCTTTTCTGTTTTAAATCATTTTAAATTATCTAGGCATTTTATAAAAATGTGTTTATTACACCATATTTACTTAAGAAAAATATGGCACCGTCCGAACATTTTTGTTTAATATTTTGAAAGCTATTGTCGTTTGACTTAGTTAGGATTTAAATTTGAATCGGTTTCGAATTAACCCGAGATTAACTACAGTGACAGAGGTGACGTGTCACCATTAACGTGAGATTACTGTAGCATGATTATCCGGGCGTCACACTGATCACGCATGAAGGCCGCCTGATCGGGATCATAGCCAGCGGCCGGCGTGAACGCCCCGCGGCCGTCCTGGCATTGCGTCTCCTCTGGATCGTAGCCAGCGCCCGGCGCACCACCCTCGAAGATGAGGTGTTGCATGAAGTCCTCGTCGACGGCGGACGACATTTCCTCGAATAGGTTACGGGCGTCCGGGAGACCGCCGGCCGGCGTCTGTCGCACGCGTTTCCTCATGCCTCCGGACGACGAGCCACCGACCACCGGGGTGGCGTTGAGGTCGATGGGCGCGGGCGCGGGCGTGGAAGGCGCAACCACGCTCACGTCGGGTGAGCACTCCCCGGAGAGGCGGGAGGCCTGCGGGTAGACGTGGAAGCCGGGGACCGGGTTGCAAGCCGATGCGTAGGGTGAGTCGGGCATCACCATCCGAGGAAACGCCGACGAGCCGGGGCTGGCCGCGGCAACGGCGGCTTGGACGAGGTTATGCTGGCTAGGGTTTACCCCAAGCATGTAGAGCGCCTCCCTCGTTGCTGCGGCGACGCGGGCGTTGGTGAACTCCTGCTGCGCGGCAGCGACGGCGGCGGCCTGCGCAGCGGCCTCATCCCTCGCGTCCGCAGCGTGCCTCCGGCCCTTCCTCTTGGCAGACTCGCTTGCCCGTTGTTTGGGCGTCAGCGCCTTCTTCGGCTTGGTCGCCGCGGCGGTCTTACGCGGGGCACGAGGCTTGCCTTTCCCAGAGGGGGCGACGGCGCCGGACGAGGCGAGGAAGGCGAGGGCCGGCGGCGGCGTCGAGGTCGAGGTCGATGGCGTCCTCCATGGCTGGTCGGGGGGCGGGGGCGCACGCGGGCGGGAGCGTTTTTGGAGAAAATGGGGGGAAATGATGGTGGCTGCCACCGACAGGCGGGCCCGGGGAGAGGAGTAGGCGCGCGGCGTCCGTCTCGTGTCCGCACCGACGCAAATCCGGCTCAAAATTGAGCCTGAAATGGGTCGCCCGCGGACGAAAAATGGACGCGCGTCCGTTTGGGTCGGCGCGTTGGGCCGCCACTTTTGTCCGCGCCGACCAAAACGGACACGGGCGGACGAAATGGATCGCTCCATTGGAGTTTCTCTTAGTCCTTCCTATAGATTTGGCATTAGACATCATCGTCATGGGATGCTGGAGTACATGGATGGTCAGAAATGATAAGATCTTTAAGCAAGTGCCTGCTCATCCTATCAGCTGGACTTCCTACTTGAAAGAAGGACTCTATTATTCAATGCTGAGAGCTAAACAAGTCAAGGCCAACAAGCTTCAGTCCTGAATTAGTAACAATCTGTAGTCCATGATTAATTTTGATAGAGCTGGTATTGGGTGATTTATGATGTATTCTGGACTTCCTTTGTATATACTTTTTTTAATATAATTGAAATACCGTAAAGCAATTCTTCTACGGTAAGAGTTTAAAAAGAAGTCCGTGCATCGCATATGATTGCTTTTACAAAATTAGCACCCTATCGCGCATGTTTATCCGTAGCATGTGTGACAGTAACACACCTCTAGCAAACCATGCAAGACAATGATTCACTTCTGTGTGTGCGATAGTTTTTTTTTGAAGTGTATGTAATTACCTTAACTGTAGTAGTGCTAGTATTGACCAAGTACTGTCGAAAAAGTGCTGGTACAAACCAAAGTTTAAGATCACGGCGAAAATGATTTAGCGGCTGGCTCTTCAAAACGCTACGGCCGCTATGCCATTTAGCGGGAACAGTACATATGCATGTTTGTCTGAAGAAATTTAGGAATTTCAGCAGAAAACAGAGGATTTTCTTGGAAGCAGTGTTGAAAATCTAAGCTACAACCTACAAGTCGTGCAATACCAATAGGCTGACATGCTCTGTTGCTTGTATTGAATCAACAAACGATAGAGATTAAAGAGGATCAGAGCAATCCTGTACCTCCTGGAGATATACTGCGAGTTGGAACCGTGTGAGACTGAGCTATCATTATGGAGTGTGGACACATCGACGTCGTCCTGCAGAGGCCTTCATCGCCGGTCGCAGCGTTGGCGTGACCGCAGCAGTATAGGTTGCGGCTCCTGCCAGGTGCTCTGGTCTCCGCTTTGCTGCCTCGCACATTAGTGCATCCGACTTCCGGCGAAGCAGCCGCCGGCCCACCGAGCGCAGCTGGGAAGAACCGCGCAGCCGCCGCAACAGCTGAGAAGGGAATGGGGATAGCGATGAGTTAGGTTTTCTGGATGAGCTGCTCCTCTGTCCTCTCCATCGGGGCAAATGTGGGCCTGGCTCTTGTTGGGCCTCTGTTTCAGCCCGTCCCAGCGAAATTGCAGCGAGCGCAAATGAGTTTTGCGCCGCTTCGCGCAGCGATCGCGTGATTAGCTACAGATCGCGTTTTTTAAGGCATCGCGTCGCGGGAAGGCTTCCAGCCAGCGATCGCGCAATTTTCATCCGCGATTTAAAAGTTTGGTACAAACCCAAGCAAACCTAAAGAAAAGGTACAAAAAACCAATTACTCGTCGCCATCCACCTTGTTGATGAGCTGTTATGACATTTATTCTTTTTCAAGCTCCCCGTCAAGTGTTGGTGCCTATATATAGTTTCCATCAACCGTGGTTCATAGTGATCATATAGCCAGAATCAGATAACGATAGGATATTCATCCGTTGTGCCCACATAATTTATCTCCGAGTATGCTAGTCATGGCAGATAGTACTCAAGACAATTCCTCTCATTTTATTTTGTTAAAGTCATGTTTTTAGGAAATATGAAATATATATTGGGCCATATGTGCACACTACCACAAATATGTTAATTAGATTTGGGAGGCGTTAGGAAACGATTATCTTGTAGACACTACTCCAAAAGCGGTGAATCAAATGACATTTTTTCTATAAGAATTCAGATGCATGACATCTATTATTCTTTGTTTTTTTTTATTTCTATCACTGTTTTAAATAGCCCGCTATAGCGTTTACAAAAGGTCTTGCGCTAAGAGACTTTGTCCAAACAAATAAACAAACATTTTAAATAGCACGCTATAGCATGCTATAGCATTTGAAGAGGTCCGCCTCTAAGATGCTTAGCGCACTGTTTAAAACTATGATTCCTATCCTATGAAACAAAGAAGACCTTATATGTGTGCAATATTTTTATAGTAGGCTTTGGTACAATTTCCTGTCACTAGCTACATCCTTGCCCGTGAATTTTATTAGACTTAATTTCCTAGGTGTTTTCCATATAGCTGTTTCGGGTGTACTGCAGTAATACGCAGCATATATATGCCAGGTCTCAGTTATTTACATACTTATTAATTTTGGATTTTAGAATTTTACCATTTGTTTCCGTCGTGACAAGACAGTGACCTTCATTTGGAGCCTATGTACGAGCAGTTGTGGCCTTCTCCTTTAAATGAGTGAGCACTGCAAGTTGTTTCAGGTTCTGCAGATTTCCTGACTAATGCAAAAGCAGACCTTGCATTTAAACTGCACATGCACGCATGATCTAAATAAGTAACTTTTCACACACTCTAATATCTTCATTTGCAACGGACACCACAAAGTTTTGCTACAGTAAATACATAATTCCGGGCAGCTTTTTCTCTCTGCTGATCAACAAAGAGTGTAGTCTGCTGCTCGCAAGCACTCTACACTGATAGGAACTTCCGCAAGAGCAAGATAAAATCCTGATATTTTTCACCGCTTTTCACAAGGGGCAATATGTTGTGCGTAGCTTGTCCTTCTGTTCGCAGAAGCATTGACAAGCCACCACCTGGTACCTTAATCATGCCTCCTTTGGCAGTGCACGGTTAGAGTCACTGGAGCTAGATGTTTGCACGGTTTCCGAGAGCCAGCGGAGCACGTCGACCTGAGCGCGCAGGTGCATGGCGTAGTCCATGGCCTCGCGTAACAGAGTGGCCTCGTCGACGGTGGAGTTCCGGCCTCCCGGTATCACCTCCCTCAGTGCCATGGTCCTGCTGCTCACCAGCCTCCCCGGAGTGTCGCCACCACCGGTGCGGCCTGATCTCCCCGAGCACCTCTTATGGCGGCAGCACCTCCTCACGGTCCTCCTACACCTCTGCACCTTGCACGCGCTGGACGCCGGTGCCAAGATGGCCTTGGGCCACCTCGCTCCGCCTCCATGCGCAGCCGCCATGGCGACGTCCACGGAGGACTTGACGGCGCGCTTCCTCTCGTGGAGGCTCATGGCGCCGTTACCGAAGGATGTGCACGTGTGTGCCTGGAGCTGCAGTCCGAGGAGGAGGTTCTTGAGGAAGGCCTGCTTGAAGGACATGGTGCTGGTGTTAGGATCTTTCATGGCTTCTATATCTTGTTTTGCTTGAGAGGAGACAGGATGTACTTGCTGTGGCAAGTAATGTCGATGGATGGATAGGTACCCGACACAAGGGCTCCTGCTGCTTAAATATGACTGTCTCCGGCATCCATGTGGATGTGGTGTCACTAAAAGGCGCCTTGCTTAAAATTATTCCGTATAGTAGGTGTAACATGCTTGTGTCACCGGCAGCTGAATCATAACCTCCCACACATGCACGCATGATCTTTGTCGTTGTTGCCGATAACAACGTTTTGTGCGGTGCATGTTGGTGACTTGAAGCCAAAATGTATACCACCACATACAGTCATATACTCATGACATTAATTGTTATTGCCTTCATATCACAGCTAGACGTGCTCATATTCTTCCATGATGATGGTGATCGCTTTAATTGGGCACGCATGTATATATGAAGGCGTGTCATATTCTTTCATGATAATGATGTGTTGTCTTATGCTACGCATGGAGGTAGAGCCGACAAGTACGACGCCAGATGTTCACAAGCTTAATGTACTCCAAACACATGATGGTAACATAATTACTGGTGATCAGCTGGCTCCATGTCATGATCACACAGAAATCTATTTATATAAAAAAAGAGATTGACAGGCTAACCACAAAAAAGATAATTAGGCTAAAAATTCCCACAATACTCCCTCCATTTCTTTTTAGTCTGCATATAAGGTTTGGTCAAAGTCAAACTTTGTTAACTTTGACTCAGTTTATAGAAAAATATATCGAGATTCATAATATGAAATCAATATTGTTAGATGCATCATGAAATGAATTTGCATACCATATAGCTTTACTATTGTAGATGTTGATATTTTCTCTTATAAAGTTGTTCAAACTTTACAAAGTTTGACTTTGACCAAATCTTATATGCAGACTAAAAAGGAACGGAGGGAGTAATTAGAAGTATCTAACCATTGATTTAATAGACCTTCTTTTTCTTAACAAACCATAGTCGTTGGATATTAATAACCTGGTGGACCTCCTCACGCATCCATACAGGAAAGAAAATCTACCCCTTAGGATCCATCTACTAGGAAAGAAACTACTATCCCCTCAAAAAAAAGGAAAGAAACTACTCACGCAAAAAAAAAAAAAACTCCTCACACATCCAGATGTAAAAAAAACACACGCATCCATACAGAAAAGAAAACCTACTCTTATGTATCCATCTAGGAAATAAAAAAAGGCCATCCCCCTCACGTAGGTACATATCTATACCTACCAGGGAAGAAAATAGATCGAAAGCTATCCTCCTCTCGCCTCCTCTTTTCCTCCCATCCTGGCAGGAAAGATCGATCTGAGGTGCTCTCTTGGATGAGTTCCCAAGCAATTCCCCTAACGCAGCCCTCCGTTCCAAAATAGATGACCCAACTTTATACTAATTAGTACAAAGTTGGGTCATCTATTTTGGAACGGAGGGAGTACCTATCTAGACCTAAGGTATGCGTACAGAAAAGAAAATAGGTGGAAAGGTCTGCCCTTCTCGCCTCCTCTATTACTCCCATCCTACAATGGAAGATCGATCAGAAGTGCTTTGCTGGATGAATTCCCTGGAAATTCCATGATGTTGCCGTTGTCTAGGCGAGGATCAGGGGCTCCGGCCTCAACTCTGATTCTACATGTACAAGCCGCTAACTGGCAATTCTCTGACATATGTCTCCGCATTAACAGGTTATATGATGTTCTGCGTGTAGCGGCACAGAGGATGTGAAGACCCATGACACTACATGAGACTCACTATATACAAAACGTATGGTTTGCCGACGTCAGGGCAAGGTTCCTATGATTCCACCCACCCACACATGCATCCTTAACTTCCTTTTACTCAGCTGGATGAATGAGAGCATGGATGCAACTAGCTACATCACGAAGACTAACTTAGTAAACATGTGCAGATTGGCTGATTCAGATCGGTATGGGGTAAACAGATGTACGCATCATGCCTGTTATTCTTCCATGCACATCCATCACGATATCAGGCAAGACAACTTGCCACATGCCGAGGTATGAGCATACAAACCAGCTGATCGACCTAAGCATCCATACATACATATTACAACTAACACATATCTGCTTTTGACTGCATCATCTATTTTCCTATATTGTATCAAGATATGGAGGCCTTTTAATTAATCCTTGTGCTTAGGAATATCTATATTTTTGTGGTGGATGAAGACGTTCCCGTGCATCATGTGACTGGCCGTTTGGTAGGACAACACACTGGATGGAGGGGTGTCTGCGTCATCTATTTTTCTACATAACAACGTATATCTAGATTTTCATGTATGATTAAACTTTTCCTTTTTCTGAAATCTGCAGCATGTACAGTGGATGAGAAGCTTGGTGCATGATTTGGGGCCTTGTAGGTTGATCGGACAATAAGCTATATGAAGTCTTGAGGAGCCATACAGTTGATAAGAGATGTCACATGATATGTCGTGTGTCCAGACTAACAACGTTCACGCTGGATTGAAGCTCTTCTTTTTAGGTATTGCACACATGAGACTGGAAAAGCAACGTAAGATGGACGGCAATGTTAGTTTGCTGCATCTGAGTTTTCTTATCACGTTCTGCCTGTGGGTTACATCTATGTACAACATATATCTCCTTTTTGTAATTAGCATCACAGCCTATATAATCACTGTAAACACGCCGCCTATTTGGGGTGGCCCTTATTAACATCTGTGAAGTAAAAATTTCATGGAACTAATATATTTTCAATCCTGTGAATCACATGAAAACAATGTTTGCATTTGTTTGAACAAGTACCTTAATAATATATTTCCACTAGAAAAATAGTATGAACTTGATTTCCAAATTCACGCTCTGACGAATATTTAACCCAATAGTATGTGGATGCAGATGCAGATGCTCTTAATAACACTGTTGTTAATGTCCAATTGCCATTTAAAATCTTGGTCGCCCAAAGTTACTACTAGAGCCTCCATTTCTCTCTTTGAAGGTGTGAAATTTTATCAACTAGATGATACCCCGCGCATTGCTGCGGGATCTCTTTGCTAGCATTAAAAGTGGCATAAAAAACCTAATAGAACCGAAAGTCAGCACTATACATTCCAAGGTGAATCACAACAAAGAGAACAGTTTTCCCGCAGGTAGTAGACTGGGTCTTGTGGATGTATGGCCAAAGTATAGATATCAATATTCGATCGTTTTGTATGACCAATGCTTGAGTGCCAACAACATTTCTATGAATTGCGCCAAGTTAGTGTATCAAAGTATCAAAGTGTGGAACAGTGCCTTGATACTAAGAAAGACTTACTCTATTTTATTTTTCCTTTGAACTATTGGAGTAGATTTCCAATTACCATTGATTAAGACATCATCACATAGCCTCTATGGAGCTCAAAAGATTAATCAGGCGAGTAACTTTTACAATTCTGAAGATATTTGACAAAAATGAACATGAAAACAAACCTATTGACGCCAACCTACTTCCATTGTTCTCCATCAAGTACAATTGTTCCTTTTTCATGGGAAATGCGGTAGTTTTCGGAATAGAGACTGCTTGATACATTTGTTGGTTGAAAACACAAGTAATAAAACATGTGTTAAATATTGTACTTTTCACAATTGATGAAGAAACCACTCTGTTTGGAAAATATCAGGTTTTGTTGAATCTCCTATTTTCATCATCAAGCATAAGTTGCAAAGGTATATCTGAGATTAATTTAGGAATACTTAATATTATTACTCAACGTAGGTAAGTGCACCAAATATACGACGGGCATACAGCCACAAGTTATGATACAACGGCAGTACATATTGTAAATAAAAAAGACATCGCTCCAGCGATACCCATAGGACTTATCTATCTTCGAAAATGCGGAGAACATACCTCATCTTCCATAAATCATATCTGCAGCTTACACTTGTGTACAAAGAACTACATGTGCCATAAACATTCAAATGATCGAACAAATAGGAAATCAAGATTTTGCCCAAGCCACACACAACCAAAAGCCATTACATAGGGTACATGCATAGAACAAAAATGGTAATTTAATTTTTGATGGATCTGTAACAATGTCTTGCCTGAAATAACATGTAGAGAAGTACAGGTCCTTGAAAGTGTAGTTATCCTGTATGGATCTGTAACAATGGCAAGCCTGCAAACAACATAAAGAGAAGTAGAATTCAACGAAAGTACAGTTATCCAAATAGCAGATCAAGATGAGCAATGGTACTGGCTCATATATCATCACAAAAATTATTATCATTCACCGTGCGTCCTGCAGTTTTTAATTCTTACAAAATATAAAAACAATTCAAAACTGTAGACAATTAGGTTTGTAGGGCGAAATCGGACCGCTTCTTCCCATGGCTAGGGGCAATGTAGACGCATCCCCAGCCTTGGTGGCTCCTCCTTCTCATGGCTCAATTGAAAGAGATGAATGAACCTAAAGCTGAAACGATGGACCTGTAGAGCAGTTTCAGCAGAGAATTTTAATAGTGGTGGAGAATTATTTCCGATCAAGGTAGAAGGAAGACGAAAGGAAAAGATTTGTAACCTGTTAATAATTGTCGTTGCTATTTACTTGGATTCCTATATGAACTCGTGTTTATTAAAAGCCATAATAAAAAGTTAAGTGGGGGAGATGAAAAACTGATGTAGGACGCACTGCAGTGGGATTATTTTGGCTCGATCAGTCAATGGGTTACGGCTGCAACTGAAGGCAAGCGAGGCTAATTCGATCGGTTGTGTGCAAAGAATACGATCATTTTTATAAGAACAAAAATACTGAAGACAGAAAAAATCCCGAAGAGTACACAACCTGTCGACGTACTCACGAAGTTTGCTACCCTTGCCGCAAACCCATGGCGGACACGCATGAGCAAAACTTCCTAGTACTATGCAGTAGCTCAACTTGCCAAGAGCATGGCTACTATTACGTCAGGTGCAGGTGGCTCACCATCCGCAGATACATCACCTCCGCCTGTTGACTAACCAAAAAATTAATTAGTCATCATGGAATCAATGAACCAACCAACGATCTGTGGTTGATGACTGGACTCTCTATGGCACCGAGTAAGGGCGACGTACCAGCAACTCGTGTGCCGCTAGACACCGTTGTTGTCGAGGCCGAGGTACTTGACGGCGACCTGCTGCGGAGTGGGGCTGGGGCGAAGGCCGCCGTCGACGGAGTCCCCCTAGACGGGGCCAAAGCCGACCTCAGAGGAAGTTGGAGGTGGATTTGCGAGGGATTTACAGCTCGTCAGGGGAGTGAATTGCACAAAACCACCACATTTGCGGCTAGGTTTGCAGAAAACCACCAAGTCGCTAATCCGCTGCAAAAAACACTTCATTAGCAATAAACTTGTTGCAAAAAGCACTGATCAGGTGATTTAACCCATTTAATCATTTTCTGACAAGTGGGGCCCGGTTGTCAAGAGCTGACTTGGCAAACAAATGGCATACACACCCCTGGATCCAAAAATAAAAAGCAATCAACCCCCTTGCTCTCAATACCCCTGCTCTCGATCCCGCTGGCTCTCGTGGCCGCGGCAGAAGCCCACCCGCCGCCTGCGCGTAGCCGCCACAACGGCATCCTCACTAGAGAAGGGCAGCAGCGGCACCCTCAGCGCGGTGGCGACGGGAGTGCTCGGCCCCGCGGCTGCTAGACGCCGTGCAAGCAGCGGCAACAGCTCCACGCCGCTCCTCCCTGGCTCGACGCCGTGCCCGAAGCAGCAGCTCAGAGCAGTTGGGGACGCCGTGTGGTGCACCACCACCAGGGGCTGGGCGTGGCTCTCTTGGACGGGGGCTCCACGACGGCATCCTCCTCCTCCTCGTGGTGGCCGCGCTGCCGCTCTGCGCCGCCCAGAGCCCCATCTCGCAGCCCCCATCGCCCGACGCGCCCACCGCGTCCCCGCTCCTCCGCCCCGACGCCAACGGATCCGCCTCCCCTTCCATATCCCCCTCCGCAGGGTCCCTCGACAAGGACAAGGCGCCGGCGGCATCCCCTCCGTGCCCATCGAGACGTCCCCGCTCCCTTCCCCCGCTGTGGCCCCTTCCTACGCGCACTCGCCGTCGCCGTCTCGTCCTGCACTCCGCCGCCGCGCCCGCCCCCTCCCCTGCTGCTGACAAGGAAGGAGACGACGACGACGCCGATTACAACAAGAAGAAGGGCCAGGCCCCAGTAGGTTAGGGCGGTGCCGACGGGTTAGGTGAGGTGGCCGGAGCCGGAGGAAGGTCAGTCGCGCAGGGGAGATGAAAGATGGGTCACGAGCGCAAGGGAGGGGGAGGGATGGGTGGGGGTCTGATTGCTTTTTTATTTTAGATCCAGGGATGTGTATGTTAATTTTTTGCCATGTCAGCACCTTACAATTGGGCCCCAGTTGTCACAAAGCGATCAAACAGGACAAATCACCCGATCAGTGTTTTTTGCAACGAGATTATGCGGATCGCGGTGATTTTTGCAACGGATTAGCGACTTGTTGGTTTTCTGCAAACCTAGCCGCAAATGTGGTAGTTCTGTGCAATTGACTCCTCGTCAGGGTGAAGGCTTGCAGCCTTTGTCATCGCCGCCGTCCGCCAAAGGTCCTCCAAGGAGAGAAATCGTAATTTCATCACCGAGCGCACCACGCCGCACCGGTTCATTACCGAGCGCACCCCGCCGCACCGGCCCTGGCATAGGACGTACCTCCTGCTCCATTTCTCGTAGCAGCCGCCACCACCAGGCCTGAAGCACACGAGGTGGCCCATGTATTCGGACCAGTAGCTCAGGAGGACCTTCAAACCATGGACTCAAGCACCGTGCCAAGAAGGGGAACATAGCACGGGTGACCCCAGGAGAATCACAGACGGGAGCCAAGTCGGTGGTCCTACCGGAGGGGAGTGAGATGATCTCGGCCGCCACGCCGGACTGTACATAGGGGAAGGGGAGTCGATGGGCTCGGCTGAATCGAGGGAGAGAGAGGCACATTCTGTAGTCTGTTCTACACGAGACGGGCAACCTTTGATGGTTCTCCACTGTAATAAGGTGGTAACCGAAGCATCACAACATTGCATTGTGAGCCTGAAGGTGAAGAATTCAGGGCAATTAAACTCAGAGATGGAAGAAGAGCAGTCATGAAAAGTGGGTGGCGTAGGTGAATGTGACATTTCCGTTTTAAAAAGAGAGAGATTAGGTCCTCTTGGAAATGAGCCGATTGGTCGGTGTTTGGAAATAAAAGCTGATGTGGCATGATGATGATGTGGACAATGTGCATGTTGAGAGAATTGCTAGTAGTGGGGATCAACTTCTTAAGAATGTAAGATGTAAGATATGTTATTGCATTGTTTTGGTTGTAAGTTATGCATGGAGTGACATGGAAAATCGTGAATGGACAACCTCTTCTAATAATAACATACAAACACCATGGTCCTGAATTTGCCATCTATTTACTATACCTACAACTCCTTTAATTAAATATCTATATGTAATAATATATGTTTACGATGTCTCACCACTAGCCACACAAAAGCACGGGTTGGGGATGTCCTTCATAGAAGTATCCACATAATACAAAATTATTGGGTAAATACAGAATACTATTAATTATTTCAAGCAACCGCGATGAGGTCTACCTCTGCATATGCACAAAAGGTGCAACTTATATTCTGGCATCAAGGGGCGGCTACAATAGATGTTATCACTAATTTAATTCATTTTCTGCATCGTTCTACTTATTTACTGAAGATAAAGTGTGTACTCGGTGCTTGAGCCTGACTTCATTTAGCTCTTTGTGTTAGCAAACCGATTGCACCCAATGAGAAAACATACTGCAACGAGTGGTATATTTTTCAGAACAATGAAAACTTGAATATGGTTGGAATGACTCATATAAGCAGCTGAGGACCTGAAAAAAGTGTGATTGCTTCAATGTATTTTGTGCTCAATACTTCAATGTATTTTGTATGAACCTTACGTATATCGATTTTTTTTAATATTTAGAAAATATCAATACCCCGTTATTTGGTGATTGTACGAAACAATATATGAAATAATAGTGTTCTTTAGCTCACAACAAAGATACCATGATATTTTAAATATTTCTCTTGGACTATCCAGAAAAAAATCTGTTCGTGTTAGGCTTACATCATAATGTAATACCAACAACTGAATGCACTTAAGTTGTGTTGATCTAGAAAATGCACATCATATGCATTCTACCAAGTGATATTATCACTAAGATAATTCAGTTTTTCCATTTTGTGTAGTTTAATTACCAGTTGGTGTATGGAGAAACAAATATGACATTTTGGTTGAATAGAACTTTTGAATCATGAATTAGATATTTTGAGAAAAAAAATGTGTTCTGTGATCTATGCATGTCATCAATATGATAGACCAATAATAGATTATCCAAAGTAAATCTTCCATTTATGTATGTTTGGGAGACCAAATGTGGCATGACTTAAATTAAGGCTCCGATCATATTTCTTCTCCTCACTGATAACTTTAGACTATTGAACTATGTATGATGAGTTTCTGATGTAGATGTAGTACAAGAACAAAAATAGTTTGACATGAAAAAAAATTGTTCCATTATTACTGTTAAATAGTGGAACACAATCTATGACACATATACATTATATATATTCTCAAGATAAATCAAATCATAGCATTCTAAGTCAAACTTACAGGTAGAACTACATGCTATCTTATAAATGTATTTGTCTCACATATTCAATATAAATATCTAAATGATAAGTAAGAGCGCCACGGTGTTTCATTATAACAGGACAAGATGTTAGCATAAATGTGCTAGCATAGAGGAGGAAACAATTGGCACACTGAAATTCACAAGATCCAAATGGTATAGCTTTTTTAGATGACCTATTTATTTACTCAATGATCACACAAAGGGATACCTTTGTAGACAAAATTGGCCTATTTCTCTCTCAAACTTTGGTATAGAATTCGGAATTTGCTTGCAATTATGGGTTCCATCCTTCGAGCGATTTCTAGATGGGATGTGACATTGTGCGAGTGACTAAAAAGAAGTTCATGGTGAATTATGCACTGATTATGCATGTGTACAACTACATTGCCAGATAAATTAAGGAGGCGGCCATGCACAATACGATAGTTCAAACGACAGATAGTGGAAAAGATAAAACAAATGATTGGGTGTGCTAATGGAGGGGTAGATTGTAATAGTATATGGGGACTATCCAGTTTCACATGACACGTAGAATTACACATTGACATATGTGTTCTTACTCAGCATACTACGCGTATGGATTATTAAATTTCATATACAACCTTGGGAAAGTAAAATAATTCTCTTGCAACCAGCCACCAAATTTCATATTTAGTTCAAGTTTATGTTTTCCATCCATGGGAACTTGCAACTCTTATTCTATTTCTTTGTTGGAACAAAAATATACAATTGAAAAAAATTAAAAAAGTATATCATACCATCTATCCTTTAAAGATGCTGCCATTATTTACACAAAACCGAATAATATGATGTCATTACTAAACTGTGTAAAGTTCTAGCCCGCGCATCGAGCGGGCCACTTTGCTAGCTTGCTTGAAAAGTTGAAAGAGTTATGCTATATACGCACGTTGGAATACAGCACAACACATGCCCACCATTGCTGGTACGCTGACATCTCAATGTCTCATCATCACACATTGCATGTGCGTTTACTACGTGTATTATCATTGTGTGTTGTCGTTTGCTCTTTGCTTGACATTTAGAGATATTAAAACTGAGCACTTTTCCATCCCTCTCAGGTCATCAGCCTTTTGAGCCGTCGGATCTCGCCCTCTACACATTCTTGGCCGTGAGATGCACTTCTAATCCCGCATGGGTGTAGTGAAGTGGATTGGGCTGCTGCTCCCGTAACAAAATCCAACCTTTCTTGTTAATTGGGCCAGCTTACCATTGCGTTGTGCCGACTTGGGCTTGCTGGGTTCTACTTCTCTCATCTCCCCCCGTGGCGGCAATGGGGTCCAAGGCGGGGAGGGCCTCGCTATGCGATGCGACGCCACACGGCGATCCCACCTCACCAGTCTGGCATTCATGGGATGCGGGCAACGAACCGTCCCTTCATTTGAGTACAGAGTTTGAGGAAATAAATCACCATTGGTGACAGCCTCTAATTGCGATCAAAGTGTGCCACTCACGGATGGCATTGTTTGCATGCCGGTTACCGTGACGCTCAGGCTCTTCCTTTACTCCAGGCGTATACATATAGTCGCACTGTTCCTTCCCCACCCCTTCTTTACGTCGGCAGTGGCGTCTCGGGCAGCCATTGTTGAGCCCCTCTTCATAATGGATTCATCATTCGTTATTACTGATGCTGTTATTTCTTCTCCCAGCTTGATGCGCCTGCTCTAGGTCGACGGATTCGACACAGATCTTCTTGGTTTCCCTCTCCCTTGCTGCAGATTCCCCTTCTTGCTACCTTCCCTCTTTTGCACAATTAGTTATGGGTTCTTCTTAGTGTTGATCTCTTTCTCTTCCAATTTGATTCAAGTGGTGTCAATGGTTGGGTTGGCGACTGGTTATTCAGTTGGCTGAAGGTATACTAATGCTGTTGATTTCCATTGCCTAAAGGCCAAGTTAGTATCTGTGTAAACCTGTGTATACGTGTCTATTATTCCTACAATATCATGGCATTTTCAATGCATATTATTTACTGAAATAACTCCACTGCCTATGGACGCGACAATTGGCAGCACTGTTGAACGGAGGAGGCATCTCAAGTTCGTTGTCTACAACAGTCCAATCCTGCGATGCATGCTTTTTTTATTTGGGATTGGAGTTACAAGAGGTACTGATTTATTATTTTCCATCTGGGTTCACTGTTCTTTGTAAATTATAAATCTAGCTCCCAACTCACTAATTAATGCATAAGGTTGGTCAGCGCCTTATTATCCTTAGATTTTTTTTACTATTATCCTCAGATTTTTTTTGTTTAGTAATGTTCTATTTTTGCAAAATTGCTTACTAGTAACCAAAGTAAACAGGTTACTTGTGTGATGTTTCGAAGATAATATTTTCCATACAGTAGATTCATAATGGAATCTTCATTATATAGTTACTTATTGTTGACTCAATGTAATTGCTACTACCATCATCATCCGTTTTCTATCATTTTATCATTTCTTTTATATTTAGATGTCCTTCTTTGTGTAGTTGCTACAGTGGCCGTGGGTCAGATAATTAGTTCACCTGTACTGTCATACATCATACCGTTATGTTTTACTCCCTCCGTCCTGAATTATTTGTCGCAGGTATGGATGTATCTATATGTATTTTAGTTCTAGATACATCCATTTTTGCAACGAGTAATTTGGAACGGAGGGAGTAGTATATATGCATTAAGGATATGTGATTGCTTATGCGACAGTTTACTTTCGTGAAGGCGCACGGCAATAGTGACGATCCACTTTTATTGTGATGATGTGAGGTGGTGCAAATGGCTCGATGAAGCAAAAAATGCGCAAGAAAACGAGGTGCTGTTACTTTGCCCATTCTTCAATATCCCACACAGAATATTCTCTGGCTTCATCTCATATAGGGGATGTCGCAAGTTAAAAGACAAATATTTTCTCTCTTTCATCAGTTCATGTGCCATGTTCCCTTAACTCTGTTGCTGCACAGGTGGATTCCGTAAGTTTAAATGAAGCTGCCCACTAAGCACATCACTTCCACAAGTTGGTTATCTGAAGCACCTTTTTAAATTTCTGCTGGGTACGTATTAGAGTAGTAGAGAAAACGAATAAACTCTAGAATCACCACTGCTTGGTGTCCTATAAGTATGAATGATAAATCATTGTCATTTCGATATTTTCTACATTCCATTTTTTGTACACTAAATATCTGTATATACCTTGTCTTAACTTGTACTTTCGGATGATTTCCATCTAAAGATGTCAGACTACTTCATGTGAGTATGAATGATAAATCATTGTCATTTTGATATTTCCTACATTTTGTTTTTTGTACTTTCGGATAAATTTCATCCCACGATGTTCTGTGACAATATTGTTTCCACTTGTTCTTGCTTAAAGATGCTTACCACATAACCAGGCTTCTCATCTTTTGGTTTGTCTTTTTAGACGTGTGCAGTTAAGCTATCTGGTTCCAAATTCCATCAGGAAGTCCAAATAATAACAACTTTGATACAATGTGTGGAGGTAGTGAAAGAAGCATACGTTCCGATCTTTGTGGAAAACATTATCTACTACAAGATAATGCATTGCATCTTTGTAAATAACACTTCAGTTGGGATGATATGTTATTATTATTCTGGAAATGAAAACCCTATATTCTTATCATGTTGGTTAAAATACTATTTGGTAGATACTTCTGCTTTAGATTTATATGGTTACTTTTGATACTGACATAAACATATTTTTTTTATCTTCATGCTTTGATATATTTACTAAATTCCTAGCATTCTATCATCATAACGGATGGGCGTAGCAACACGCGCCATCAATGATCTAGTGAATACATGATGGGCAAGTATGATACGAGATGCCCACAAGATCTTGCAAAGTCCAAAGCCACGGCTTTACGCCGATAATAGGTACTGGCGCCCACGCGCTGCCTGCCCGGGCCTGGCCCAACAAGGCCGATGTGCCCGGTTGCTAACAAGACTGCTTGGGGAGGTGGCCCTCTCCAGGATTCAAACTCGAGGCGTTGCTTTAACGTACAGCTGCGCACAACCACTAGAACTATTCGACTGTAGTGACTGATAGAAGTGCCAACATTATAAGGACATTTGGGCGTGCTATTTATTGTATGTGTACACCATCACTTAGTATTTTGAATTATTTTTAAAAAATTATGAATTTAAATAACTTCATCTATTTACAAAAAAGTTCATCGAATTTGAAAAAAAGTTCATCAAATTTGAAAAAAGTTCATCGAATTTGGAAAACGGTTCATCAAACTTGAAAAATAGTTCATTGATTTTTTTTGAAAAAATCATCAATTTTGAAAAATGTTCACAGATTTTGAGAAAAGTTCATTTGATTTGAAAAAATTTCATCGATTTGAAAAAGTTTCAAAGATTTCCAGAAAGGGTTCATGAATTCTAAAAAAGTAATTTTTTTGAAGAAAAATCACGAATTGTGAAAAAAGTTCATCAAATTTGGAAAATAGTTCATCGATTTGACAAAAGTTCATCAATTGTTTTTAGAAAAATCAAATAAAATAAAAAAGTTAATCAAATTTGAGCAACAAAATCACAAAACTTTCAAAAGATCATCATTTAAAAAAAAATGTTCGTGCATCCGAAAAAAGAAAAATAAGAAAAAATAAATGTAAACAAATTAAAAGAGAAAGAAACATGAAATAAAAACATCACAAAAAGCGTCTAGAAAAAACAAAGAACGAAAAAAAACCTGCTGGTAACTCTTTGCTTGCACTTGTCCAAGACAACAATGAACTTTTGGATGGTAAAAACTATGAAGTCTCCTTTCACTACTCACAATGAGTATGTAGGCAACAATATCGGAATATTTTTGTTCTTGTAGTTTCCAAACCAGTTTACTGAAGATATTGCAAAACCATGTGATGGGTGCCAAACAAATGAAAATTAAAGTAATTGGCCCTAACTACTATGATAGACCAAAAGTTTTCCTCAAAATGGTGAAGGTTGGGCGGACTGTCCTCACAAGGGGTTGGACTAAATTTGTGCGTGCCTTCATCATGAAGGAGGGCAGGATATAGGCCTTCTGCTTCTTCACCTGGACCAACAACCAAAATATATTTCGTCTGTCTCTCTTCCGCTCCTTAATGCTACTGCTGTTCTTGTTTTAATTTGGTGCTTTTGTAATGGTTTTTCTATTTGGTTCTTTTGAATGCTTGAATATATGCTTCTGTGATGTGAATTATGCAAGGTGGTTGTACCTATGCAAATTGGGCATGTATGATAGACATGAAATATGTTGATTATCTTCTTTTGAATTCAAATTATAAAGAATTCTAAACCGTGGAAACTAAATTATAGAAAATAACTAATTGTGGTTGTCATTACGGTGCACATGGTTTTAGAAAGAAAAATGTGTGCAACATTCCCCTACAATACATACGTTTCTTTGTCACCAAACATGTGAGATGGTCGACGTATCGCAAATGGTGCGCTATTGCAAAGAGTGTGTGATAGGCTACCTTATGGCACAAGCTTAGCTTATACAAAACATGTGCGATTGGTAGACACTACACACGTTTAGCTGTTAAACATGTGTGATGCGTGCTGCATCACAAATCGTGTGCCCTAGTATTGTGTGTGATAGGCCCCTCCGTTGTTGGCCGCATCACCAATGTTGTGAAACAACATAGCATGTGTGATAAGCCCATATGTTCTTGACAATGAAATATCTGGGACATTGGATGCTTTGTAAACGATTTTTTCTTGCTTCCTGTGTGTGATAGGCCCGTGCATCGCATATGATCGCTTTTACAATATTTTCTGCATCCTAGCACCCTATCACACATGTGATACACCCCCTATAGCAAACCATGCAAGACAATGATTCACATATGCGTGTACGATATGTTTTTTTAAGCGTATGTGATGACCTTAAAAGTACTAGTGTTAGTATTAACCAAGTACAATAAGCTCACTTGGTTGAAAAAGTGATGGTACAAAATCAAGCAAACCTAAAGAAAAAGTACAAAAAACCAATTACTCATGGCCATCCACCTCGTTGATGAGTTGTTATGACATTTATTTTTTGGCGACCTCCCCATCAAGTGTTCGTGCATATATATATCAACCGTGGTTCATAGTGATCACACAACCAGAAGCAGATAAAGATAGGATACACATCCATCGTGCCCACACATTTTATCTTCGAGTATGTTAGTCATGGTGGATAGTACTTAAGACAATTCCTCTCATTTTATTTTGTAGAAGTCATGTTTTTAGGAAATACGAAATATATATTGTGCCATATGTGCACACTACCACAAGTATGTTAATTAGATTTGGGAGGCGTTAGGAAACGATTATCTTGTAGAAGCCACTTCAAAAGCGGTGAATCTAATGACATTTGTTTTCCTATACGAATTGAGATGTATGCCATGTGTTTTCTTTGATTTTTTTATTTCTATGATATTCCTATCCTATGAAACAAACAATACCTTATATGTGTGCACTATTCTTACAGTAGGCTTTGGTACAATCTGCTGTCACTAGCTCCATTTTTGCCTGTGAATTTTATTAGACTTAATTTCCCAGCTGTTTCTGGCGTACTGCAGTAATACGCAGCATATAAATGTCAGGACTCTGTTTTTTTTCCGTGAAAACTCAGTTATTTACATATTAATTTTGGACATATTTTTACCATTTGTTTCCATTGTGACATGACAGTGACCCCTGTTGTCATGCATTTTCACTTGGAGCTTATTTACGAACACTTGTGGCCTTCTCCTTTAAATCTTGTTTAGAGGAAAAGAGCACCAGGCTTCAGTTCCATGTGGATGTGGTGTCACTGAAAGGCGCCTTGCCTAAAAATATTCCATATAGTAGGTGTAACATGTTTGTGTCACCGGCAGCCTAATCATAATCTCCCACACATGCACACATGATTTTAGTTGTTGATGATAACAACGTTTTGTGCAGTGCCAGATCCGCATGTTGGTGACTTGAAGCAAAAATGTATACGACCTCATACAGTGATATGCTCATGACACTAATAGTGATTGCCTTCATATCACAGCTAGACGTGCATGCTCATATTCTTCAATGATGATGGTGATATCGCCTTAATTCGGCATGCATGTATATATGAAGGCCTGTCATATTCTTCCATGGTAATGATGTTGATGATGATGTGTTGTCATATGCTACGTATGGAGGTACAGCCGACAAGTACGACTCCCAATTCTCCAAACACATGTTGGTAAAAAAGTTACTGGTGATCAGCTGGTTCTGCACCTGTCATGGTCACACAGAAATGGCTTGAAAAGTTACAAAGAGAGTTTGGCTATATACGCGCGTTAGAATACAGCACGACACATGCCCACCATTGCAGATACGCTCACATCTCAACGTCTCATCATCACACTGCATGTGCGTATACTACAAGTATTATCATTGTCTGTTGCCGTTTGCTTTGCGAGGCATGAATACATGATGGGCAAGTATGATATGAGATGCCCACAAGGTATTCCAAAGTCTCAAGAAAATGATGATGATAACAAACATAATCACGGAGCTGGCTCCCGTGCTATGGTCACCGGCACCGAAAAAATGGCTTTCGAAAGTTGGAGACGTGGGAGCTCGGGGGAGGGGGGGGGGGGGGGGGGGGGAGGTACAGACAAGACGTGCGCATTTGGAAGCGGGGAACATGAACAAGATGGGTATGTGTTGACCACGTGCATGTGACGGGTACAACGCTGCCGTAGACCATATGGTCAGCTAGCTTGAACAGTTGGAGGACTTTAGAAGACATTCCGATGTTGGTATGTCTTAAACGACCAAATAACTTGTGTGTTTTTTAGAGGTACACATATTCATGTGTTTTATTTTGAAATTGCATATACATGTGTATTAGGGCTAAGTGTATATGTGCAACTTTTCTTGACTATATTCGAAATTGCATCCTCACCGCACTCATGTTTCTCGAGGTTTGCAAAGATTTCAATTGTAGGGCAAAGTTTGTTTACAACTAATGATTTGACTAGCCCATATTTGGCATAACCAGTTCTTACAAAAACTAGTAGAGATAAGCCAAGTAGTTTGTTTTTAAACCAATTAATAGCTAATACTTTGTGCTAACCCATACAATAGTAAAAAAACTTCCCCATGAAAGTAACCATGCTCTTAGTCTGCTAGACCCAAGAAGAGTCTTGTTCCTCTTATTCTGGAGTCTCTTGCTAACTCTGCTCGTCTCGTGCATCGTGGACCATATAGTAATGGTGCAACCGACTATGCAGTTCAAGATAATGAACAGCTACAAGCAAATCTTTTCCTAATACCTCCCAAATCTAACATATTTGTAGTAATGTGTGTGTGCTATAATGTACGTTCTATATTTTGTTGAAACATGACTTTAGTAGAGTTAAACTGAGGACAATTTTTTTGAGGAGTAATGTATCCAGAGTGGTTAGCTCACTTGAGATGAATAACCCATATGTATCTTTCTTCACTCTATTCCTTGCTAGGTGATCATTACAAATCAGGGTGGATGTGAGCTATATATACACTTGTGTGGTGAATGGGAGCTAGGAAAAAACAAATGCAGTAATAATTCATTGCACTGTTATCACACCATCTGCCTTCATGGTCTAGCTATTATTTGGATACATCATTATTAACATAATTATATAACATGCATAACGTAGGAGGTTAAATTTCAGATATCATAATACGGAACAAATGATAAGTTATTTGAAACTATGATAACAAACAATGAACACATGTATTTGTTTATTTTTCTAACTTCATGCAGATGGGTAGATGTTTTTTGTTCTGTGTGAATTGGGATGTCGAATCCTTTTTTTGAAAGTAAGTGGTGTCTTTTTATAAGCCAGGACTTCGAATAGATCTTTACCATCAAATTTTGTATGTATCCTTTTTCTTTGTTTAGAATGGATCAATGGAAGACAGAACGTGATTATTCTTATGCATCTCTTTCCTTCTTTTTTTCCAAACGGAGACGGCATATATTGTTGAAGGAAAACTTGATCATGTGTGATGATGGCCTTTTTTTAAAAAGGATCCTTGTTATTGTGACTTAATCAAACTAAAAACAAAAGAAGCTAAAAGAAAGTGTTTGCATAAATCTTAGCGTAAAATTGACGACATAGAACTTAGATGGACAATACTTAGAGCACATCTAAATGTACTTTAGCAAAACTGTTAAAGGAAAAACATCACGATGGCTCTTTTCTTGTAGCATGATGACTCTTGAAGGCATATATTGTCGTAGAAAAACTTGGTCACGTGTGATGATGGCCTTTTAAAATAAAATCACGATGGCTCTTCTCTCGTAATCCTTTTTTCGAAAGTACGTGGTGTCTTTTTATTAGCCAGGACTTCCAAAAGATCTTTACCATGAAAATTTGTACATATCTGTTTTTTTCTTTGTTCAGAAAGGAAGAAAGAAGTGATTATTCTTACGTATCTTCTTACCTTTTTTTTTCAAAACGGAGAAGGTATATATTGTTGAAGGAAATTGATCGTGTGTGACGATGGCCTTTTCTATATCTATATCTATACCTAATATTAAAGGGTGGAACCTTTCATAGTTCTCCATACGTCATCTATTTATATCCGTTAATTTTATGTTAATCATGAAGATTTGATGGCTGAGATTTAAAAATAAATTTACACACGTACAAGGAAAAAAAACATTGCAAAAAAAAAAGCCCCAGGCCCGTAACATGGTTTCAACTTTTTGAGTTGTGTAAGTATTTGGATTGGACTCTATGCAATCAGTATGCTATAAATAAAGTCCTCGCATATAAAAATAATAATCTATAAATGAAGAAGAAAAGCTGTACCGAGAAAACAAAAGAACGATCCAATCGCTGTAGATACGTGCATATGTGTCTGATGAAATTAATCGGCAAGATCAACTAGCTTTTTAGGCCGTACTACATGGCGACGTGGCACAGGCATGGGCAGCCACCGCCAGCGCTGCTGCCGCCGATGGTGGTCGACAAGCCATGGTACATGTACAAGCATGTCCCGGGAGAGCATAGGACGAGGTTCCCAGGGCCGATCCCGGCGCTGCGGATGGGCCCGCGCCTGACTGGCAACGGTGGCTTCAGGATGAACACCACCAGAGTCGAGCGCGTCACCATGATCAAGCTAGATAAAGGCGCGCGCCCTTACCAAGTGGCCACGCCGGTACCGGGCAACGAGAGCCGCAGCAACACCAGCATCATGAGTCCATGATCACCAGAGGTCACCGTCGCAAACGCCGCCAGGACATCTTGCTGGACACCGGGGAGGAGGACACCGGAAAGGCTCCCCGGGCTTCCTCTCGTTGGAGGCAAAGCACAGGAAGCTGTCGGCCTTCTGTTTCACCCTCTGCGGCATCGTGTTCTGGCTGGCGGTGGTCGTCATGGGTGTGGCCGTGCTCACCGTGTACCTCGTCTACCGCCCGCAGCCGCCGAAGCTCCGCGTTACGGATGTGTCCCTGAATGCCGGATATGTGGATGAGCTGAACGTCCACGGCGGCCCGGCCCGCGGCCTCTCGCTCAACGCCGACCTCAGAGTGCTGATCGCCATCATGCAGCCAGTATCGATCAACGATTCGTTGGTCTATCCTGGTTGTGAAAGTTTGATCAGCCCTTCCATGATCGTGCATCCATAGAATAGTCCCACCTCGCTTCATTAGATCGAAGCAGACCAGTTTAAATACATGTTGCTTAGGAAATCAAAAAGCAAGCTTGGAAATCAAACAAGTAAAGGGCAAAAAGAGGGATTGATATCCAGATGGAGAGGGAGGCGTGAGGGAGAGAGAAGTTGAGCAGCGGGGGCGGCTCAACGGACGAAGCAAGATGGATAGGGAGGCGTGAGGGAGAGAGAAGCCGAGCAGCGGGGGCAGCTCGACGGACGGCAGTGCTAACCGGCCACATGAAGCAGAGCAAAGTGGCGTCGGAGGGATTTTTGCAGCCTCTGGCTAGCGCTCTCCTTAAAATGAGCTCTACATGCTGCTGCTGACTCGTGTGATTTTTTCTCCTAATTAAACACCTGCATAACCTATGGCCGATCCGAACATCACATACATGTATGTCCTGGCTGATCTGAAACATAAAAAATCTGGTTGTCATTCCAATAATCAATGCATAATCAATCAGGCATATATGAGCACGCATCAAATTAGCCTCATCACGTCTCGCACGTTGGTAGCTCACCTGGTGTGTCCAAACAAAAGGTTTACCACAGACGAACCCTTAATTGTATTGGAATTCTTTTTTAAATATTGGTTTGTTCTTATCTTTTTGTTCCAAACAGTGATTTCACTTTTTTGACTCATCATTTTGTGTTGTTCGACAGTCTTGGATCAGCTTGCTTCTAATCGATCCATTAATAAACATCACCGGCTACAACGCTTTCTCATATGTGAGACTAATTAATATTACTTTTTTCATTTGTTGGAGACGTACTTTAAGGCTAGAGGGACATCAAGCTTGGAGACAACGACTCTGATGCTTGAAGTGTATGGAGTCTGCCTTTATAGGACCAAAATTACCATGGATGCTTTTGTGAAATTAGGCCATGTTGACATCGTAGCCCTTTTAGATTCAAGTGCATTTTAAAAGTCCTTATGTCATTTTAGTATATAATTTCAAAGCTTTTTTTTATCTCTACCACATCTCCATAGCTATTCTTGAGTCTTGACAACGTGTTCATTTAGTAGGAGGATATGACCATATGGGGATAATAGTTTTTCACCCGTTGCAACATACGAGCATATTTTAATTGTACAATTTTGAACAAAAGATTGTAACTTCCACAATTTTCTTCCTCGGTTCCTAGCTCATTTTCCATTTTTTCCATTTTAGTGAAACTCTTGTAGACACGACGACAATTACGTTATGTTTACACAATCACAAGACCAATCATTAGAGAGTAAAGTAGCTTTTTTGCGGGGTGAGTAACCATATTTGTGACTATTTAAGATATGGAGTGCACTAGATTTTTTTTTTCAAAATTATTACCTTCCTCTATCCATATTCATATAGAATTTGTCAAAGTTGGACAAAAGAAGGGCGCTTTGTCAAAGTTGACAAGAAGAAGGTGCGCGCGGTGAAATGAACAAGATTTAACAATTCTTACTAAATTTGAATCTACATCAAAAGTTTCTCCCGTTGCAACGCACGGGCATATATGCTAGTTAATAAAAACATGACGATGGCCCTTTTCTTGTAGCATGAGGATTCTTCAAGGCATGTATCGTTGTAGGGAAACTTGGTCGTGTGTGATGATGGACTTTTAAAATAAAAATCATGATGGCTCTTTTCTTGTAGCATGATGATTCTTGTCTTTACGTGATTCCTTTTCCTATATTATAAGCACTACAATAAAGACACATCCGTGATATTATGACCCAAATAATAACTTTTTTTGTTATGAATGTGACACTTCTATGACAATAATTGTGACAAAAACACGTATTATTATAGATGTGATAGGCTCCTACTTCTATAAAAAAATTATGACAGAAAATAGATTTTTTGTCCTAGACGGGCCGGAGGCGCACCTGCATGATATTCTTTGTGCCGTCAATTACGTAAATAGTCATGGTAGAAGTGAGGACGGAGATTTTTTTTTAAGATTTCTCGGTATACGGTGAGTGGTCGGGCACGAGCGATGCAGAGGTTTACGTGTTTCTCTTATACACATGCGTATATGAGCCCTTCGCTAACTGAATCCGAGTGAGTCGTTTGCCTACAGAAACTGATCGATCGATAAATCCCTCGCACGTACTACGTATTAAGCACAAGCGGTTGATCCCTCACATGTACTACGTATTGAACACAACGATCGATCTTTCTCGGTACGTACTGAAGCGATCGATCCCTCGCCGATAAATGAACCCTAGTGATACCTGCCCTGCTAACTAAACCCGAGCGATTGATCCCTTCGCTGCTTACTGAACCCGAATGATCATTGCGAGCGAGTCTCGTACGCGTACGTAGTTTGCTGGCCCGATCGAGCGATGCGTTCGAGGCGTGAGTTGACCTAACCGGAACAGTCCCCATTGTTAGCTGCCGTGCATCCGATACATAGATTGACTCGAGACCAGCAGCCGGTTGGATCGATCCAACCCAGACGTGTTGACCTAGCTGGTTGGTTGGTTGTGGATTAAAAAGTAAATGAGATTTTTAAAATAAAATGTTTAATAAATTATAAAATGTTCGTGGATTTAGAAAATATTTGTGATTTCATAAAAATATATTTGCCTATTCAAAAAATGTTTGAAATTTTGAAAACAAATGTTCGGGAAATCATAAAGTGAAAATGTTAATGAAATTGAACAAAATTCTGCCAATTTAAATATATTCATGAATGGAAAATATCCTAAAAATTAAAAAACTGTTCAAAAAATATTCTATTCATTCATAAAATGTTCATTGATTCAAAAAATGATCATGCATTTCAATAAAATATTTGTTGAATCAAAAAATGTTCGTGAATTTCAAAAATTGTATCACCAATTTCCAAAACAATGTTCCTCCATTCTAGAAAAGTTCGCCGATTCAAGAAAATTGTAAAAGAGAAGTTCACATTTTAGGTGGACAGGATGTACTTGCTCTGGCAAGTAATGTTGATGGATGGAGAGGCACTAGTAGAAAACGGGCCCATTGTCCCGGTTTGTAAGGGCCTTTTGTCCCGATTCCTGAACCGAGACTAAAGGGTCGTTACTAATGCCCTGTCCCTTTAGTCCCGGTTCAGTCCAGAACCGGGACAGATGGGCCTCCACGTGGCCTGTGCGCGGAGCCCAGGCAGGAGGGCCTTTGGTCCCGGTTGGTGGCACCAACCGGGACCAATAGGCATCCATGCGTCAGCATTTCTGTGGCTGGGGTTTTTGTTTTTTGTTTTGAAGGGGGGGGGGGGGGTTGGGGGTTTTGGGGGGTTAATTTAGGTGTTTCATATATTGTGTTAGCTAGCTAATTAATAGAGAGAAGTGTCCTCTCTTATGTCCGTGCTTGGTCGACCCTACGTACTATACATACGTATAGAGAGGACTAGACACGCTAGCTAGCTAGTAAGCAAACGAAGGAAACAGAAGATCGTCATGAACATATATGCATACAGAGAGAAGTGATATCGACCACCTCTCCTTCTCCGAGAGATTGGTCGAACAACAAGTTCTCGTATATCTATCCGACACTACCGGCTACATATATACAATAATTATCTCTTACAAATATAATCTCCTAACATACGGACGCATGGTCCACATAGTATTATCCGTCTTCAGTGATCACGTGGTCAAGAAAGAATGCTGACAATTCTTCTTGAATTGCTCACATGCGATCTGGTGCTAGGAGTTCATCCCGCATCCGAAACATCTACTTTGAAGAAGGGGGTCAATACATATATATATATGAATGAATGAAACTCAACACAAATGATGGTAATAAAATAAAATTGTGAATATTGTTATTTACGTACTTCATATTGTTCGCCAGAGTAGCCCCGCTCACAGGTCGTGTGGCAGATGGACTCACACACGTAGTATCCACAAAAATCGTTCCCTTGTTCCTGCCACAACCACTTTACAAGAAATAGAGGTCAATCAATATAGTATTGATGAAACTAGCGCTTGAATCACTAGGAGATGTGCGGAAAATACTACTATAGTACTTACTTTCGGGTGTCTAAATTCCAGCTTCTTCGGCAGTTCCGGAGCTTTTTTGGTGAATTTTCTCCAAACTCTGCCAGACAAAGAAAACAATTACTTGATATCAGAAATGAACAAAGTTGCTGATATGGTGGATAATGATCGATTTAACTTACTTCTCGAGCATTTGAGTCATGTCCGCATACTCCTGGGGATCTTTTCGTTTAGAGTCCAAGACAGTTACTACTCCCTGCTCAAGCTTAATCTCTAGGAGAATATAGTGGAACCCGCGCATGCATGCATAACTCATCAATTACATTACTATAACCTTGACTAATATATAAAGGAAACCGAATATGCACAAGACAGTAACACTCACTTGAAGTTGTAAGGAAAGAGTATTATATCTTTGTTTTCATTTATTACCAACGATTGTAGCAAGTTGGCCTCGGTATGTGCGGCATAAAATTTAAGCTCAGTTGCATCTATGAGATTTATGTTAATGAACCCAATATCACCGACTTGTCTTTTCTTCAATTCGACGATCTTCAATCTGCATAATATAGTGAGGATAATTATAAATACATGCAATGAAAGAGCTGAGCTATATAGAGAGACTTAATGACAAAAGTAGTACTACTTACAGACAGTAGCAGATGACCGTTGCTTTATCGAGGGCCAATTGATTGAAAAACTGAAAGAACTCCTCAAATGGAACAGGCAACAGTTCAATTCCAACGAGGTCATGCTCCTTTTTTAACTCTCACATACAAAGTATTCCTCCCCCCAGACTCTCTGCATATTTTCAAGTACCAATCATGCAATCTTCGCATCATTGTTGATAGAGATCTTTCATCTTTGACGAGAGGCTTTCCGTACACATATCTTTGTATCTGCACCTCCAAGAAATCATAATGTACATTGTCGGGCAGGTAATCTCCAAGATTGCTATAGTCGGGCACCATCCTCGGATCATTAGCGACGATGTCGCTAGGCACCTTGAGCGGGGGGCACGATTGCTTCGCTTGTTCGCCAAGCTGGGCAATTTGTTTCCCAGCTCGTCGTTCTTTCATCCTTTGATCACTGACAGTACTTCCCGACCGCTCCGCTTCGGCAAATGCCTTTCCAATAATGCGCTCATAGTTGCCTTTCGGCGGAGACTTGGGTAGTTTTGTCAGGGCAGCCAGAGTGCGCTTCGCTTTCAGCGGATCTACCTTCTCCTCCGGAGGTGGATGTTTCTTTGCTTTCACCCCTTCAAAGAAGTTCCTCACTCCTTCTCGCGCGATCTCGATGTTCTCCTCCGGGGTCCTCTCGTATGGTAACTTCTCAGGAGTCTTCAGAGAAGGACCGAATCTGTATGTCCTCCCGCCTCTGGCTGTACTGCTAGACGCTGGCAGAGCAGACGGAGCGGCTGTCTTCTTTACTTGCTTACAAGGAGGAGGAGAAGGACTACGACGCGCCGGAGCAGCCGGAGCGGCGGCGGGTCTCTTCCGCCCTTGCTGACGAGGCGGAGAAGGAGGAGGCTGGCTGCTCGGGCGCGCCGGTGCAGGCAGAGAAGGAGGCGGAGTGCCGCCACGCGGAGGAGAAGGAGCCGGCCGAGTGCCCTGATCGTCACTCGCTGGAGGAGGAGGCCGTGGAGGAGGCGGAGTGCCCTGACTCGCCGGAGGAGGAGGAGGAGGTGTCCAGTTAGGAAGGTTGATGAGCTCCTTCCGCCATAGGCATGGAGTCTTCAGAGCAGAACCCAGTCGAGTCTCCCCTTCACCGGTAGGGTGGTCAAGCTGGAGGTCCTCAAATCCCTCCGTTATTTCATCCACCATCACCGTAGCATATCCTTCTGAAATCGGCCGGCAGTGAAAAGTTGCGCCGGGTTCAGTAGAAAAATCAGAGCCAACAGCTTCCTTGACCTTCATATTAATCCATTGTGTCATAAGGTGGCAATTTTGAGACTCCTGATAGCATCCACGGGACAACGGCGAGGCAGGGCGCGCTCGGGGGCGGCGGACGGGCTCGGGGACGCAGGGGGTGCGGCAGGGCACGCTCGGGGGCGGCGGACGGCAACGGCGTGGGCGGCAGACGGTGTCGGCGTGGGCTCGGTGGCTGGGCAGGGGCAACAACGTGGGCGGCGACGGCGAGGCAGCCTGGCGGCGATGAGCTCGACGGCGTCAGGGGGAAATGGGCAATGTAAACTGAAACCGCTAAGTGGTGGGTATATATACATGAAGCATTGGTCTCGGTTCGTGGCACAAACCGGTACCAATACCCCCTATGGTCCCGGTTAATGTTACGAACCGGGACCAAAGGTCTCATTTCGGCAGCCCAAAGGGCGGGAAGCAGAGCCCATTGGTCCCGGTTCGTCGCACGAACCGGGACCATAGGTAGGCATTCGTACCGGTTTGTGCCACGAACCGGTACGAATGCCCCCCTATGGTCCCGGTTCGTGCGTCTAACCGGGACCAATGGCCTGCGCCGCGGTGCTGTGCGGTGGGATTTTTAGTCCCACCTCGCTAGCTGAAGAGCTCCCGCACCTGTTTATAAGCCCTGCTCTGTGTTCCCTTTCGAACTCCTCTGAACTGCAGGCTTACGGGCCTAATGGGACACTGCAATGCGTGTGGGCCTATTGGGCCTGCCGCGGGCTTGAATCCTGGCCCATGGTTGGGTTTCAAGTCGTATTCAGACCATGCTGGCCCAGTAGATGGCATTTTTTTTTCTTTTTTCTATTTATTTTTTCATTTCTACTTAGAACTAAATACTTATAGTTTTTTAGTGATTTCTTTTTTCTTTTAGGTCACAAAAATTAAAAACTTTCTGTTAGTGCCATTAGTTTTAAAATTTGAATAGTTTAAATTTGAATTTTTTAAAATTTGTGTGAATCACTAGTTTATGAATAACTTTAGTATAAAAATTGATTTTTGAGTCATTCTTTTTCCTGATATTTAATATTACTGTGTTTTATCATTATACTCAATTTGGTAATTTTAGTTAGTCATAACAAATATTATAGGCATTTTTTTCTTTTTTGCTATATATTTTTTTATTTCTACTTAGAACTAAATACTTATAGTTTTTTAGTGATTTATTTTTTCTTTTAGGTCACAAAAATTATAAACTTTCTGTTAGTGCCATTAGTTTTAAAATTTGAATTTTTTAAAATTTGTGTGAATCACAAGTTTGTGATTAACTTTACTAAAAAAATGAACATAGATGCACCTATAGAGAAAATCCGACCTAAATTCATAATCAATTTCTATGAATTTCAGAGAAATTCATTATGGATTTAGGTCAAATTCCATGTATAGAGGCATCTATTTTCATTTTGAGAGGAGCTCAACAAGGCAGAGAGGGACGAGCTTGTAAACCGGTGTGGGCGCCCTTCGGTTGGCGAGGTGGGACTAAACTCTGAGCGCAACGAGGACCAACCCTTTAGTCCCGGTTTATGGCACAAACCGGGACTAATGGTCATGGTCCAGGGGCGAGCCCTATTTTTTCCAGTTTTTTTGTTTTGTTTTCTGCATTATTTATTTTCTTTTGTTTTTTGCTTTATTTTTTAATTCTTTTTGCTTTTAGTTTTAGAAAAATTATAAACTTTCTGTTAGTGCCATTAGTTTTCAAATTTGAGAACACTTTTTTAGTTTTTTTGTTTTCTTTGTTGCTTTATTTATTTTATTTTGTTTCTACTTACAACAAAATACTTATTATTGCTATTTTTATTTTTTTCCAATTTTTTATTTTGTTTTCTGTATTATTTATTTTGTTTTGTTTTTTTGCTTTATTTTTTAATTATTTTTGCTTTTAGGTCAGCAAAATTATAAACTTTCTGTTAGTGCCATTAGTTTTAGAAAAATTATAAACTTTCTATTAGTGCCATTAGTTTTCAAATTTTAATAGTTAAAATTTGAATTCTTTGAAATTTGTGTGAATCACAAGTTTGTGATTAACTTTACTAAAAAAATGAACATAGATGCACCTATAGAGAAAATTTGACCTAAATTCATAGTTTTCAACTGAACTCTGAAAAAGTTGGCATAACATACTTGTCTGGTACAAAGTTGGCATGGTATCATCATAATAGTTGTGGGAGAAAGTCTTCACTTTTTCTTCGCTTGTGTCATTTGCTTATTGCGCCGTAACCATGGATAATCTTTATCGTTTATCAGGATGCTTGGGTCAGCCTTGACATTGAAGGGAGGAATTTCATGAAACTTTTCGTAATCTTCAGACATGTCTGTCTTGCCCTCGACTCCCAGGATGTCCCTTTTTCCTGAAAGAACTATGTGGCGCTTTGGCTCATCATATGATGTATTCGCTTCCTTATCTTTTCTTTTTCTCGGTCTGGTAGACATGTCCTTCACATAGATAACCCGTGCCACATCATTGGCTAGGACGAATGGTTCGTCGGTGTACCCAAGATTTTTCAGATCCACTGTTGTCATTCCGTACTATGGGTCTACCTGTACCGCGCCTCCTGATAGATTGACCCATTTGCACTTAAACAAAGGGACCTTAAAATCATGTCCGTAGTCAAGTTCCCAAATGTCCACTATGTAACCATAATATGTGTCATTTCCCCTCCCGGTTGCTGCATCAAAGCAGACACCGCTGTTTTGGTTGGTGCTCTTTTGATCTTGGGTGATCGTGTAAAATGTATTTCCATTTATCTCGTATCCTTTGTAAGTCAATACAGTCAAAGATGGTCCCCTGGACAACAAGTACAACTCATCACAAATAGTGTTGTCACCTCTGAGACGTGTTTCCAACCAACCGCTGAAAGTCCTGATGTGTTCACATGTAATCCAGTCGTCGCACTGCTCCGGGTGTTTGGAGCGCAGACTGTTCTTGTGTTCATCGACATACGGGGTCACCAAGGTAGAGTTCTGTAGAACTGTGTAGTGTGCTTGAGACCAAGAATATCCATCCCTGCATATTATTGAGTCACTTCCAAGAGTGCCTTTTTCAGTCAGCCTCCCCTCATACCGCGATTTAGGGAGACCTATCTTCTTAAGGCTAGGAATGAAGTCAACACAAAACCCGATGACATCCTCTGTTTGATGGCCCATGGAGATGCTTCCTTCTGGCCTAGCGCGGTTATGGACATATTTCTTTAGGACTCCCATCAACCTCTCAAAGGGGAACATATTGTGTAGAAATACGGGCCCCAGAATGACAATCTCGTCGACTAGATGAAGTAGGACGTGCGTCATGATATTGAAGAAGGATGGTGGGAACACCAGCTCGAAACTGACAAGACATTGCGCCACATCACTCCTTAGCCTTGGTACGATTTCTGGACCGATCACCTTTTGAGAGATTGCATTGAGGAATGCACATAGCTTCACAATGGCTAATCGGACGTTTTCCGATAGAAGCCCCCTCAATGCAACCGGAAGCAGTTGTGTCATAATCACGTGGCAGTCATGAGACTTTAGGTTCTGGAAATTTTTCTCTGGCATATTTATTATTCCCTTTATATTCGACGAGAAGCCAGTCAGGACCTTCATACTGAGCAGGTATTCAAAGAAGATTTCTTTCTCTTCTTTCGTAAGAGCGTAGCTGGCAGGACCTTCATACTGCTTCGGAGGCATCCCGTCTTTTTCGTGCAAACGTTGCAGGTCCTCCCATGCCTCAGGTTTATCTTTTGTCTTTCCATACACGCCCAAGAAGCCTAGCAGGTTCACGCAAATGTTCTTCGTCATGTGTATCACGTCGATTGAAGAGCGGACCTCTAGGTCTTTCTAGTAGGGTAGGTCCCAAAATATAGATTTCTTCTACCACATGGGTGTGTGTCCCTCAGCGTCATTCGGAACAGCTAGTGCGCCTGGACCCTTTCCAAAGATTACGTGTAAATCATTGACCATAGCAAGTACGTGATTACCGGTACGCATGGCAGACTTCTTCCGGTGATCTGCCTCACCTTTGAAATGCTTGCCTTTCTTTCGACATTGATGGTTGGTCGGAAGAAATCGACGATGGCCCAGGTACACATTCTTCCTACATTTTTCCAGGTATATACTTTCAGTGTCATCTAAACAGTGCATGCATGCATGGTATCCTTTGTTTGTCTGTCCTGAAAGGTTACTGAGAACGGGCCAATCGTTGATGGTCACGAACAGCAACGCCTTTAGGTTAAATTCCTCCTGTCTGTGCTCATCCCATGTACGTACACCATTTCCATTCCACAGCTGTAAAAGTTCTTCAACTAATGGCCTTAGGTACACATCAATGTTGTTGCCGGGTTTCTTAGGGCCTTGGATGAGAACTGGCATCATAATGAACTTCCGCTTCATGCACATCCAAGGAGGAAGGTTATACATACATAGAGTCATGGGCTAGGTGCTGTGATTGCTGCTCTGCTCCCCGAAAGGATTAATGCCATCCGCGCTTAAAGCAAACCATACGTTCCTTGGGTCCTTTGCAAACTCATCCCAGTACTTTCTCTCGATTTTTCTCCACCGCGACCCGTCAGCGGGTGCTCTCAACTTCCCGTCTTTCTTACGGTCCTCACTGTGCCATCGCATCAACTTGGCATGCTCTCCATTTCTGAACAGACGTTTCAACCGAGGTATTATAGGAGCATACCACATCACCTTCGCAGGAACCCTCTTCTTGGGGGGCTCACCGTCAATATCACCAGGGTCATCTCGTCTGATCTTATACCGCAATGCACCGCATACCTGGCATGCGTTTAGATCCTTGTACGCACCGCGGTAGAGGATGGAGTCATTAAGGCATGCATGTATCTTCTCCACCTCCAATCCTAGAGGGCATACGACCTTCTTTGTTGCGTATGTACTGTCGGGCAATTCATTATCCTTTGGAAGCTTTTTCTTCAATTTTTTCAGTAGCTTCTCAAATTCTTTGTCAGGCACAGCATTCTCTGCCTTCCACTGCAGCAATTCCAGTATGGTACCGAGCTTTATGTTGCCATCTTCGCAATTGGGGTACAACCCTTTTTTGTGATCCTCTAACATGCGATCAAACTTCAGCTTCTCCTTTTGACTTTCGCATTGCGTCCTTGCATTGACAATGACCCGACGGAGATCATCATCATCGGGCACATCGTCTGGTTCCTCTTGATCTTCAGTAGCTTCATCCGTTGCAGCATCATTAGGCACATCGTCTGGTTCCTCTTGATCTTCACCAGCTCCCCCCATTGCAGCATCACCGTATTCAGGGGGCACATAGTTGTCATCGTACTCTTCTTCTTCTCCGTCTTCCATCATAACCCCTATTTCTCCGTGCCTCGTCCAAACATTATAGTGTGGCATGAAACCCTTGTAAAGCAGGTGGGAGTGAAGGATTTTCCGGTTAGAGTAAGACATCGTATTCCCACATTCAGTGCATGGACAACACATAAAACCATTTTGCTTGTTTTCCTCAGCCGCATCGAGAAACTCTTGCACGCCCTTAATGTACTCGGAGGTGTGTCTGTCACCGTACATCCATTGCCGGTTCATCTGCGTGCATTATATATAATTAAGTGTCCAAATTAATAGAAGTTCATCATCACATTAAAACCAAAGTACATACATAGTTCTCATCTAACAACATATAGCTCTCCAGAGCATCTAATTAATTAAACCATACATTGAAACTATGTAAAACATTTCAATGCGAAAACAAATGCGATCATAATCGCAACCAGGGTAACAATTGATCCAACGGCATAATGATACCAAGCATCGGTATGAATGGCATATTTTCTAATCTTTCTAATCTTCAAGCGCATTGCATCAATTTTGATCTTGTGATCATCGACGACATCCGCAACATGCAACTCCAATATCATCTTCTCCTTCTCAATTTTTTTTTATTTTTTCCTTCAAGAAATTGTTTTCTTCTTCAACTAAATTTAACCTCTCGACAATAGGGTCGGTTGGAATTTCCGGTTCACATACATCCTAGATAAATAAAATCTATGTCACGTTGGTCGGCATAATTTTCATAAACAATAAATGAACCAATAGTTATTAAGATAATATATATACCACCTCCGAATCATAGACATGACGAGAGCCGACGGGGGCGGATACCAAAACCATCGCACTATATAAGATGCAATAATAAAAGTAAGAAAATAATACAAGTATCTATGTAAACATACAAGTAAGAATATATTTTCCTTTCAGAAAGAAGATAAGAACAAGAGGCTCACCACGGTGGTGCCGGCGATGAGCTCGGCGCGGGTGATCGACGGCGGTGAAGACGGGGACGGGGCGTGACGGACCGTTAAACCTAGACAAATATTGAGGAAAATGGAGTTTGGAGGTCGAGCTTGGAGAGGAGGAAGCTTAAGTAGTGTGGCTCGGGCATTCCATCGAACACCTTGTGTGCATAGGAGGTGAGCTAGAGCACCACCAAGCCCTCTCCCCCTCGGCCAGAAAAAACAGAGCAATGTGCTCTGCTCTTACGCGAGGGGGTATATATAGGCACCTCATTGGTCCCGGTTGTTCAAGCCACCAACCGGGACCAATGGTGATGGGACAGGAGCGAGGCCCATTGGTCCCGGTTCGTCCCACCAACCGGGACCAAAAGGTCCAGACGAACCGGGACCAATGGCCCATGTGGCCCGGCCGGCCCCCTGGGCTCATGAACCGGGTCCAATGCCCCCATTGGTCCCGGTTCTGGACTGAACTGGGACTAATGGGCTGACCCGGCCTGGGCCTTTTCCCCCTTTTCTACTAGTGAGGGGCGGTCCTGCACCTTAAATATGAGAGTCTCCGGCATCCATGTAGTGTCACTAAAAGGTCTGTTAGAATAAATCCGAGGCATATCGTAGATCATCCAAGGACCAAGTAATCACACGAGCACGACACCGAGATTTCTTTACAAGGTTCACCGATATGGCTACATCCCTGGGGTATGACTACGGGTGCTTCTCCCCATGACACCGTCACAATACCGCACACCGGCCACCCGGGTGCCGGCACACGCCGCTGGCTCCTCCTTGCGCGCATGTGCTATTATGTTGGCTTAAGTTACATCGTGTGTCTACCCCCGCTATATATGAGAGGCCTAGGATACAAGTGTCCTATTAGGACACGACTGCATATCCTATCTAAACACAATACAACTCAGAGTCCAACTGTAACCTAACTTGTACACAATATTCGACACAACTCTAACAAACTCCACCTTGGCGAATATTCTTCACCACCTTGAATTTGTCAATGCGTCAAACTTCCATGTACATTGGACTTGAGCTTATCCTATGAGCACCGCTGCTACTCCAAAGACTCCATATGACTCCACCTGCAACTTGTAGTCCCTTCTTTTCATGACCACAGTCAACACTCGAGAAAAATTAAGTTCCTTGTTACTCTAGTTTGTGCTCCCAACTTTCAGAGTATCAGTCCAACGTCATCACACACTGATCACTGACCTGCGTGAAAGTGAACAACTCACATATTGGATGTCACACATAAGAGTTACCTGAACTCAACATCACCGCTCCTTTCTTGACCGCCTGTCTGAAACTTGAAGGAATTTCACCATTGCTTTTAGTCATCCCGAGTCAAATTCACAGTTGTCTCACCACATGTATGACCACCAGAGCCCTGGCCCGTCTCCTTGTCCCATGCATACCGCACACCTCGCTGCTATTACTGCGTCGAGCCTCCGCTATCCCGGTCGAGTCTCAAGGGCCGCGAACCCACACCACTCAACCCCACTGCAGAGTACCACCGATCATCACCGACCGATGACGAGTTTCACGCTTTCATCAGACCACTGGGCTCCAGTCCGAACTACGTGTCACTCACTTTTTTCCAGCTGAATAGGCTTCGACTCTCTGTGCACTTACGCCGTAGCCCCTCAATCCAGCTCCACCTTCAACATGACTCCATGGTGGCTGTACGTGCCACCCCGCGCCCCGTCGATCTAAGCTCTCATGTGCACCGTCTTGAATCAACCCCGCGCCATAGCCTTGTCGAAGCCACACAAGTCCTCTAACCTGCGCCACGTGTTTCCACGTCCTAGAAGTCGGCCACCATCAGCATCACGCTCCTATGTCGCCACCGCTGATCCCGCACCGTCTTTTGTACCAACCGACTTGCGTCGATCCGTCAGACTGTCCAAGTCTGGCCCAGCCAAACTTATCCGACTGCATGACACACTCGAGACTCCCAAAACGTCTTCCGCGAATCTCCATCCATCACCAGATAATTCCATCTTAGCTGACATGACTTCCTGCAACACCTTCAAGCATCCCTGTCGTGCCAACAAAATTTTCATCCTGTGAAAAATTAACCGAGCTCCACCACAATGCCCCAAGTACACAAACAAAACCTGATAAGGTACACCCCTGTGTACTAATAGCAAAAATCGTGATATGCTCCTGGCTCAATATATGATGCTAGTGTTGTCTTGCCAAGTCTCTGCTTTCCAATGGATGCACAACGTGATGGTCTTTTTCCCTCCGCTCAAAACGATCTGTTTGTGCCTCTTTCCGTGTCCTACACGAGAACCTGGTCCTCTCTTTTTCTTTTCCAAAACAAATCTCACTACGGCTTCCCGATCAGCCTGGCCACGTCCTTGCGCTTCCACGTACGCCCTCACGCTTCCAACCCGGACAGCATCGCTAGCCCTCCAGGCTCCAAGCCTGCCGCCCCAGCACGCCATGCCACACAGGGCTCAGCTAGCCACACGCTTTTCTAGGCGGCCTCCAAAGCCGAGCCGAGCCATCTGATCTGCTGCTCCCTCGTTCCAGTCGCTGATTTCTAATTCCAATCGATCTCAACTGCTTCGATTAACAGCTTGATCATGCCGAGTACGACCTTTCGGCCGCTTCCAACTCGACGCTCGTTATTAAACGAATTAGATTTCCTCGCAGCAACTCCACGCAAATTCCTCAAGATCAACTCAATCACAGCCTCCGAACAACCTAGCTCATTATACCACTTGTTAGAATAAATCCGAGGCATATCGTAGATCATCCAAGGATCAAGCAATCACACGAGCACGACACCGAGATTTGTTAACGAGGTTCACCGATATGGCTACATCCCCGGGCATGACTACGAGCGCTCCTCCCCGTGACACCGTCACAATACCGCACACCGGCCACCCGGGCGCCGGCACACGCCGCCGGCTCCCCCTTGCGCGCCTGTGCTATTATGTTGGCATATGTTAGATCGTGTGTCTACCCCCGTTATATATGAGAGGCCTAGGATACAAGTTTCCTATTAGGACATGACTACATATCCTATCTAAACACAATACAACTCAGAGTCCAACTGTAACCTAACTTGTACACAATATTCGACACAACTCTAACAAGGTCCCTTGCACTAAAATATTCCACATAGTAGGTGTAACATGCTTGTGTCACCGGCAGCTGAACCATAATCTCCCACACATGCACGCATGATTTTTGTCGTTGTTGCCGATAACAACGTTTTGTGCACTGCCAGATCCGCATGTCGAGGCCTTGAATTAAAAGTATATGGCCATATTCTTGTGGTATGCTCATGACATTTAATTGCCTTCGCCTTAATATCACAGCTAGACGTGCTCATATTCTTCCATGATGATGGTGACAACCTTAATTCGGCATGCATGTATGAAGGCGTGTCATATTCTGCGATGATAATGGTGTGTTGTCTTATGCTACGCATGGACGTAATACCGACATGTATGGCGCGTGTCATGGTAGTATTACTGGTGATCAGCTGGCGCGTGTCATGGTTACACATAAATGGCTTTAATAGTTGAAAGAGAGTTTTGCTATAAACGCGCGATAGAGTACAGCGCAACACATGCCCACCATTAGTTGCAGGTACGCTGACATCTCAACGCCTCATCATCACACATTGCATGTGCATTTACTACGTGCATTATCATTCTGTGTTGTCGTTTGCTCTTTGCTTAGCATGAATACATGATGGGAAAGTACGATACGAGATGCGCACAAGGTCTTCTAAAGTCTCAGACACATGATGATGATAACAAACATAATCACAGAGCTGGCTCCCATGACATGGTCACCGGCACCGGAAAAATGGCTTGGGAAAGTAGGAGACGTGGGAGCTCCGGGAGCCGAGTGGTAAACACAAGACACGCACATGGCCACACGAGCAGTGTCACGTGGCGCCGACACTTGGCAGCGGTAGTGCGCGCGGCATGGGTATGTGTTGATGACCTGAATGTGACGGGGCACTACGCTGCTGTAGACGCATACACTCAGCTACCTCGGACTTTAGAAGACATTCCGATGTTGGTATGTCTTACACGACCGTGTGGTTCTTAGAGGTACACATATTCATGCACACTATTTTAAAACTACATATACATGTCACTACACCATAACACTACATTCCCAACAACCTACTTGGTCGGGAAAACAACTTCCGCCAACAAACAGTCGGTCAGGAAACACTATTGCCGACCAATCGTGTCCGTTGGGGAAAGTCTAGACGGGAAAACCCTTACCCGACCGACATATCTTTCCCGACCGACTGCTTTATGGGTATGGCGAATCTTTCCCGACCAACAATATGTTGGGCTTGCCATGGGCCTTTCCCGACCAACAGCCCGTTGGGGTAGCCGTGGGCCTTTCCCGACCAACTATCGGATGGGAATTCTTTCCCGACCAACATTCTGTTTGGCCTATTTTAGCCTTTCCCAACTGACAGTCGGGCAGGGTTTGTTTTGCCCAGCGTTTTCTTTTGCGACCAAAAATTCATTTACATTTTGTTTATCCAATCACAACTTTAACTAACATATGGTACTGATTGTCACATACATATAGTTCATGTGTTTTAAGCATAATCACGAAGACATCATACATCAGGTGCACCAAACATTTTTTATTCCATTCTCTAATGGTCACATACATACACATCATTCTGTTCTAAACATAATCACCAATACACCATACATCAGGTTCAACAAAGGACGCAGTTGTACAAAATGAAAAGTAAAACATTCGGTGATGCGGATCGCTGGCTTCATGGGTCATTGTGAGTCGAGTCCTTATGGTTGTTTCCTACAAAAGTTAAACAAGTCTCATTAGAATGATCAATTAATTTATGAAATTGAATGCAGCCAGAATTCACATGTGTACTGTGCACACACAACAGCAGAAAGAAGAATACACTTGCCTAATCTACAAAACTAGCATTTCTGGTCATGAAGACCGCCAATCAACATCCAGCAGTAGACATGGATGTGGCATAGAAGCCCTCTGTCCACCTTTTGTCTATCCACTTGAAAGGAAATGCATCATTTACTCTGTATGATTGCTGATCATAGAGTGTGCTGAGGATATACTTAAGTTACTGTACATAGGTACTAGCCAATATTCCAACACTTGTTTCCAAAAAAATAAACATACAACTTTATAGATAGTGGATAAAATGAGCTGGAAGCTAAATAAATATAACTGTGACTCTTTCAGTAGATGTACAGTTTTCTAGTATTTCACACTGGATATAGCTACCTGGTAGCTAATTATAGATGTGACTCTTTCAGAATGCCCGAAAGTATCGTCTTAGCTCCTAAAAACTACGAGTAAGAAGAAAAGAGGCCACAACACCAAAGTAGATTAACCTGGTATCCCTGCCAAGGTAGGCGGACGCAGACTAGTATTTAGGTTTGACCTGAATACACCATGATAATTGAAATCATTGGTATTGGATTGTATACTCTGTTGAATTTGTCGCAAAAGGGTAAAATTCCAGACTGTATAATCAAAGCCATGAACAAAATCCATCAAAATCAAGCATTTACAGCAAGTAGGATGGAACCAATATACTAATATTCCAGATTGTACCCTACTTTTTTAGAAAGAAATAAATATACACAAAAACGACAGCGAAAAATTATCACTTACTATCTTACTGTAAGTGAACGACAGTGTAACAATTACATCGTAGTAAGATTCGCCATACTTTTGGTTAGACAAATAGAGGACAACATCCATGTAAACCACCTTTCTAAGAGCATTTCCATGTTATGAACCTGCATGATCTATGATCCTTTAAGTATATGCTCCAGAAACTAATTAAGTTCTGCATTTTTTTGTTGATATTCAGATCTGCTATAGCTTCTTCCATTGTTTGATGATGCACTATATATTTTTATACCTTCATATCCAAAACCATCTCCTTTCTTGTATAAGTGCCCCTAACATGGAAGAGGTAAGAATATATTTGGTGCTTTTGTTTTTTGTACAGATGGGAAAAATATAGGAATACCAGTAGAGCGACTGCAGAAACTTTGACAGTTCTTCATATACACAACCCTTTTACTCAAGGAATAAGGGGAACATGATGCAAGGAATGCAACCTCAGCACTTGGACAGTAGTAATTAGAAGACTGTAGGGAAGTATATTAGAGTGTCCTATTTAATGTAACCCAATTTCCCTTTTGTTTATTTCTTGGATGAACTTTCAGACATACCGGTCGTACCAATTACTGTGGTAGTTTCAGATTAACACCTGAGATTAGTATGCCATGATATTAACAGCAAATGGCCAGGAATGACATATATGCCATAATTTATATATATTGCCCACGGTCTAAACAGGAGGAGGAGCAGCAGGAATAGCAAGTGAATGTCACGGAACTTTATTTAAGGATAACCAAATTACCTGATAAATTTCATTGAAAGAGAAAAAAATTGGCCAAAGACACAAGTTCCCCTTTTATGAATGTACATACTCCCTCCGTCCCAAAATTCTTGTCTTGAATTTTGGGACGGAGGGAGTACATAATATCAGTATAATCTCATGTTTTTGTTTGCCCTAGAATGTATTATTGCTAAAAACAAGCATGATCCTGCAGGGATAACTATACCATGTCTGTATATTTGATCCTGCAGGTACGACTTAATAGCCAAATAAAACATAATAACCCACCTTTCAGGATTCCAGGCGTCATTCGGATCCCATTGAATAGTGGCATTCCTGGTTAGTACTGTTTCCACCCTTCATTTGCTGGGCAGTGCTTTAAATGTTCACCTACAAGGTTTTACATGTGGTGTCACATTCTCCATACAAGAATAACTATTAGAAATCAAAATCTGAAATAAACAAGTTGAACACAAGGTGTTATTTGTCAAGGAGGACCAAGCGTACGATATCCAATTCAACAAAGAAAAACATGGTGTTCCATAGAGCAGATGCTTACCATTTCTCACCAAGTAGTATGGTTCAGCTCAACACTAAATTTCATTTATTTCAGAGAAGCGTAGATGTAAAACATATCTAAATAACAGATTGAGGCCCCTTTCTTTATTGTACACTTAACTCAATCAAGCATGTAAGCAAGACACTAAACCAGGAACGAATCAAACGGTGCCGCACTAGCAGGACATGGTCATGAACAACATAATTAATTGGATTATGATTACCATGAGAAATATCTAGAAGTTGAATCATAGGGTGAACAGACTTTGATGGCTGCAATGGAAATTTCAAAGCTTTAAAAGCGAGATTGTACTACAAAACTGCTAGTTCAGATGTCACATGTAGGTGAAAACACTTGCAATACTAAAGTAATCTACTTCAGCAATCAACATACATGATCTATGTTTAAGGAAAATCCAAAGTGTGAAAAGGGGTTGTATACATTAATTGCATCCACACTTAAGGAGGGCCTCAATACATGGGGTGGAGAAACTCACCAAAGTGGTTGCAACAAGCACGTTAGATGACTTCAAGATGAATGCCCACGATGTGGTTTTCTAAATAAAAAATCACATAAGAACCAAAGCCTAAACAAAACATTCAGTACTTGTTCACACACTGCATTGGCTGGGAGCTAATAGCAATAGACTAGGATGACATATTAGAAAAGCTTAGAGATGCTCTCGTAAGAGAAAAAGTACATATTCTTCTTTATTGTTGTGTACATATTGTTCTTTAGCTCTAATATATAACCATCAAAGTACAGTCTAACAACTTCAAAAAATCTAGCAGCCAAATTAGTTATAGACAAAGCATTACCTGGACATTCAGCTCATAAATTTTATAAAAAAGATAAGTTTGCTAGCCACCATTTCCTGCTCTTTTTATCATTTTAGGTATTCACACCAGTTTTGAATTAAAGTGCCAGGCTCCAAGCTACTAAATCAAAACATCATCTACTGAAAGAAAGAAAAAAGAGCCTCTACACACCACATCTTATGAACAAAATTCATCTGAAACTAAAATTAGTTCAAGTCATCATATACCAACAGATCTGACGATAATGTTTTCTAAGCAAAGAACAACCACAGACAGTGCACTAAATCACAGACGAGAAACATAATGTTGAAGGATTTTTAAGAGAGTTGCCTCACCCGTCATTGCACAGTTGCAAAAACAACACACATCTTTTGACATCCACACATAAGGAGGTCGTCAAGACTCGGGGCAGAGAAACTCACCAGAGTGTGGTTGCACGTCAAATGGATATGGTCTCTGAAGATGAACGCTAGACGTCTAGTCTTCTGAAGAAGAACCCGCCAGTGCTGATGTGTTCCGATCTGGGAGATGAATTTGGTTGTCAGGTTCGAGAAACAGAGCAGGGGGAGAGCGGAGGGGGGGAGGGAGTTGCCTCACCGTGGGAAATTGCTGGCAGCGGCAGCAAGGAGTGGGCGGCGATGGTGGGAAGCAGGCCGGTTTGGGGGCACCGGTGGAGAGGCAGGACGACGCGGGGGCGGCAGTGAAGAAGCAAGATGGCGTGGAGCAGTGCCCCGCCACGGCCAACAGGAGCTTCTGACACTGGTTGAGCCTAGTCTTCACCGGGATCTACCTGGTGCCCAGGACGATGACGAGGCCGGAGTTCTTGGTGACGGGATGGGGACGGAGCACCTTGGTGGAGGAGAGGGTACGAGTTCGTGGGGGATGGGCGGTGTGGGGCGTCGGGAGGGTTTGAGGACGACGACGCGCGCGGTGTAACGGCCGACCGGAGAGAACAGTGAGCGTCGTGACTCGTGATGTGCGGTGCGAGTGGCGGCTCGTGGTGGGGGAATTAGGGATTCCACGGGACCTGGAGGAAAAGAGCGGTGAGGTTCGCGGGATGTGCCAAAATTTAGCGCTAAAAATTTGCGTCTGCGCGCGCTTGGCCCATTTAGCCACAGGCGGTCGGTCGGCGTTATTTGCCGACCCACAGTTCGATGGGTACAAGAGAATTTCCGACCGACCGCTCGATGGCAAATGTGCATGCATTCCCGACCGATAATTTGTTAGCATACGAAGGTTTTCCCGACCAACAGTCTGACGAGAGTTTTCTCCACTACTGATCGGTCGGTAATAGACATCTTTTCCAACACACGTCAGTAGGGAATACTGTACCGTGGTGTAGTGTGTGTTTTAGGGCTAAGTGTATATGTGTAACCTGACCATCGAAATTGCATCGTCATTGCACTCATGTTTCTCAAGGTTTGCAAATATCCAATTGTAGGGCAAAGTTTGTTTACAACCAATGACCTGGCTAGCCCATATTTGGCATAACCACTTCTTACAAAAACTAGTAGAGATAAGCCAGATAGTTTGTTTGTAAACTAATTAATAGCTAATATTTTGTGCTCATCCATACACTGGTAAGAAAAACTTTCCCATGAAACTAACCATGCTCTTAGTCTGCAAGACCCAACAAGAGTCTGGTTCCTCTTATTCTACAGTTTCTTGCTAACTCTGCTCGTCTCGTGCATCGTGGGACCATATAATAATGGTGCGGGCGACTATGCAGTTCCAGATAATGAACAACTACAACCAAATCTTTTCCTAATGGCTCCCAAATCTAACATATTTGTAGTAATGTGCATATGCTATAATGTCCGTTCTATTGTTGAAACATGACTTTAGTAGAGTAAAATTGAGGACAATTGTCTTGAGGAGTAATGTATCCATAGCGGCTAGCTCACTTGAGATGAATAAAACCTATATGTATCTTTCTTCACTCTGTTCCTTGCTAGGTGATCATTACAAACCAGGGTGGATGTGAGCTATATATACACTTGTTTGGTGAATGGGAGCAAGTAAGAAATAAATGCAGTAATAATTCGTCACACTAGTCATCACCCCATGCACCTGCACAGTCTAGCTATTATTTGATACGTAATAATTAATGGAATTATATTAACATGCATAACGTAGGATGTTAAATTACAGATAGTATCATACCACGTGACAAATGATAAGTTATTTGAAACAATGATAACAAACAATGACCAAATGTATTTGTTTACTTTTCTAAGTTCATGTAGATGGGTACATGTTTTTTTTGGGTGTGAATTGGGATGCCGAATCCTTTTTCTGAAAGTAAGTGGTGTCTTTTTATAAGCCAGGACTTCTAATAGATCTTTACCATCAAATTATGTGTAGTATCATTGTGTGTTGTCGTTTGTTCTTTGCTGGGCATGAATACATGATGGGCATGTATGATACGAGATGCCCACAAGATATTGGAAAGTCTCAAGCGCATGATGATGATAACAAACATAATCACCGAGCTGGCTCCCGTACTATGGTCATCGGCACCGGCAAAAATGGCATTGGAAAGTTGGGGACATGGGAGCTCTGGGAGCCGAGTGGTAAACAAAGACGTGTGCGCATGGCTGCACGTGCAGCGTCACACAGCGCCGACACTCGGCAGCGGCAACGCGAACGGGATGGGTACGTGTTGAGGGCCTAGATGTGAGCACTACACTGCCGTGGACGCATACACTCAACTAGCTCGAACAACCGGATACGCGACCCCCGCGCCCTCTCCCTGACGGCTCGGGGTAGAACCATAGCCGCTGCAACTATGTCCCCCGCTCCTTTTCGTCTCGTCGTCCTCCAATGCACTCGGTGAAGCCAGGGCCGGCCTCGAGGAACGCGGCGTCACGTACTTCCCTAGCGGCGCGTCACATGTGTGTGGCAAGGTGTCCGGCGTTGAGGCGTCTCCCGGACAGGAAGGCGGAGCGGCAAGCGGCAAGTGCGCGGCAACTTTTTTGATGGGTTTTCCTTGCGGCTTGCCCTCAACAGTAGGCACCCCGCAACCTCGCAAGAATGGGCCCCCGGCAGTAGGCACCGGATCTGAAGAGAGAAACCTTTATGAAGACTCATTGGTGACCACCACATCCACCGACGTAGTGAGGTAGCACCACCACATGCCGCAACCTGCTCAGAACGTCAGTTTGCCCGGTAGCAGTACTTACTGGCAAGGATCTCATCATTGACAACATGCTTTAAGATCCGAGCGATGGACAACTTTTATTCCCGTCTTTCTATTATTCAAATTGAATACTAGACATAATACAACTATGGGCCACAAGCATTTGTGCTTGATATGGCAGGGATGAAAGCATTGTTACAGTACCCACTGTCTCTCTTCTCTCACATATAAATCCATCCTTTTATTTCACCTTCACTAAATTAAATCATCAATATCGTTTGAAATATAAGTTCATTTTTGAAATAATTTATATTTGAACTCCTGCCACCAAGACCTTTAGAACTAGAACAATATTGGATATATTGCAAGCACATTTAATTTTCAATGTTTCACATTTCGTACGTTGAACAAACTGATTTTACTAGAAAAATTGAAACAAACCTTTTTCACTAGGAATATGTGAAACAAACCCATTTCGCTAGAAATCTATTTAACCCAATTATATTTCAGATACAAGAAAAACCTGTTTCACATACACTAAAAATGTGCAATTGAAATAGTTGTGACATTTAAACGTGTCACACAAAATATAATTGTAATATAGGTTCAGAAATTGTGAATTGGTAACCACACAAAGTGAATTATAATGTATTATTGTGAAACAGATTATTTTTGAAATGTGAAATAAATTCTTAAAATGTGCAATTGAAATAGATGTGTTTTTATGATGATTTTTTTACAAATGTGTAACAGTTTATTCCAAAAGAGTGAAATATGTTATTTCAACAATGTGTAATAGAAATAGATGCGATTTTGTTGAAACAAGCTAGTGGAAAGTAAAATGTTGGTTCTGAATTGTAAGAGTAACTACAAAAAGTGAAATTTAAATGTATCATTGTGAAACTGATTATTTGGAAGTGTGTAACAATTTATTTTAAAAGAGTGAAATATCTGTTTTGAAAATTGTGCAATTGAACTAAATGTATTTTTTATGAAACAAGTTAGTGAAAAGTGAGATATATGTTCTGAATTGTTAAATAGTAACTACAGAAAGTGAAATTGTTTGTATCATTGTGAAATTGATTATTTTCAAAATGTGAAATATGCATTCGAGTTTGAACATGATTGAAAAATATCAAAGATTGATCTCATTAAAGGTTTCGACGCAAGGAGTTTATTTTTTTTTCAAAAACTCTTATATGGTTTAAATTATATGGATGTTTTAAATTAGACAAAGTGAAAGAAATGGTTGAATTTATTGTGTGGGAGAAGACAGAGAGTGTTCCGCCATATTGCTGCCATACATGCATGTAGAGTACAGCTGTGGGGGCCAGATGCTGAAATATCAATATTCTTTAAACATGAGAAACCATTATACAACATGGAAAGAGAATATACGATGTTGGATGGCAATCGCTGCTTGGTGTACCTACCAATACCACGTAATTTTTCACTTTAGCAACCTGCTCATCGTCCTAGGAAATCGATCTTAGGCCGGACCACCACACACATCGAAGCGAGCTAGCAGCGTGTCTTATTTTCCTTGCTATTGTTTCTTCTTATAAACCATGTGTTTTCGATCCGGGAAACTGCATTCTATTAACAAGTGCTTATAGAAATTAAACCACCTTTATCTTTAGCAGACATTCCCATGGATTCAATAACATCTCTTGGAAAAATAAAACAATCTACATCTGAAACCAGATCAAAGGTAACCAATCCTTTTTTTGGTGCCGTTGGCGGGAATCATTTCTGCTACCTTAGTAAGGTGACTAGAGCCCTTGTTTTTACTTTTAGTTTTTAATGTTTACTTTGTTTTGTCCTTAGTTTATCTTTATGCAAGTTTATCAATAACTAAAAAAGATTTGTATTATGTGTGCACTCTAGATGAAGATTTTATGCGTGCACTTATTGCACAACCTGCAGTTGCAGCTCAACAATTTGATATTAAATCTCACATTGTTAGTTGTTACCATGGTTCAGTAAAACCAGTTCGGAGACTCTACTTCTGGGAATGCAGATACGCATCTACAAACTTTTTGTACTATTTGTTTCCATGGAGAAAACACAGCACGTTACAGTGAGTCAGTGACTGTTATACATTTTTTCTGCAGTACGTAATTCCTGGCACCATTTGATCAAGCTATCTAGTACGGATGCACGGAACATACCTTGAATTCAAACTGCACACGCATGCACGATTTAAGCAACTTTTCACACTTTCTAATGCCTTTCTTTTGAAATAACACAACATGTTTTAGATACAGCTGCAGCACATAATTCCTGGCACCACTTTCTCTGCTGATCTACAAAGAGTAGTCTCTTCACTCAACTAGCTAGGTGCCTAGATAGCAAGCACCATATACATATACCAATCTGACCTCTTAGCAGAACTGTTAAAATAAATCCGAGGTATACCGTCAATTATCCAAGGACCAAGCAATCACAGGAGCACGACACCGAGATTTGTTAATGAGATTCACCGATATGGCTACACCCCGGGGCCTGACTACGGATGCTCCTCCCCGTGACACCGTCACAATACCGCACCCCGGCCGCCCGGGCGCCGGCACACGCCGCCGGCTCCCCGCATGCCCGTGCTATTATGTTGGCATAGGTTGCATCGTGTGTCTACCTCCGCTATATATGAGAGGCCTATGATACAAGTGTTCTATTTGGACATGCCTCCTACCCCGTCAGTCCTAAAACAAGTCCAACTGTAACCTATCTTGTACAATAATATTCAACACAATTCTAATAAACTCCACCTTGGCGAATATTCTTCATCGCCTTGGATTTATCCATGCGTCGAACCTCCATGTATATTAGACTTGAGATACGCCATGAGCACCGCTGCTACTCCCAGACTTCACGTGACTCCACCTGCAACTGTAGTCCCTTCTTGTCTTCTTCACGGTCAGCACTCGAGCAAAATTAAGTTCCTCATTACTCTACGTTGTGCTCCTAACTTCCGGAGTATCCGCTCAACGCCATCACACACCGACCACTGTCTGCGTGAAAATGAACAACACACGTATTGGACGTCACATATAAGAGTTACCTAAACTGCTTGTCTGAAACTTGAAGGAATTTCACCGTCGCCCTGTGCCACCCTGAGTCAAATTCGCAGTTGTCTCACCCTTCTTCCGGATAGTCTTTGACTTGTCACACCGCTATAGCACTCTACCTCCTTCTGTCTTGTCATCTGCACTTTGCCATGTGCACTGAACATAACAGGATATACGGCCATGTACTCTCTCAGCTTTTGACAATTCCAGACTCTTCGCCACTTTCTCAGATTCTCCATGGTCAACTCTTGTCCATCTTCCGGCACTGATAGACCCAGTAACCAACTTGAATCCGGTACTTGTCAACACTGCTTCAGAACCCCCTGCACAATTTGTCTGACCACCAGTGCCTTGGTCTGTCGCTGTGTCCCGTGCTTACCGCACGCCTTGCCGCCATCACCGCGTCGAGCCTCTATTGTCCTGGTCGAGTCTCTAGGGCTGCAGACCCACACCACTCAAACCCCTACTGCAGAGAACCACCGATCATCACCGACCGATGCCGAGTATCACGCCTCCATCAGACCATTGGGCCCCAGTCCGATCCACGTGTCTCTTGCTATCCCGCTGAAATAGGCTTCGACTCTCCATGCATTAACGCCATAGCCCCTCCATCAACACAGAGTGTAGTCCTCCATCAGACTCCAGCTCCACCTTCAACATGACTCTATGTAGCTGGCCACGCTACCCTGCGCCCTATCGACTTCAAGCTGTCTCATGTGTACACAACCTTGAATCAACCCTGCGTCATTATCTTGTCAAAGCCGCACAAGCCCTCAGGCCTGCACCACGTGTTTCCATGCCCCAGAAGTCGGCCATCATCAGCATCACGCTCATATGTCGTTGTCGCCGAAATCACCACCGTCTTCTGCTTTGACCGACATCCCCGTCGATCCATCAGACTATCCAGTCCGACCCAGCCAAAAAATATCCGACTGCAACCATGCTCCACCTTGCGTCATGACCAGCCTCGCACATCTTAATGCATTGCTTGACGCCCTGTGTTTGCATGATCCCGTCACAACGCGCTCCAGATTCTTCCGAACCTTATACGCACGTCTTCCGTCCTTTGTCGTACACACTCCAAGCACTTTCCGCGAACTTGACCCATCAGAAAAAACCATCCCCGCAGACTTGACCCTGATAGATACCTTCTGCAGAATTTTCTCTTAGCTCCTTTTGCTAGTACTTAAATGTACGCGTAGAACCCTTTTGTTTTAGAACTTGTCCCAAGCATCTTGGCAGCTCCATTGCTTCACGGTATCTTACATCTGGACCTGGTGTAGCCTTTTTTTGTGTACACATCAAAGCACACACCACACGTACAAACTTGCATCTGACAAAGCCTCGCTGCACCACATGCCTTCTCTGACTTGCTTCAAACCTTTTTTTTTTCTTCTCAACAAATCCTCGTTGCATGGCTTCCCTCGGTTCTGTACGCTCCAGCCCCTGGTAACCACGCTCCGCGATCGCTAGCGCACGCCTCAGCCTGCCAAACAGCCTTACATGGGCCCAGGGCCCCTGCAGCCGCTTGCCTGCTTTTACACGGCCTCCTGCGCCACCTGCGGGCCACGCCTAGCCTAGACCCCCCTGCGTTGCAGCTTCCTGCTGCAGGTGCCCAACCGATCGAGACTTGATCGATCCCTCTCATCAAGACTCTGCTGCTCGCACGTTTCGCCGCCGCCGCTTTCGATCTATCGAACCGATCTTGCCGCCCGCTGATGCAACTCATCGATGCCAGCTGCTGCCAATCCCGATTGCTTCTTGGAGAACTACAACAACCGCGAACACTTCATCGCTGCCTCCTGGATACAACTAGCCAGCAACGACTCGCCGACTAACTCCGCTCTCACGGCTGCGATTCCTTTGCACACAAGTCCGTTGATACGTTCTCCCTCCACTTAATCAACTTCCACGGCCTCTTCGAACCTTGCTCATGATACCACTTGTTAAAATAAATCCGAGGCATACCGTCAATTATCAGAGGACCAAGCAATCATACGAGCACGACACCGAGATTTGTTAACGAGGTTCACCGATATGGCTACATCCTCGGGGCCTCACTACGGGCGCTCCTCCCCGTGACACCGTCACAATACCGCACCCCGGCCGCCCGGGCGCCCGCACACGCCGTCGGCTCCCCCGCATGCCCGTGCTATTATGTTGGCATAGGTTACATCGTGTGTCTACCCCCGCTATATATGAGAGGCCTAGGATACAAGTGTTCTACTTGGACATGACTCTTACCATGTCTACACACAGTCCTAAACCAAGCCTAACTATAAACTATTTTGTACAATAATATTCGACACAATTCTAACATGAACAAGACAAATCCTGATCTATATATTTCTTCACAGCTCTGCTCAAGGCAAAGTTGTGCCTGTTTCCTCCCTGATCATCATGGAGACAATGTTTTTCTTACTGCAGGGGCACCGGCACAGCACTACCACATACTTAATCATGCCTCCTTTGTAAGTGCACACCGAGACCAAAGCATCACTGCTGACCCTGCATGCCAAATGAGCAAGTTATTACTTACACACTTAAAATTATCAATAAATGGAACCAAGCAACTAGATTGTCACGTACCTGCCGAGAGATGGAGCTGGATCTTTGCACGCTTTCCGATAAGCGGCGGAGCACGTCGACCTGAGCGCGCAGGTGCACCGCGTAGTCCATGGCCTCGCGGAGCAGGGTGGCCTGGTCAACGGTAGTGTCCCGGCCTCCCGGTATCACCACCCTGAGCGCCATAGTCCTCGTCCTCAACAGCCTCCTGGCAACCGCGTCACCACCAGCGCGACCTGATCTAATCCAGCACCTGCTCACGATTCTCCTGCACCTATGCACTTTGCACGCGCCGGATGATGGTGTGGCGCCCGCTTCGGAGGCTAAGATGGCACTGGGCCACCTTGCGTCGGTGTGGGTGGCACAGCGCGCGGCCGCCATGGCGACGTTGGCCGAGGACTTGACCGCGAGCTTCCTCAAATGGAGGTTCATGGCTCTGCTGCCGAAGGATGTGCTCGTAGGTGCATGGAGCTGGAGGCCCAAGAGGAGGTTCCTGAGGAATGCTTGCTTGCAGTGGCGAATGCAGGAATAATTTTTAGGTGTGGCAGAGCTAAAGGAGAAATCATGTAAAATGCAACTGTCTAAAGCTCATTAGAATATTAGATATATATTACTTTCTGTTATGCAAATACAACTAAAATCCAAACTTTAAGTACTACTAGATCGTTTATCAGGCATGTACTCGCGTTTTTTATTCTGTGGAGTCTTACATCATCGCCACCAGCTAGGTACTCGTCACATGCCCATGCCCATGCCCAGCACCTAGGTGTACCAGTATAGTTGCTTCAAATTTAGGTGTGGCGGCTGCCAGGCCTTGCCAGATAGCTGGCTCCGCCACTGCTTGCTTGAAGGACTTGGTGCTTTTGTTAGGGCCTTGCATTGGTTTTATGTTCTTTTTGTTTTGCTTGAGCAGAGTCAAGTACAGATGTACTTGCCGGTGGTAAGTATTAGTAATGTCGATGGATAGGTACTAGAAACAGGGGCACTCCTGCTGTTTAAATAGGACTAGTCTTCGGCATGTAGTGTCATCAATGATGTACATGCTGTCGGCGATCGCCTTAATACAGTAAGCAGGCGTGTGCTCATATTCTTCCGTGATGATGATGTGTTGTCGTACAGTAGGCATGGACGTAGAACGGACAAGTACGGATTGAGATGTCCACATGCTTAAGGTCTCCCAAGCTCATAATGGTGTACATAATTACTGAGCTGGCTAGCTTCCCCAGTGATTATCGACAGAAATGGTTTGAAAAATAGAAAAGGAGTTGGCTGGTACGGGCGTTACATGTACGCAACAAAAAACATCATATGTTTTTCGACAAAGAGAATATATTAACATTGCGAAGATAACATCATACATTTTTTGAGAAAAAATATATATTAATATCGTGAAGAGGCCCGCCATAGTGATCAACTCCTCTCAGTAGCAGCACACAAACCACTATCAAAGACAACACCCAAAAATAAAAAAGGTCTTCAAAAGCGACGCCTTTAAGAAGAGAGCAGTGTACAAGTGCCGTCATCGTTTGATCCAAGATTTTATGTTTTCACCCTCGAGAAAGTCTGACCTCTCAAAACAAAACATCATACATGACAGCTAACATACGTAGACATTTTCTAGGTGTCGATCTTGTATCAAAAGCATGATGCATCATCACGCATTGCATGTGCGTTTACTACGTAGTATTATCATTGTTTACTACGTAGCATTATCATTGTGTGTTGTCGTATGCTGGGTATGGCCGTATGGATACAAGATGGACACGTATGATCCAAGATGTCCACAGGCCTGCTTAGGGTCACGTACTTGAAGCCTGGAGCGCATGATGATCGATGACAACAAACATATAAACACAAAAAATGGTTTTGCAATGAACCGGAGGGAAAGACAAGACGCGCGCACATGGCCGCACATGCAGCGCCAAGGGCAGCGCGAACAGGATGGGGTTGTGTTGACGTGCATGCGAAGCAGCTGATGCATCGTGTAGTCATGTAGGAGTATAGAATATTTTTTTGGCGGGGGCAGGAGTACATGGTAGGTCCGATTTCCTCAAATGTCGCAAAAGTGTAAGTGAAGTTCAGTGTATGTATGTAGTCTTGACCATACTTAATCTACTGATGTGGAGGAAGCTTAGGAACCTGGCCGGCGAGGCGGCGAGCCGGTGACCATGGATGAACCATGGTAACTTTGAGTTTCTTGGCATCAAGATTGAAGAGACCTGCCTTAGCAGCAGCTTGACGGCAAGATCTGTATAGACTATAGCTAGGGAGCAATTCTATGCAGAACTACAGGTTGAGCTAGTACTACGTAGTAGGTGAGTAGGTGTGTGCGTGCATTGATCGATGCTAGTTCCTTGAAACAATGGATGCACGTGGATGCATGAGCATTGGAGTGCATGGTGCATGCGGCAGGGCAACAGCTTAACCCATTGCCCGAGGGCTGCTGCGGGCCGCGAACATCTTCTCATGGCATGGGATCTGTTGATTTGTCCGGAACATCGGGGTTGTGCATGCTTGCACATGATCTGATGATTTCCCTTCTTCAACCAATGCACGTTATCGTTATAGGCGTCTGTCTGGGGAGTGTGTCAATGTGCCTACGTGGATTGAACACTATTTTTTCTAAAGAAAAGACACTCAAATGTATGTCAGAGCATCTACAACTGGACTGGGCTATTTTATTCTTCTATACATCGACGAACTTCAAACCGTAATTTATCTGTGCGTGCATGTATGGCCTTGAAATTGTCCAGTTGATGTATCTCGTCCACAGGGATGGATCAAGGGACTACCTTCTATTTGGCACAAGGTCTGTTTTAATTGGACAGAAATGCATATGTTTAGTGGTGATGGACATGGAGAATGAAAAGAGAATAAGGACGAGAGTCAGCGATGGGCCGTGTCTGACACGGCGGACTACCCGAACATGTGAAAACACCCGAATATCCTTCCCACATATAGGCTGAGTTTGAGAGTTTGTAGAAAACTCTGCCATATACGCATAAGCGGGGGTCTAGTTGGGTAGACTCCCCCCCCCCTCTCTCTCTCTCTCTTGTCCGGACACTGTCCGGGTTGTCCGGAACATATAGGAACAAAGAGGGGAGAAGTAGATTCTCTTAGATCTAATAATTTTGAAGGAAAGCAATAGCCAGTATAACGGAAAGACAATTGGAGGCAAAACAACTTAAAAAATGAAATTACATTAAAAAATATATACTAGTCTTCTTCTTCTTCTTTTGATTGTACGCCGTTTTGCCGAAGATTGAAAAGTGCACTCAACCAACAGGAAGAAAGGACCATATGCAAAGGCACTCGCCATGCCAAGCTTTAAAGACCTCAATAGCCACTTGCCGCTCGAAACGACAAATAGAAATCGCTGAAGAAACATCAGTCGGCTTTGAGATAGCTTACCGCTCATGCTGCGTGGTCAAACAAGAGGACTATAATTGCAGTTGTTCTAGAATTTCTTCTAGCCTGTTCATTCCATGCACCAGAACATTATTCAGCAATGGCGCAGAGGGTAGAGATGTAGTGCAACACCTCACACACACAGATAAATATTTCCCTAATGCCTCCCAAATCAAAAATATTTTTGATAGTGTGTGGTGCAATATATGTTATAAATTTCAACGAAACATGACTTCCATGAGTAATACCGAGGGGAATTTCTTCCAGGATTACTACCTCCATGGTGGAAAGCTCACTTGAGATAAATGTCATATATGTACCTCTTTTAGTCTACTGCTCGCTATCTTGGCACTACTAACCATCGTAGATGGGAGCTATTTATATACACACATGCTAATTGGGATCTAGGAAGAAACAAAGTTGATAATAACTCATCGATAAGGTGGGCGATAGTGTGTAGCACTTAAGAGCATCTATAGTGGTTGGTAAGACTATCTTATGTTAAGTCTGCCACATAATGGCTATAAAAATATGATGTACAATGAGTTAACTCTTTCTCTTAGTGTTACTAAGTACCTAAATATATGTCGAGGGATATCATTGTTAGACATCATCTCTTAATTATGAGAAATCAAGTATTTTTAATTCTTTCTCATTTCACTCTCCTCCAGCTCCACATTTATCCTCTTGAAACATGATTTGCCCCACTTCATAAATAAAGGGCCGCATCCAAACAACAAGTCAAATGCAGGAAAGAAGATAAAAAGGTCTCCTCGGAGGAGTTATTTCCTGCAACCCGAAAAAAGAAAATAAAAAAGGGGATACAAGGGTCGTCGGAGACAACCGATCAACGGTTAAGAGGCGAAGCGAGTTGACGCCTACCACTATAAGATTAATCACTCCGCCTAGCCCATCCATGTCCCACTGCGTAGAGAGTGGGTGCCACTACAAAAGAGGCATCTCCTCCCAAAAGAACAAAGAAAATCATGATATATATATATATATATATATATATATATATATATATATATATATGTGTGTGTGTGTGTGTGTGTGTGTGTGTGTGTGTGTGTGTGTGTGTGTGTGTGTGTGTGTGTGTGTGTGTGTGTGTGTGTGTGTGTGTGTGTGTGTGTGTGTGTTGGAATTTTGTCTATTTTGGGCCTAGCCCAATAGCAGTTTCAGAAATTCCTAATAAATCCTAGAGGTCCACGCAGCCCATTCGTGCAAGGCAAGAGGTGGAACTAAAGTTTAGTCCCACATTGCTAGTTTAGAGGGAGTTGGACCTCTTTATAAGGAAGGCTCTTTCTCCACATGTATGAGGATGAGAATAAGAGAGACATCCACGCGCGCTCCTCCTCCGCCGCCCGCCTCGCCTCGCCACGACGCGGGTTGCGGGAATGAGTCGAGCAGATACGCACCGGAACTACTTCTTCCTCTCGCCACCGGTTCCTATCGCTGAGCTGCTGCTGTCTTCCTCATAGCGGCGTGCACCGTGAGTCGGGACAGTAGGCCTCTTTTTGGGGAGCACTCAGCGCGACTACTGACTTCTTTGTCACGTACGCCCTGGACTCCGACGACTTCTTCCCCGACGTCGACAATACGTGTTCTTGCTCTTTCTGTTAGAGGTCCTGCGCAGTTCTTTGCTCTAGTGTCTGTCCTACATATGATAGGTTCTACGCCATATATGCAACCTCTTCTACTATCTGCTTTAGACATGTTTGGTTGCAGTTCATATATGCAGATGTTATTTACCTTCTCTCTGTCAGATCGCATGACTACTTTTATCCATGTTATGTTAGTCATGCTTTATCTAATATTTCTATTAATAAAATCATTTGGTAAATTGCTCATATTTCCAACAATCCAAAAACCTTATTATAGGCAATTTACCTCGAGTGGTTTTGATGCTTCCATGAAACCTCCTATGTTTGAAGGTATCCACTAGAAGAGGTGGCGCGTGAGAGCAGTCTTATGGTTTCAAACCATGAGTTGCTATGACGCCACTCTTGGCAAACCTGAAGGAGAGCTTGATGCTCAACAGGCACAAGCTTTTCAGAAAATGGATACTCTGTTTAAGGCTGCTCTCTTGAGTGTTCTTGGTGAGAACATAGTTGATGCTTATGCGTCAATTGATAATGGAAAAGATATGTGGGATGCACTCGAGACCAAGTTTGGGGTCTCGGATGCTGGCACTGAGCTGTACATCATGGAGCAATTCTATAATTACAGGATGACTGAAGAGCGCTCTGTGGTTGAGCAACCTCATGAGACACAGTCATTTGCTAGAGAACTTGAGCACTTTAGTTGTATGCTACCAGACAAGTTTGTTGCCGGGGGTATCATCACTAAGCTTCCTCCTTCGTGGAGGAACTTTGCTACCTTACTGAAGCATAAGAGAAGGGAGTTTTCCGTCCCGGATCTCATTGGCACTCTTGATGTGGAAGAAAAGACGAGAGCAAAGGACACACGTGCTTGAGGTATTGAGGGAGGATTTAGTGCCAATCTGGTACAGAAGAAGAACTTCCAGCCCCACAAGTTCAAGAACAAGGGCAAATTTGATGGTAAAGCAAAGTCTGATGGGAAGAACAAGGCTGTGCAACACACGAACTTCAAGAAGAAGAATGACAAGAAGAGAGGTGTTTGTCATGTGTGTGGGGATCTTGATCATTGGGCTCCTAGTTGCCCTAATCGCTATGACAAGTGTCATCCTGGGAAAGGCGGCAAGACCACTAATGTTGTCATTGGAGATAGTGACATGAAGGATGTTGGGTATGGTATATTTCCCACTATTCTTTCAGTATGTCATTCTCCTGATTGGTTGATTGACACGGGTGCTAATGTGCATGTATTGTTGGGGAATGTTGCAGAAAATAAAATTTTTCTACACTTCACCAAGATCAATCTATGGAGTCATCTAGCAACGAGAGAGAGGAGTGCATCAACATACCCTTGTAGATCGTGAGCGGAAGCGTTCAAGTGAACGGGGTTGAGGGAGTCGTACTCGTCGTGATCCAAATCACCGATGACCAAGTGCCGAACGAACGGCACCTCCGCGTTCAACACACGTACGGTTGGGGAAGACGTCTCCTCCTTCTTGATCCAGTAAGGGGGAGGGAGAGGTTGATGGAGATCCAGCAGCACGACGGCGTGGTGGTGGAAGTAGCGGGATCCCGGCAGGGCTTCGCCAAGCGCAAGCGGGGAGGAGAGGTGTTACGGAGGGAGAGGGAGGCGCCCGGAGCAAGGGTGCGGCTGCCCTCCCTCCCCTCTTTATATAGGGGCCCTGGGGGGGGGGAGGGGTGCCGGCCCTAGGAGATCCAATCTCCAAGGGGGGCGGCGGCCAAGGGGGTGGCTTCCCCCCCAAGCCAAGTGGGTCGCCCCCCCACCCCTAGGGTTTCCAACCCTAGGCGCAGGGGAGGCCCAAGGGGGGCGCACCAGCCCACCAGGGGCTGGTTCCCTTTCCCACTTCAGCCTCTGGGGCCCTCCGGGATAGGCCGGGATAGGTGGCCCCACCCGGTGGACCCTCGGGACCCTTCTGGTGGTCCCGGTACAATACCGATGACCCCCAAAACTTTCCCGATGGCCGAAACTAGACTTCCTATATATAAATCTTTACCTCTGGACCAATCCGGAACTTCTCGGGACGTTCGAGATCTCATCCGGGACTCCGAACAACTTTCGGGTTACCGCATACAAATATCTATATAACCCTAGCGTCACCGAACCATAAGTGTGTAGACCCTACGGGTTCGGGAGACACACAGACATGGCTGAGACGACTCTCCGGTCAATAACCAACAACGGGATCTGGATACCCATGTTGGCTCCCACATGCTCCTTGATGATCTCATCGGATGAACCACGATGTCGAGGATTCAAGTAATCCCGTATACAATTCCCTTTGTCAATCGATACGTTACTTGCCCGAGATTCGATCGTCGGTATCCCAATACCTCGTTCAATCTCGTTACCGGCAAGTCACTTTACTCGTACCGTAATGCATGATCCCGTGACCAAACACTTGTTCACATTGAGCTCATTATGATGATGCATTACCGAGTGGGCAGAGAGATACCTCTCCGTCATACGGAGTGACAAATCCCAGTCTCGATCCGTGTCAACCCAACAGATACTTTCGGGGATACCTGTAGTATACCTTTATAGTCACCCAGTTACGTTGTGACGTTTGGTACACCCAAAGCATTCCTACGGCATCCGGGAGTTACACGATCTCATGGTCTAAGGAAATGATACTTGACATTGGAATAGCTCTAGCAAACGAACTACACGATCTTGTGCTATGCTTAGGATTGGGTCTTGTCCATCACATCATTCTCCTAATGATGTGACCCCGTTATCAATGACATCTAATGTCCATAGTCAGGAAACCATGACTATCTGTTGATCAACGAGCTAGTCAACTAGAGGCTCACTAGGGACATGTTGTGGTCTATGTATTCACACATGTATTACGATTTCCGGATAACACAATTATAGCATGAACAATAGACAATTATCATGAACAAGGAAATATAATAATAATCATTTTATTATTGCCTCTAGGGCATATTTCCAACATGTATGCGGTGATATTTCCATGTTTTCATCTTATCAGACCGCAGGGACTTCAACCGTGCTGATGGGCAACGGTTCAAGTGCTTTTGTTCGTGGTGTTGACACGGTTGATCTGAAGTTTACTTCGGGGAAGGTCGTGCGGCTGAAGAACGTGCATTATGTCCCCTCCGTCAATAAAAATCTTGTTAGCGGATCTCTTCTGTGTAGAGATGGCTACAAGCTTGTCTTTGAGTCGAATAAATTTGTAATATCCAAGTATGGAACCTTTGTTGGTAAAGGCTACGAGTCAGGAGGCCTGTTTCGTTTATCCTTATCAGACGTTTGCAATAAAGTTGTTAATCATATTTGCAACAATAGTGAATCAAATGTGTAGCATTCACGTCTTTGTCATGTTAACTTTGGTTGCATGTCGCGACTAGCGAAGCTGAACTTAATACCTAGTTTCACCACTGTCAAAGGATCTAAGTGTCAAGTGTGTGTGCAAGCTAAGCAACCTCGTAAGTCTCATGTGACTGCGGAAACGAGAAATCGTGCACCACTGGAACTCATACATTCAGATCTATGTGAAATGAATGGTGTTTTGACGAAAGATGGAAAAAATATATTTCATGACGTTAATTGACGAATCCACTAGATACTGCTGTGTGTATCTTCTGAAATCTAAGGATGAGGCTTTGAACTTTTTCAAGATCTATAAAGCTGAAGTGGAAAATCAACTTGATCGGAAAATCAAGAGGCTTAGGTTCGACCGTGGTGGAGAGTATTTTTCCAATGAATTTGATGCTTTTTGTGCGGAACATGGTATAATCCATGAGAGGACGCATCCCTATTCACCTCAGTCAAATGGTGTAGCCGAAAGAAAGAACCATACTCTAGCTGATTTGGTTAACGCCATGTTAGACCCATCGAGTCTCTCCAAGGCATGGTGGGGGGAGGTGATATTGACTGCATGTCATGTCCTAAACCGAGTTCCCATAAACAACAAAGAGATAACTCCATTCGAGGAATGGGAGAAGAAAAGATTAAAGCTCTCTTATCTACGAACCTGGGGTTGTTTGGCGAAAGTCAATGTGCCAATTCCAAAGAAGCGCAAGCTTAGACCAAAGGTCGTGGATTGTGTTTTCCTGGGATATGCTTTTCATAGAATTGGTTATAGATTCTTGGTTGTAAAATCTGAGGTACCTGACATGCATGTCGGTACGATCATGGAGTCGAATGATGCAACGTTCTTTGAAGATATCTTTCCAGGAAGGATATGGCCACCTCATTTAATTAGGAGATGCCTAGTTCAAAGAATCAGGAACCAATTACAATTACTGAACCTGCCATTTTGATGGAATACTTCGAAAATCCTGTGGAGGAGAACAATGAAGTTCCTACTAGGAGCAAGAGACAGAGTCCTACAAAGTCCTTGGTGATGATTTTCTCGTGTATCTCATAGATGACACTCCCAGTTCTATTTCAGAGGCCTGTGCATCTGAAGATGCTGACTAATAGAAGGAAGCGGTTCGTAGCGAGATGGATTCCATCTTGGCGAATGAAACTTGAGAGATAACTGATCGTCCTTATGGGTGCAAGCCTATAGGATGCAAATGGTTATTCAAGAAGAAGCTTAGGCCTGATGGTACTATCAAAAAGTACAAGTCTCGGCTCGTGGCCAAGGGTTATACCCAAAAGGAAGGTGAAGACTTCTTTGATACTTACTCACCTATGGCTCGACTTACCACTATTCGAGTTCTACTTTCACTAGCTGCCTCACATGGTCTTCTCGTTCATCAAATGGATGTTAAGACTGCTTTCCTAAATGGAGAGTTGGACGAGGAAATTTATATGGAACAACCAGATGGGTTTGTACTAGATGGTCAGGAAGGGAAAGTGTGCAAGTTGCGGAAGTCTTTGTATGGACTTAAGCAAGCACCCAAGCAGTGGCATGAGAAGTTTGAAAGAACTTTAACAGCTGCAGGCTTTATTGTAAACGAAGTTGACAAATGTGTGTACTATCGCCATGGTGGGGGCGAGGGAGTTATCCTTTGCTTGTATGTTGATGACATACTGATTTTCGGAACAAATCTGAATGTTATTAAGGAGGTCAATGATTTCCTATCTCGCTGCTTTGAGATGAAGGATTTAGGAGGGGCCGATGTCATTCTGAACATCAAGTTGTTGAGAGACGATGATGGTGGGATTACATTGCTTCAATCTCACTATGTGGAAAAGATCTTGAGTCGCTTTGGCTATAGTGACTGCAAGCCCTCTCCAACACCATATGATGCGAGTGTGTTACTTCGAAAGAATCGAAGAATTGCTAGAGATCAATTGAAATATTCTCAGATTATTGGATCGCTTATGTACTTAGCCAGTGCTACAAGACCTGACATCTCTTTTGTTGTTAGCAAACTGAGTCGGTTTGTCTCAAAACCAGGAGATGTGCATTGTAAAGCTCTAGAGAGAGTTTTGCGTTATTTGAAAGGCACTACGAATTATGGAATTCACTACACTGGGCACCCAAAGGTGCTTGAAGGGCATAGTGACTCAAACTGGATCTCAGATGCTGATGAGATAAAGGCCACGAGCGGATATGTATTCACTCATGGAGGTGGCACTATTTCTTGGAAGTCTTGCAAGCAGACCATCTTAACGAGGTCAACAATGGAAGCAGAACTCTCACAGAACTAGATACAACTACGGTCGAAGAAAATTGGCTTCGTCGGCTCTTCAATGACTTGCCGGTTGTTGAGAAACCTGTACCGGGTATCCTGATGAACTGCGACAATCAAACTGTAATCACGAAAGTAAGCAGCTCAAAGGATAACATGAAGTCATCAAGACATGTTCAGAGAACGTTAAAGTCTGTCAGGAAAATGAGAAACTCCGGAGTTATTGCATTGGACTATATCCAAACATCAAAAAATCTGGCAGATCCTTTCACTAAGGGTCTATCATGCAATGTGATAGATAATGCATCGAGAGAGATGGGTATGAGACCCACAATATGAGTTGTTCACAGTGGTAACCTAGTCTATGTGATCGGAGATCCCGTGAATTAGATGTGGAAGACAAGCTGTTGGTCAACTGAGAGGAGAGTATCCTTACTATTAACAATACCACTCCATGAAGATGCAATACTCTCCTAATCTGCATGACAGGTTGATGTATATCTTAATGTGTTCTAAGTGGCTCATTGAAGCAGAGATGTCGTCCTGCAGAACATCTTTTGAAGAACGCACCTATATGAGACTGATTATTAAACGTCGCAATCTATGAGAGTAGGGTTCTCTCTAGTAAACTCATGAAAGGTCTCGGAGTATGACGCATAAGTTCCACCCGCGGGGAAGACCCACGGTAGCCACGTAACGGTCAAGGCTTTATGTGAAACTAGATTCGCAGAAAATTTGCAGTTCAAGGCCCAGTCCACTGTTCAAGTTGCTTACTAGTGTAGCATAGAGTTCTAGGTGGAAGTTCAACTTAACAGTCTCCACTGCAGTACCAGTACATAAAACAGTGTTTTGGAACCAAAGGCAAATTTTGTGTGCCTCTGGGATTTGGTGGGGGATTGCTGGAATTTTGTCTATTTTGGGCCTAGCTCAATAGTAGTTTCAGAAATTCCTAATAAATCCTAGAGGCCCACGCATCCCATTCGTGCAAGGCAAGAGGTGGAACTAAAGTTTAGTCCCACATTGCTAGTTTAGAGGGAGTTGGACCTCTTTGTAAGGGATGCTCTTTCGCCACATGTATGAGGATGAGAACAAGAGGGACATCCACGCGCGCTCCTCCTCCACCGCCCGCCGCGCCGCGTCGCGCCGCGCCGCGGGTTGCGGGGCCGAGCCGATGTCTAAATTTTTGCCACGCACGATGGGTATACGAAAGGTCACGCGGAAGCTGAAACGTTTTGTTGTAGTGGAGATTGAATATGAATGGCGCACCTCTTCGCCTGCTGCCTGTTCATTTCATCTCCCTCATTCCCTTGATCTCCCGGCGTAGCCTCTCGCCTCCTTCTCTTGCGCCTATAAAAGCGAGGTCGCTCCTCTTAGAGATACGCACCAGAATTACTTCTTCCTCTCGCCACCGGTTCCTATCGCTGAGCTGTTGCTGTCTTCCTCATCCCGGCTTGCGGCGTGCACCATGAGTCGGGACAGTAGGCCTCCGAAACCGCACCTCTTTGAGTCCTGTACGGGAGAAGGGTGATAAGGTTTTTGGGGAGCGCTCAGCGCGACTACTGACTTCTTCGTCACGGACGCCCCGGACTCCGACGACTTCTTCCTCGACGTCGACAACCTTCTCAACGACATGGCTGGCGAGGACACCGACCCTAAGTCCAGTGCTACTGTTGCTGCTGTCCCGTACGTGTTCTTACTCTTTCTGTTAGAGGTCCTGTCATAGTTCTTTGCTCTAGTGTCTGTCCTACATATGATAGGTTCTACGCCATATATGCAACCTCTTCTACTATCTTCTTTAGACATGTTTGGTTGCAGTTCATATATGCAGATGTTATTTACCTTCTCTCTGTCAGATCGCATGACTAGTTTTATCCATGTTATATTAGTCATGCTTTATCTAATATTTCTATTAATAAAATCATTTGGTAAATTGCTCAGATTTCCAACAATATGTACTTCACCACTCCCTGTTCATCAATCATCATGGAGACCATGTCATTCTTTTTGCAAAGGCACCGGCACGCCACCACCTCATACTAAATAATGCCTCCTTTTCTGCAAGTGGACGCTGAGACCAGGAATCACTGCATGTCGTTGAGCGACCTATTAGTAACTTACACAATGAAAATCAGCGGTAATAAGACTGGATTTTCTACTCTCGGGTGTACTACACCCGAGTTAGCAAAAAAGTTGAAAAAAGTTTATCAAACGAAATCCAAAAAATCTGAAATTTTGCTACATCAAACATTATCATATGTTTGAGGTTCTTGCCAAGTTTCATCGAAAAATAATATCTGAGGAGCTCTCACCCAAAAAAAAAAATCGCTGCTGAAAGTTTTGTGCACTGTTTGAGCAGTGATTTTGTTATTTTTGATGAGACCTCCTCAGATGTTATTTTTAGATGAAATTTTGCAAGAACCTCAGCCGCGTGATAATGTTTCCTGTCCCAAAATTTCAGATTTTTTAGACAATGTTTGATCACATTTTTTCAATCTTTTGCTAACTCGGGTGTACTACACCCCAGAGTAGCCACTACTTTCCGTAAATGGAATTGAGCAACTAAAGTTTTGACGAACCGGCCGAGCCATCGAACATGGCTTCGGAGGGCCGGCGGAGCACGTCGACCTGAGCACGCAGGTGAACGGCATAGTCCATCGCCTCGCAGAGCAGGGTGACCTCGTCGACTGCGGAGTCCCGGCCTCCTGGTATCACCTCCCTCAGAGCCGTCATCCTCCTCCTCACCAGCCTCCCCACGACGTTGCTCCTCTTGCAGCCGCGGCACCTCCTCATGATCCTCCGGCACCTCTGTACCTTGCACGCTCTGGACGCCGGATCCAAGATGGCCTTGGGCCACCTCGCTCCGCCGCCATGCGCAGTCGCCATAGCGACGTCCATGGAGGACTTGACGGCGCGCTTCCTCTCGTGGAGGCTAGTGGTGCCGCCGAAGGACGTGTTCGGGCGTGCCTGTAGCTGGAGGCGGAGGAGGAGGTTCTTCAGGAAGGCCTCCTTGAAGGACTTGGTGCTGGTGCTAGGACCTTGCATGGTTGTTTCTGTTCTTTTGCTAGAGTAGAGACAGGATGTACTTGCTGTGATAAGTAATGTCGATGGATGATATGATGTACTTGCTGGCGCAGAAACATGGGCGCTCCTGCTGCTTAAATAAGACTGGTCTCCGGCATGTGATGTCACTAAGTAGTACCTTAATTGAACATGTATGTCCCATATACTCCCTCTAGTCCAATATGTAGTGCGCATGGTTTGAGGCTCCAAGACCAAGGCATGACGTGGAGATGTACTTCTAGACCATAGTAACCCTGCATGCACACTCTCCGTACATAGGCATGTGGATGTGCTGCATTTCCAGTGAAAAGCTAGGGGTAATTCTTGTCCAAAGTGCTTCATACGCACTACATTGTGGAATTCTTGCAAGAAACTAATACGCACTACATTGTCCAAAGTCTCGGATTCATAATCTCTCACTCATGCATGAATGATTTTTACTGTTGATGTTGAATATTAATGCTCCTCCTTTTCATGATGTATACCCTGTGTCGGCGACTTGAAGCTCAAAAGTATAGAACCACATGCTCATGGCATTTATTTGTGACCGCCGAGCACATTCTTCCCTGCTGTCTTCGACGTGCTCTTATTCTTCCATGATGATGATGTCTTGTCGTATGCTATGCATGAATGTAGAACGGAGAAGTAGGACCTGAGATTTTTTAAGAAAAGGAGGAAAACCCTGTCTCTACATCTGGGCGATGCATGCAATCTTTTTATTACTTGTTCACAAAGGCTTTACAAAGTAATATATCAGTACGCCTGAAGCCACCATCTTGGCAACATTTATCGCTACTCCTCTCTACTTGATGAAGGGTGCCGATAGTCCGAGTCGAATACCAAACAGACCTTGCACCATAGCCTAACATCTAAAACCGGAGGCTCCAACCAATCCACATTGCCGGGTCTGAGACACACACCGGTCCGGCGCACTCTCAGAGGCCGCCGCCACCGTCTTCCACCGATTCATCTTCAGAGTTGTACTGACGCATCGACCTTGCCAGGCCTAGCTGTCGTCGATGCCACCATGACCCAGACAATGCCACCATCCTGCGCTTGTCCATCATCACACACCCACGCCAAGACCACGCTGGTCCATACCGCAGAGACCCACCGTTGTCAATGTGCCAGATGCCACGCCGCTCCTTCTTCTGCATTTCCTCTAACTGAGCTTCCGAACGCACCAGGCAGCGCCTCCAAGAAGGGCTCGACACACGTAGTCCCGCCGCCCAAGATTTGGGGTGTTTACCTGGGCATGGGGTCGGGGTGGAGGGCAGGGACCTCGACGGCGCCTGCAAGGAGGAGAACGACAACCTTGGTCGCCACCACCATCGGGATGAGCGAGTCATCCAGAGTTTCCTTCAGTCCGATGTCACCTCTACCAGCCCCTGGGCATAAAGTCGGGGTGGAGGGCAGGGACCTCAACGGCGCCTGCAAGTAGGAAGCGAGATGTCCACAAGCTTAAGGTCTCCCAAGCGCATGATTATACAATAGTGAGCTGGCTTCCGTGTCATGATTGCACATAAATGGCTCGAAAAGTTGAAAGGGAGTTGAGCTATATAAGGTGCAGAGTACAGCACAACACATGCTGACTTACATATATGAAAACATCTCAAACGTCCCATCATCACAAATTGCCTGTGCCTTAGGCCCTTAGCTGTACGTATTATCATTGTGTATTGTCTTATGCTGGGTATGGAACTGTGGACATTTTTTGGAACGAAGGCTCAAGCAGAACCCGGCTTTGAATTAACAAAGCCATCAACCGGCCAGGAAATACAATCACCCTTACAACGAGAAAGTGAAACAAAGAAACTGAAGACGACATATACAAGGTGCTACAAAAGCAGCCTACAAGCACCATGACAGAAAGCACAAGAAGATATTACAGTTAAACTAGCTAAATGCTGAGGGAGCCCTTCGACGCGAATGACACACCGAAGCAAGACAGCGAGAGAACTTCACGAGGAGAACCCGCCTAGTGGAGATGAACACGCCGTCATCCACTCCGAAAGGAGACCACCGTCATTGAACCTTCCCTCTCCAATTCCGAAGGGGACCCCTGCCCTCACCCTGAATCGAAGGGCGCCGGACCGTCGGAAATTGGAGCAACTCACCCTAGAGCAAGGAACGGTATAAATTCTGGAGCACCTTGGGAGATTCTCAGCAAGGCCAACCCCCTGATCAAAGATCGCCAGGAGAAGAGCCCAACCGCAATTCACTGGGTCTCACACGAAGAAACGAAGCTGCTGAAGGACGAGGGCGCCGATGGAACAAATAGCAGAGTTGATAAGCGACCGTAGCTGAGATAAGATCAATGCTCAGGGCATCTCCAGCCGCGCCCCCAGGAAGGCCTCCCCAGGCGATTTTTTCGCGCTGGCGCCAAAAAAACGGCCCAGTCGCGCCCCCAGGAGCCCGATTTTCGCCGGCCTGGGCCGAAAACAGCGCCGGCGGAGCCTGGCCGAACCCGGCGCGCTGGGGGGCGCCGGGGCGAACTGTTTTGGCGCAAAACAGCCGCGGGCCCGCCGCGTCAGCGACACGGCGCCTCGTCTTCCCCCAACGGCCTCGGTTCCCGCAGGGAATCAATGGCAAGGCTGCCGCAGGTCAGCCTTGCCATTGATTCCTCACGGGCGGCGCGTCACGGGACGACGCGCCGACGCCTCCCCTCCCTCGCACGCGGACACACGGGTGCGGCGCGGCTATATAGCCGGTGGCCTGCACTCGCATGTGCCCACACCAACCCCGCCCCTCGCCGCCGCCCAGCTCCTCCCTCTCCCTACCTCTCCCGAGCGCCGCCGCCCAGCCCCTTCCTCTATCTCTCTACCTCTCCCGAGCCCGTCGCCATGGCGGAACGCTACCCCGGAGACGAGGCGGCGGCCAACGGCTTCGGCCACCGTTCGCTCCGCGAACAGGAGTCCTGGCTCCTGTTCCAGGCGAACATCCCGGCGCCGCCGGACATGCGCGCCGGGCCGACGGGATGGAGGCTCAGCGTCGGGGGAGTGCCCATTCCCCCGTTGCCCGACGCCGTGGCGAAGCCGAAGTACTTCGCCGAGAAAGTCGAGGTCGTGCGCGCCTCCCTCACCGACGCCCAACTCTTCCTCCCCCAGTACACCGCCGACAACCACGCAGCTTGGGCGGCGTATTTCAAGCGCCGCCAGCAGCAGCGCTTGGCGTCCACCAACGGCATACCGGTGGTCGGCGACCAGCAGAACAACGAGGGGCGCCACCTGTGGTGGGGCGTCCCTGGCCGCACACTCGAGGGCGTGCTGACGTACCTCGAGGGCTGCAACGACCCGCCATTGGCGTACCCGGCGAGGGCGGCCGCCCCGGCGCAGCACCGACGCGCCGGGCCATGGGCGCCAAGGAGGTTCGGGTCCTCCTCCTCTTCTTCCTCCTCCCGATCTTCATCCCACTCCTCCGGCACTCTGGCCCTGCTCGGCGTCAAGGCCGAGCCCGCGACGGAGACGCTGCTCGGCCGGCGCACTCGCAGCGCCGGCATCGTCATCAACGAGGGCGGCCGGCGCGCCTACTCGTCGGCTCCTCCTCCGCGCTTCGTCAAGCCAAAGACGGAGCCGGGGCTCGCGCCGGTGAAGAAGGAGCCGGTCGCGCCGGTGACGACGGAGCTCGACGACGACGACGCGGCCCTGGAATGGGCGCGCAGGGACTCCATAGCGATGGAGAAGGAGCGCCTGGAGAAGGCGAAGGAGCACCAGCGCGCCGCCCTGCTTCGCTTCGTGGAGCGTCGACGCGGCCGCGACGAAGGCGGAGTCGTCGTCATCTGCGACAGCGACGACGACGACGACGATGCGCCGCCACCAGTCCGCCATGGCGACGCCGGGCAGGGGTCCAGCAGGGACGCCCGCGTCAAGGAGGAGAAGGCCGACGACGACGATGGCGGCGACGGTGACGACTTCAGCCACTTTTTCCTTTAGATTAGTTTATGTGTATGTGCTATGTAATGAAAATCCGTGAACTTCGCCGAAATGTGCCGAAATTTATCGTGTTTGGCCGAAATTTATCGTGTTTGGCCGAATTTTATCGTGTTTAAGACGAACTTCGCCGAACTTCTTTTATTTTAAAACGTGCCTGGGGGCGGCCCTGGGGCCGGCGGCTGGGGACCAACTCGCCCCCAGGCCCAATTTTTGCGCCGGCTCACCCCCAGGCGGCGATTTTAGGCGCCCCCTGGGGGGCCAACGGCTGGAGATGCCCTCAATGAATTAATGTCCAGACCGCCAACACCGTGATGCTGCTCACTGGGAGAGGATCCCTATCCCCTCCCCAACCATGGCAATGGCGTCGACCCATCGACAAGCAAACACACACACACGGCCGGTCTACAAGACAAAAACAGGAACTAATCTTGTGAAGCATGGGATCCCGGCGCTACCTCCAACTGCCATGTCGCTGCACGCCAGAAAACCACATTGAAACGCCAGTGCACACCCCCACTCGCCCAAGACGACACCTTCAGCAAGGTGACGACGCGGAAGCCGCGCCGCTGCCGCCAAGCCCAGAATTGGCTAAGGTTTTCACCCGGGTATGAGAAGGGAGGGGGCGGGGATCGAACCTCGACGGCGCCTCCGAGAAGGGGAACGGCGCCAGCAGGCGTCGCCGCCGTCGTGACCGGAAAACCGGCCAAAGATTTCTCTCGGACCGATCTCGCACCTCCGGCGTCCCCACCTTCCATGGATCCGGCGACCATCGACCGCCACAGACCACATCCAGTGGGGAAAAGGCGAAGGAAGGGGGAGGAAGGACCTCCAGATCTGACGCGCAGCCAGGGGCACCAGGCCACCCGCCGCGACCTGCGCCCGACGCCTCCACGGCTCGCTGCCCGCACAGCCAAGGGGGGAGGAGGAGCACCTGCGAGCGCCGCTCGCCGCAGAGCCGGCATCGCCGCACCGCCCGAGGCCGCCGCCTCGGCTTCCGAGGCCCTCCGCGAGAAGACGAAGCAGCAAGGCCTCGCCGCCGCTTTCCTTTGCAGTCGCGTAGCCTTTGCCGGCAACCCCTCTGGTGGCGGCGAGGAGTGGGGGGGGGGGGGGGGGAGGCGGAGGGGGTTCGGTGGCTAGGGTTGGGACGCCGCCCGCGTCGCCCTGAGCGGAGCGAAGCGGGGGCCGGGGGATGTCTAAAGACACATTGTGGCTATGGAACTGTGGATATAGGATGGACAAGTATGATCCAAGATGTCCACAAGCCTGCTGCTTAATCAACATCTCCCAAAGTCTCAAGTATATAACGATGATAGCATAATCTCACTGGGCTGGCTGGCTCCCGTGCCATGGTCACCGGCCAAAATGGCTTCGGAAATTAAGTTGGAGACGAAGGAGCCCCGGAGGTAAGGACAAGACGCGCGCACATGGCCGCACATGCGGGCTCAGCTCTCCCCTGCACGCGGGATGGGGATGTGTTCACGTGCATGTGGCGGGTACTGTGCCGCCGCAGACGTATACGTCCAGCAAGCTCGCGTAATCAAGTCATGTAGTATGTCAGATTTCCTCCAATACTAGAACCGGTTTGCGCGCTTTAGGCTGATCATAGTGGGAGTAACATAGGTAGTAACATAAATGCCACATAAGCAAAAATGATGATGTGGCAAGTAGTTAATGAGGAGAGAGGCAAATAGAGTAATATAATATGTTACCATCACATAGCGGTTTCCAATGCATAATGAGTCTACAAAGTAATAAATGAAGGCAACTAGGTTACCACACCTATGACACTACCCACTATGAAGGTAGTAACATAGACTAGTAACATATGTATGTTTCTAGTCTAAGTTACTCCCCACTATGACCAGCCTTACTGCGCCGTTAAAGCATCTCCAACAGGCGTGCAATAGCGCGGCCCACTCGGCGCGTTAAAAAAATTTACAGCATCGAAATAGCGTTTTAGCGCACGTAGTTTTGCCAGGCGCTGCAAAATTTAGCGCGTCGCTATAGCGCTTCACCAGGTGCGATAAAATCAAGCGCGCGCGGTCAGCCGACGCTTAGAATTTTTTTAAAACAACACATACGAAAAAAATATGAAACAACACATAGTTTAAATTTCATAGCATAGTTCCCCATACCACAAGCCAGTTCATACAACGCTAAATAAAAATAGATAAAACTATGCTAAACAAAGGTACTCCTCATCCTCTTTGGTGGTGTAGTCCAACGACGTAAACGCATCGAGCCACCTGGATCTTGATTGTCCCAGGTCGACGCAGGTCCCAGCTCAATCTGGGCTTCCGCCTGTTCCTTCCGCGCATGCATGTCTGCCCGACACACGGCTCGCTCCACCCTCCTTTGTGCTCAGAACTCGTTCTCGGCGGCAACATCTTGCGGGAAGCGCTCGTGCCACACCGCCATGTTGTGCTCGTCTGCCTCGGCGATGAGGAGGCAGCTGTCCCACCTCCGTTGGAATTCTTATGTAGTATTGCCATACCTTGGCTAATGGCTCACGAAAATAAATGGTCCACAAAGACTTGGTGTACTGTAAAAGGTCTTGTCCGATAATTCCCTGTATTGAAAGTAATGATGCAGAGTAGATACAAAACAAGAGTTTTAGTAGGTACAGGCTGGTATTTTCCTAATGCCTCCCAAACCAACATATTTGTGATAGTTTGATGTCTTCCGAGCATATGTTTCTTATTGCATTAACTTTAACAAAAGAAAAAATGGAATGTATCTTGGATACTAACCAAGAAGCCCACTGGAGATAAAATATGCATTCACATAAAAAAGATAATATATGCAGCACACACTAGATGGGTATCGATGGGAGGCATATATATATGCATGGAAACTTGATGGGTAGTTTAGAGAAAAATATATAGGGTACTAACTCATTGACAAGGTGGATGGCGTGTAGTATTGAAGACGAGTGATTGGCATGCCAATTTATTTTTATAAATCGTACTTCCTTTATTCCAAGTTATAAGATGTTTTTGTATGCTCGGATACCTAACAAAATGTCTTATAATATAGGGCGGGGGTAGTAGAAGTTTGTTTGAGTTTGCACATCCACTTCTCAACCATGTGAGCCTGTTGTACTTCGATGGATATTAAGACCAAATATGAAGTATATGATAAACTGGTTTCAGTTGGACTTGCTAGGTTGTGTCAATATTTTTCAGAAGGTATATTACCACATTCGTGTTGCACATCCTTTACGTCTTGAAATCTTTCCGTCGTTCACATGATTTTCTTTCATGGAATTTTGGACTGCCGCATAGCATATTTTCAGAAAAATTTGTCGCAAGAACAAAATGTCACTTTCAGTTGTCCAAAAAGGCAGCGTCAGGATCAAGGTAAATGATATCACAATTCATTTTTTCCAGATGCAGAAGGGCCTAAGACAAGTGGACCCGATGTCTCCTATTCTGTTCAACATGGCAGATATATTGGCAGTTCTTATCGGCCGGGCCAAAGAGTACGGGCAGGTGGGTCGACTCGCACATCTCGTGGATGGTGGAGTGTCCATACTACAATACACCAATGATGCAATTATTTTCATGGAATATGATCTAGCAAAGGCTATAAATATGGAACATGTGTTATGCCTTTTTGAACAACTGTCGGGGTTGAAGATCAACTTTATCAAAAACCAACTATTCTGTTTTGGGCGTGCCCAAGATGAACAAGATACTTATACACAGTTGTTTAGATGTGAATTAGGATCTTTACCATTTAGTTATGTGGGTATACCAATTCATCATCAAAAACTAACCAATAAGGAGTGGAAATGTGTTGAGGATCGATTTGAGAAAAAGCTAAGCTGTTGGAAGGGCAAGCTTATGTCTTATCGAGGTCGGCTGATTCTGATAAACTCGATGTTAATAAGCATGCCGATATTCCTACTCTCTTTTTTATGTACCCAAGGGGGTACAAATAAAGTTAGACTTCTATCGATCACGCTTTTTCTAGCAATGCGATGAGATCAAGACCAAATATAGCTTAACCAAGTGGGGTATAATATGCAAACCGGAGGACCAAGCACGTTTAGGGATTGAAAACATAGAGGTTAAAAACATATGCCTGCTCAGCAAATGATTGTAAGGTTATTATCTGTCGAGGACGAAGGAATGTGGGTACAACTTTTGCATAATAAGTAGTTTATCATTCTCCTCAGAGATATCTTTAGTTTATCACTAACACTTTTATGTCAGTGTAAAAGTAAGAGTGATATATAGGAAACATATACTACCTTATCCTACATCACATCTCAATCCTATCAACTTTTCCGACAAAGATATGTACCCTGTGAATCGAAACAGTACTGTATATCGCTTCTACCATGAGACCCAGAAGTATGGAACCGGCTAGTCTTGTAATGAACCCAGCAAATACGGCCCAACGTACACGTATCCACGCTCATGCTGGAGTCATATGGCAAAAGCAACACCCACATGGTGTTTAGAACAGGTGTCCGCCTGCTGTGTGTGTCACTAGTCCGTGAGCATGTGCATGCATCTTCTCTTGTTCAATCTAGCCTTCGGCTGCTCTGGCTTTCAATCCACCAAGTTTATTCGTTCCACAGAGCTTAATTCCAAACTTCGCTGTCTAGTGATTACTCACACGGCTAGTTTGACTCACAGATATATTGTTCTTACTCTCCCTTGAAACATGGGTGATGTCTCCGGTATGCACAGTCTGTTCCGTCTAATCGTGCTTTTCTCTATGATGCACATGTGTTTCTTTTTCCCCCTTTGTGTAAAGAACGAACCATAGTAGTAATGGTTTATTCCAAAAATAATGGAAGAAGAAATAATACTTGTGTACTGAGAGCATTCGTACCCTGCGTATATTTGAACAACCCCTTTTTCTTCATATTTGTGGAAATACATTTATAAAATTTAAATAATTACAAAAGGCTCAATGCGGAAAAAAGAAGTTCTAACCAACACAACGAGGTTCTTAATTCTTTTTCGTGATCTTTTAAAACTTAGATATGCAATTTTAGGAACTCTTATATGTTGCATACTTTGTGTTTCGGATCCCTCCACGATTGGTGGAGCAGCATGGCCGGTGGGAACCAAAGAAACGCTACTATTGCTAATTTGCTCCCTATTTGACCTTGGATATCTGGAATAAAATAGATCGTCGTATTTTATAGAACTCCATCGCCAGCAATCACTTTGCCTCACTGGTAGAAAAAGAGGCTTCCGTCCAGCCCCATTAGTCGCGAAACTGTAGGAACCGCGACTAATGAAGTCTTTAGTCGCGGTTCGGCAGACGAACCGCGACCAAAGGCTTGGGCCAGGGCGCTCGGTGGCCAGCTGGTGCACGTGAGGAGCTTTAGTCGCGGTTGGCCAGGCCAACCGCGACTAAAGGTGCCCAAAGGCCTTTAGTCGCGGTTGGCCTGGCCAACCGCGACTAAAGCTCCTCCCCTATATATACCAGTTCAGCGCACTCACTTAGCCATTTGGTGCCACTTCTCTTCACAAGGGGGTGTAGGTTTGCTTTTGGTTCCTCTTATGCACACAAGGTGTTTGATGAAATGCCCAACAGCGTGAAACAAACATGATATGAAGTGTTGGAGCCACACTTGAGGTTCCTCCTCGATCGCGGTTAGCAACTTGAACCTTTCATGCATGTGTGTCATTGATAAAATATGCATGTGTGTTGTTCATTGTTTAATTTCTATTGTTTATAGCTAGTTACTTTAACAAATGCATGATGGTTAATTATATATTTTATATTATAATAATGCAGATGAATCGGCAATGGATGTACGGTAACCGACTCTCCCGCGAGTTCACTACGGGTTTGAAAGATTTCCTCGTAGTGGCTAATGCGAACAAGCAGAAGGGTTTTGTTATCTGTCCATGTGTTGACTGTAAGAATCAGAAGGGTTACTCTTCCTCAAGAGAAGTTCACCTGCACCTGCTTCGGCACGGTTTCATGCCAAGCTATAATTGTTGGACCAAGCATGGAGAAAGAGGGGTTATAATGGAAGAAGATGAAGAAGGGGATGATTTCATCGATGAAAGCTATCTTGCTCATTTCGGTGATACTTTCATGGAGGATGCTGAAGGTGAAGGGGAAGGTGAAGGGGCAGGTGAAGGGGAAGGTGAAGGGGAAGGTGAAGGTGAAGGTGAAGAAGAGGCACGTGATGAGACCGTTGATGATCTTGGTCGGACCATTGCTGATGCACGGAGACGCTGCGAAACTGAAAAGGAGAGGGAGAATTTGGATCGCATGTTAGAGGATCACAGAAAGTCGTTGTACCCTGGATGCGATGATGGTCTGAAAAAGCTGGGCTGCACACTGGATTTGCTGAAATGGAAGGCACAGGCAGGTGTAGCTGACTCGGCATTTGAAAACTTGCTGAAAATGTTGAAGAATATATTTCCAAAGAATAACGAGTTGCCCGCCAGTACGTACGAAGCAAAGAAGGTTGTCTGCCCTCTAGGTTTAGAGGTTCTGAAGATACATGCATGCATCAACGATTGCATCATCTACCGCGGTGAATACGAGAATTTGAATGAATGCCCGGTATGCACTACATTGCGTTATAAGATCAGAGGCGATGACCCTGGTGACGATGTTGAGGGCGGGAAACCCAGGAAGAGGGTTCCCGCCAAGGTGATGTGGTATGCTCCTATAATACCACGGTTGAAACGTCTGTTTAGGAACAAAGAGCATGCCAAGTTGTTGCGATGGCACAAAGAGGACCGTAAGTCGGACGGGGAGTTGAGACACACCGCAGATGGAACGCAATGGAGAAAGATCGACAGAGAGTTCAAAGATTTTGCAGCTGACGCAAGGAACATAAGATTTGGTCTAAGTACAGATGGCATGAATCCTTTTGGCGAGCAGAGCTCCAGCCATAGCACCTGGCCCGTGACTCTATGCATCTACAACCTTCCTCCTTGGTTGTGCATGAAGCGGAAGTTAATTATGATGCCAGTGCTCATCCAAGGTCCGAAGCAACCCGACAACGACATCGATGTGTACCTAAGGCCATTAGTTGATGAACTTTTACAGCCGTGGGGCAGACCTGGTGTCCGTGTGTGGGATGAGCACAAAAAAGAGGAATTTAACCTACGAGCGTTGCTTTTCGTAACCATCAACGATTGGCCTGCTCTTAGTAACCTTTCGGGACTGTCAAATAAGGGATACAATGCATGCACGCACTGCTTACATGAGACTGAAAGTGTACATTTGCCAAATTGTAAGAAGAACGTGTACCTTGGGCATCATCGATTTCTTCCGAAAATTCATCCAGTAAGAAAGAAAGGCAAGCATTACAACGGCAAGGCAGATCACCGGCCGAAGCCTGCGGAACGCACTGGTGCTGAGGTATTTGATATGGTCAAGGATTTGAAAGTCATCTTTGGAAAGGGTCCTGGCGGACAATCAGTTCCGAAGGGAGCTGACGGGCACGCAGCCATGTGGAAGAAGAAATCTATATTCTGGGAGCTAGAATATTGGAAAGTCCTAGAAGTCCGCTCTGCAATCGACGTGATGCACGTTACGAAGAATATTTGCGTGAACCTCCTAAGCTTCTTGGGCGTGTATGGGAAGACAAATGATACAAAGGAAGCACGGCAGGACCAGCAACGTTTGAAAGACCCTGATGACCGGCATCCGGAATGGTTTCAAGGTCGTGCCAGCTACGCTCTGACCAAAGAAGAGAAGGTCATCTTTTTTGAATGCCTGAGCAGTATGAAGGTCCCGTCTGGATTCTCGTCCAATATAAAGGGAATAATAAACATGGCGGAGAAAAAGTTCCAAAACCTGAAGTCTCACGACTGCCACGTGATTATGACGCAATTGCTTCCGATTGCTTTGAGGGGGCTCCTGCCGGAAAATGTTCGAGTAGCCATTGTGAAGCTATGTGCATTCCTCAATGCAATCTCTCAGAAGGTAATCAATCCAGAAGATCTACCACGGTTACAGAACGATGTGATCCAATGTCTTGTCAGTTTCGAGTTGGTGTTCCCGCCATCCTTCTTCAATATTATGACGCACCTCTTGGTTCACCTAGTCGAAGAGATTTTCATTCTCGGTCCTGTATTTCTACACAATATGTTCCCCTTCGAGAGGTTCATGGGAGTATTAAAGAAATATGTTCGTAACCGTGCTAGGCCAGAAGGAAGCATCGCCAAGGGCTATGGAAATGAGGAGGTAATTGAGTTTTGTGTTGACTTTGTTCCTGACCTTAAGCCGATTGGTCTTCCTCGATCGCGGCACGAGGGGAGACTAAGTGGAAAAGGCACGATCGGAAGGAAATCAACGACATGTATGGACGGCCATTCTCTGACTGAAGCACACCACACTGTACTGACCAATTCCAGCTTGGTGGCTCCGTACTTTGAGAAACACAAGAATATTTTATGCTCGGACAACCCGGGGAAGCCTGAATCCTGGATTAGGAAGGCCCACATGGAGACTTTCGGCAGTTGGTTGAGAAAACATTTAATGAATGACAATGATGTTGTAGATCAGCTGTACATGTTGGCCAAGACACCATCTTCGACTATAACGACTTTCCAAGGGTACGAGATAAATGGGAATACATTTTACACGATCGCCCAAGATAAAAAGAGCACCAACCAAAACAGTGGTGTCCGCTTTGATGCAGCAACCGAGAATGGGCAAAAGGTCACATATTATGGTTACATAGAGGAGATATGGGAACTTGACTATGGACCCTCCTTTAAGGTCCCTTTGTTCCGGTGCAAATGGTTCAAGCTAACAGGAGGTGGGGTAAAGGTGGACCAGCAATACGGAATGACAATGGTGGATTTCAACAATCTTGGTTACCTTGACGAACCATTCGTCCTAGCGAAAGATGTCGCTCAGGTTTTCTATGTGAAGGACATGAGTAGCAAACTGAGGAAACGGAAAGATAAGAAAACGATCAGTACATCATGCGATGATCCAAAGCGCCACATTGTTCTTTCAGGGAAAAGAAACATCGTGGGAGTGGAGGACAAGACAGACATGTCAGAAGATTATAATATGTTTGCTGAAATTCCGCCCTTCAAAGTGAACACCGACCCAAGCATTAAGTTAAATGATGAGGATGCTCCATGGATACGGCACAATCGTAAGCAAGCAGGGACACAAGGGAAGAAATGATGTGTAATAATTTATTGTACCAAACTTTGTTGAATGGATCATGTGAATTATATTACCCGTGATGTGTTTGGTGTCCATTTTCGAATGATTCGAGATACCACTGATGATACATGAAATTTGGAGTGATTTAGTCATACTCCTGCCTAGGCGTATAAAATTTTGAATTGAATTAGTTTTATTTTTCTGAATTTTTTGATATATTATTTGTATTTTTAACATTTTGAATTGAATTAGTTTTATTTTTCTTAATTTTTTGATATATTATTTGTGTTTTTAACATATTGAATTGAATTAGTTTTATTTTTTGAATTTTTTGATATATTATTTGTGTTTTTAACATATTGAATTGAATTAGTTTTATTTTTCTGAATTTTTTGATATATTATTTGTATTTTTAACATTTTGAATTGAATTAGTTTTATTTTTCTTAATTTTTTGATATATTATTTGTATTTTTAGAATTTTGAATTGAATTAGTTTTATTTTTCTGAATTTTTTGATATATTATTTGTATTTTTAACATATTGAATTGAATTAGTTTTATTTTTCTGAATTTTTCGATATATTATTTGTATTTTTAACATTTTGAAAAAGAAAAAGTATTTTAAGAATACCTTTAGTCGCGGTTGGCCTGCCCAACCGCGACTAAAGGTCGTTGCGCGCGGGAACAAAAACCCGCCAAAAAAGCCCTTTAGTCGCGGGTCTCCTCCACAACCGCGACTAAAGGTTACCCTTTAGTCGCGGGTCGCCTCCCCAACCGCGACTAAAGGTACCCTTTAGTCGCGGGTCGCCTCCCCAACCGCGACTAAAGGGGGGGCTATAAATACAAGGGCCCGTCGCCTCCATTTCTCGTCTTCTCCGATTCTCTGCCGCGCCGAAGGCCTGCCGCCGTCGCCCTCGCCCTCGACGCCTCCCGCCGTCGCCCTCGCCCTCGACGCCGCCCGCCGTCGCCCTCGACGCCGCCCGCCGTCGCCCGCCGCCCCCTCTCGCCCACGTACGGCGCCAGCGGCCGGGTGCGGGAGGCTGTGCGGTAGCAGCAGCAACGCAGCGGCAACAGCAAGCAGAGCCGGACGGTAGGGCGCGCATCCGACGTGGCGATCGAGCGCGTGCAGGGGAGTGGTGAACGTGAGGGACGAGGATAGAGCAGGGACGCATGCTCACATGCGATGCAGGGAACTGGCAGCGGTGCTCGGGTAGCGTTCGGGAGGCCTGCGGCGCCATGGCTCTCCTACGAGCAAAGGACGGCACGGGGTTAGGGTTCCAGGGGTGGGGGATAAGCAGGGGCGAGGTGGGCCAGCCAGGGTGGGCTGTCCGGTTGGGTGGGATGGGCCGAGGCCCATGGGGAGCCGGGGGGGTTCTTTTGTTTTGTCTTTACTTTTTATTTTAGTAATTTTGCTTTAGTGTTTTATCTTTATGCCCATTTATTTTTGTTTTACAAAATTCATACAAAAGCACCTAATTTAATGTGACTAGTTTTACCACTGCCACAAAAGGTTTCATGCCTAATTAAAAAAGTTTAAGATTTTATAAATTATAAAATGCATTTAATTTATTGTTTAAGGCACGGTTTTATTCACCAAAGCGCATTTAAATACTTTACAAATGTGGTTTTCAACGTGACAATTATCAAGGGATTATTTGCCACGCTTTGAACATTTTAGTTTTTATGTTTGAAATTTTTAATTTTTTAACTTGATTTTGAATTTTTAAATTCGAACGGGACTTGAATCATCACGAGATTAACCACAGTAATCGTGGTGATGTGGTACCATTAGCAGAGGTTAATGTATCCGGGCGTCACACTCAAGTTCTCTAGCCCTTTCGCCACCGCCACCGCCACCGCCCCCCTTCTTCACTTAATTAATTTGTTTTTACTACATGTTTTCAGGACTGACATAATGGCGGACGATAGAGCTGACCCGATTATGGACAACTATGATCCGGACGGTGAAGCACATATGTTCGGCATCATAAACGGCGATATTCTATATGTGCCGACCGGACAAGAAGAAGATGATATCTCTTCTTATCTAAACCTTGACGGTGAAGATGAAGGGCGCCGTCAGCAAGATGATGCCGAACAAACATCGATAAACGACGATCTTCAAATGGAAGTAGCAACCACCTCCGGCCCCGAGGTATATATATATACATTGAGCCTCTGGTGATACAAACTAACTGATTTGAATAAATATGTGTGGACTAACGCGCGCGACTCTCTTTCTTATTTTAGCCCTCGGCCGGATCGTCGAAACAATCGAGTACGTCGTCAAAGCGTGGCGCAACCAAGACGATGAAACAAGGAGAAACATGCACCATTGAGGTTGTCGACAGTGCAACCGGCAGGCCGCTGGAGCCCCGCAAGAACGCCACCAAGTTTGTCAACCAATGCGGAGCCATTGTTAGAGACAATGTCTCGATCACCGTCCAGGAGTGGAATAAGCCAAAGAAGGCACGAATTGCTGGTTTCACTTTTGTCGATAAGAGAACAAAAAAAGATTGCTTCAAAAAGCTTATGGAACATTTCGTTCTACCTCCGGAATACAACAAATTCGATGAGGAGGGTAACAAGATTGAGGAAAACAAGGAGAGGAGGAGGCTAGTCAAACAGTTCGCTCTTCATAAGATGGCCGACGCATTCCGGAAATTCAAGCAAAATCTAGCCCATGACTTTGTCAAGCAGAACAAGACTCCGGATTTCAAAGGACAATATGAGAAACTGAAACATGATTGGCCAGAATTTGTGAAGCAAAAGAAATCGGAGCAGTTCATTCAAATATCGAAAAAAATAAGGAAAATGCGGCTAAGAAGGAGTACAATCATATTATGGGGCCAGGAGGGTATCGCCTTTGGGAGCCTAGGTGGGAGAAGATGGAGAACGAGCTGAGGGCGCGAGGAATCCGTCCAGGTACGGAGGGATGGGACCCAAGGGCCAAAAGCTGGTGGTACGGGCATGGGGGAACGCTGAACCCGGAGACAGGGGACTGTGTTTACCGGGGCAAAATAATTAAACCCACCCAAGCCCTTATTGACGCAATGAGGGATGCTCAAGAGGGGAAGATCAAGTTCAACAGAGAGAACGACGCGCTGACAAAAGCCCTCGGGAATCCTGAACACGGAGGACGTGTACGAGGCATGGGGCACATTCCGTGGAAAATAGGGTTCCCCCAGAACGATGACCCGTACGGTTACAGAAGCCGGAAGAGAAAGATGGATCGGGAAGCAGATGTTGTGGCGCGGTTGGCATCGGAAATGGATGTGATGAAGAAAACCGTGAGTGTACTAGTAGCCGAACGAGATGCAGCTCGGGCGCAGCATGAAGATCATCCAGCGGATCTCAGAAGCCAGCAGCGGAGAAGCAGTGTGGCTTCCACGGAGGCCCGACCGGCTGGTGCAGATGCACCGACGATCGAAATTACTGCACCGGAGCCTCTGGTGGTCGAAATTACTGCACCGGAGCCTCTGGTGGTCGAAATTACTGCACCGGAGCCTCCTCGCTACCCCGTGGACGATATAAAGGAGATGAAAGAATGTCATCTGTATTATCCTATCGGGAACATGTCCATGAAGGTAGCCATCGGCAGTGCTTTACCATGTTTACCCGGAGCACTCCACCACAACACCCCCATTCAAGATGGCTATGCTCGTGTCACGGTGGAGGACATAGTCCAAGGGTTTGAGGACCTGGAGATTGACATTGCTACACCTGAAGGGGAGAAAAGACTTGGAGATGTCAAGCGCCATTTCATTCTATGGCAAAAGAAGTTTATCAAGTTTCCAGGCGAGGCGCCAAGGACAACAAGTCCACCCCCCTACGGTGGTGGCGGTTCACCTACACCTCCGTCACGTCAGCCGACGCCCCCCAGTCCACAATGTCCGGCGGGTGATCAGACGCCGCCCCCCAGTCCTCGTCCGGCGGGTGATCAGACGCCGCCCCCCAATCCACCTCCGGCAAAGAAGCAGAAGCAGTCCTGGATTATTAACCCGGACCCTTATGTACCTAAGACCACAAAGGTACCGGAGCCATCATTGAAGCCTCTCCCCACAAGGCCTTGGGAACGTAGTGCCGAGGAAACTGCCGCGGCCGCGGCTGCTGATCATGAGAAATGGAAGGCGGACTGCAAGAAGAAAAGAGAGCCCGAGCCCAAGCCAGTATTTTCTGATGAGCAAAAGAAGTGGGCTAAGTCATTTTTGAGCACACCGTCCCAAGCCGCGAAGAATCTGCCTGACGACTATGCACGTGAACTTCGTAGGCAGGCACTCATGTTGAAGGAGAAGAAAGAGCGGGCGGAGAACCAGGAGAACAAAGCCTTGGAGGAGGCCGAGAAAACGGAATTAGAAAGTAAAAAAAGCGGGAAATGAGTTGCCCAGCTCGGGGAACAAAGTAAACAATCGATTGCCCCGCTTATAGTGAAAGCCGCCGGTCCGGATGACCCCGATATCATAGCAGCTGCGGCAGCACATGGATTGACTGTAACGAGTGCCAGAGAACAAGCGGCCAACTTAGGTATTACTCTTCGTGAACTGTTAGGCCTTGATGAGGCGCCAGTGAAGGAGGTAGTAATTACATATGTGAAGAATGGGCCTCTCGTCGAGCCTGCGCAGGAACAGGATCTACCTCCACAAATGAAAGGTCTGCTGAAATGGTACAAGGGTTACATAAAAAATAAAAACGCCAAAGAATATATTTATGCGGAAGTTAGATATGAGCATCACTTCAAACATTACTATGTACAAATTCATCTGAGTGAATTGTTCCAGCTTTTCAATCTGCGCGAGCTCGACAAATCTATCATCAGTTGCTACGTTCTGTAAGTGATTTATTTCTACCCCATCTCGTTCATATTGCCTGCACTATATATATGTCCTAACTATATTGTTGTGTCCGCTATTATACATGCAGAATGAAGATTAAGGAATGCAGAGTAAGGAACATCCATGATGTTGGGTTCATTGACCCACACATCGTTAATGGATATGTGTTGGAGCATCACCCCGCCGACATGGAGGCAGACCTGTGGCAGTTTCTTACAAAGCAGGAACTCAAAAGTGATATTCTATTTCCTTACCATTTTGGGTGAGTGTTTCTGTCTTGAGCACATTCTCTTTTGTTTACTCAATGCATGGTATGTGGCCGGCTAATCGATGAGTTATGCATGACGTACTGTGCATGTATCGTGTCCGCAGGTTCCACTGGATTCTGCTAGTAATTAAAGTTGACACCTCAGAATGTCTCGTCCACGACTCTCTGAATAAGGATCCAAAGCTTTGGGTCGACATGAGAAGAATGCTGCAGAAGTAATTATTTTCATTCATTTGCGCTCTATATCGATCGGCCTATTTCGTTCATTTCCTAATATCAAGTAACTAATAACTCTCTTGTTCATTTAATTTTCTTTGCCTCGTAGGGTTTGGAGACGGTTCGTAGATACAAATGGTCGGTGAATTCAAAAAAGAGCTAGAATTCAAAAGGGCAAAGGCTAAGAATGGTGAGGATATTCAGCCAGCGGGGACCAATCTATGTGCATACTATGTCTGTGAGATGATCCGGAGATACACCTCTGAGCGGGTTCCGAGTGATACCAATGCTCAGAGGAATAACCTCCGGATGATGCTTAGTCCAGAAGCTCGCTTCCGACCACTTCAAGAGGAACTAGCTGGATGGTTCAGGAGGGAAGTCCTCCATCCTAAAGGAGAACACCATTACGAGGACGTAGAACTTTATATGCATTAAATTATGTATGGAAACTTGTTCAAAATTGTATATGGTCATCCGATGATATTGAATATATATTGTATATTCCTCTTGAATTCTTTTTGGTTCTAATTTCAAATTTTTTTGAAATTGTACATTCATATGCATGTATGTAGTACCGTAGAATATGTGAAACTCCTTCAAAATTAAAATAAAGCACAAAAGAAATAAAACAATACAAATTAAACAGAAAACAGGTTTAAGGGGGGGGGGGGGCTAAAACCCTAAACCTGCGGCGGCCTTTAGTCGTGGTTGGCCAGAAGAACCGCGACTAAAGGTCCTCCGCCCCGACGGCCACCTGGCGCCCACGTGGACGGGCCTTTAGTCGCGGTTCTTAAGCAACCACGACTAAAGGGTGGGGCCTTTAGTCGCGCCCGTTCGGTCGCGGTTGCGCAACCGCGACTAATGGCAGTTGCGAACCGCGACCAAAGGCCCTTTTTCCACCAGTGCCTGTCGGTCCGATCAACTCCAAACACTCCATGCGGGCGCCCCAATCCGGATTTGTAATCTCTCATTGTACAAATAGCGCTTACTGGCAACTGGACTTATTTTTCTGCTTCGGTGCCACCTACTTTTAAAGTTTCTAGTCGATAAACTGAAACGTCAAAATATGTTTTTTGAATTTTTCAACAATTAAAATGGAATTTTCTGTCATGGTGATAGATACTTATTTTTAAAGAAATGGAGATAAAAAAGAACACTTGTACATAGAGTGTTCAAAACCTGGGTATATCAGATCCCCCTTTTTTCAATCTTGTGAATCAAACTTCTAGAATTTGGATCATGTTTACCTATATTACATTGAGTATTGCCATTGTGTACTTTGTGGTTTGTTGCTTACTAGGCTACCAAGGAAATTGTTGGTTAATGCTCGAGTCTGTAGCAGCCATTTGCACCATTCCCAGTTCCTTAGGATGGCAAGAGAAGTGGATTATCCAAAAAGAAAGTGCATATTAATATTATACAAACCGTGATTGATGGCAAACCAAGGTGTTAGTGTAAAAAGGAAAGGCATGAGAATTCTTCAAAACTACTAACTAGTCCTATGCTATTAATACTACAAATCATTTATTAAGAACAGAAGGCTGTGGTTGCTCTCAGCTTTCATATCAGCAAGCTTCAGGCTATCCATCAGTAATGGTGCATGGAGATGCACCGCCTATGTGCCAATTACCTCCAAGATGATCTTTTCCCAATGCCTCCCAAATCTAACATATCTGTGATAGTGTGAGTGTATAGCACAATCTGCATTTTGTATTTCCTAATAACACTATAACAACATAATAATGAGGTGGATTGTCTCGAGTACTATCCGTGCAGGCTGCTCACTTGAAGATAACTTGACTTTCTTTTAGTTCCTTATATGCTTGGGAGCTATATGTATGGGTGCGTGCACACTCGACGGACATTAGTAAGAAATAAAGGCGATGAGTAATAACTCATTGTAGCGACCAGACCTCAAACGGTCCAATCTCTGTGCTTCGGTGTCATCCCTGGATCAGTAATGGTGACACCACACAGTACTTGAAGGATTTATAGCAGAGTAGCAATCACACACTTATTACATCAAGTGTCTCAGAAGAGAACTTATTACAATAAATATGGCTTAAGGCCATCTAATAACGATAATAGCGAAAGGCTTGGAAGATAAGTGAGTCCATCAACTCCAACGGCATCACTGAGTATAGAACCACGACCTAAAACTCCTTAATCGTCGTCTGAAAAGTCTGCAACATTAAAGTTGCAGCCCGAAAACGGGTCAGCACATGGAATATGCTGGCAATGTAACACATAGAGAGTAATGAAATGAAACAGCTATTCTACATGCATATTTGGCTGGTGGGAAGCTCTATGGTTACAGTTTTGCGTAAAGCCAATTTTTCCCTGCTGCAAAGGAATAAATTTATTTAACTATCATGGTGGTTGTTAAACATTGAGAATGGTTGACAGCATTCTCAATCCCAATTAAACATCATCATTAAACAAACCCAACAAAGTTAATTTTAGAGTAACATGTTGAGATTCACATGATAATCCAGCTACTAGATACTCAAGATGTCCATAACCGGGGACACGGCTAACCATGATTAGTTTATACACTCTGCAGAGGTTTGCACACTTTTCCCCACAAGACTCGATCGCCTCCGTTTGGTTTCTCGCACTACACGGTGTTTGAGAAACGGATGACCGAGACATAGTCTTTCAGAAGCGCTAGCACATTACGATGGGTAGACCGTACCAACCTACATCCCCTACATCTGCTAGTCTACCAATGTAAGAGTTCACACGACTTAGTCAACTATGCTAGAGCCCATAATAGCTTGTGGCTGCACACGGAAGTTCCTAGCATGAATAATCTCATGATCCCTTTGAGCCTGGGTGGCGGTCCAAAAGAAAACAGGCAATCCTGGAATACCCAGGTGCCTCAATCCACCCAGATGTGTGTTTTGGTTGCCACCTTAAGTAAACCATTAATTAACGAAACTCACATCTGTTATGGATACACTCACCCAATCCACGTCTACTAGCATAGCATAGCAATAATAAGCAAACGTAGAGTAACTCCGAAAGGTTTGATAATAAAGAGGTAATAGGTTCTACCTCAACTACTCCCCAAACCCACAATTTAATTAGATCCTAAATCATGCAAAGTGTGAGGATTGATCTAATGCAATAAAACTGGGTAGTAGGAGGTATGATCAAAGTGTTACTTGCCTTGCTGATGATCTGGGAAACCTAGCGATTCAAAGTAACAAGCGGCGCACTCCGGGTACTATATCGCAAACAAACAAACACACAATAAGTACTCAACTAATGCACAGGTAAAACTCAAATAAGAGATCTAACCAGAAAGTTCAATTTAAGAACTCTGGTTGGCAAAAAGAATCAAATCGAACGAAGCAACGAAAGACAAACGGCAAAAGAAACAGACTTCGTTTACTATTCTGGATCTAAGGCAATTTTACAGTGGCAAAAACTTGTTTAAGTTAGTTCAACGGAAAGAGGGTTTCGAGACGAAACTCCAGGCGCTTGAATCGCCTGATTCCGATAAACGAGCGAAAAGATATACTAAAACGAAAATCGGATCAGAAATCACGATCAGAAAAATCGCGGATTTAATCCGAGAAAAAGAAAAACGACAAACGTTCGTTAAAACGAATGAACGGACGAACGCTCACTATTTAATAAACCGGAAAACCGATCAATTTAAAAAAACGAAACTAAAACAAATGACAAAACCGTCGGAAAACCAAACGGTTTATCTAAAAAAATGGCGGCGGGATCGAGGTAAACCTCGGGCGGCGGGTCTGGCGGCGGCGGCGGCGGCTCCGGCGACGGCGGCGGCTCCGGCGGCGACGGCGGCGGGCGGTGGCGCGGGACGGCGGGGGCGGCGCGGGGCGAAGGAGGCGGCGGCGGCGCGGGGCAACTAGGGTTTGGGGGGGCTTCCAGCTGGGCCTCCCCTGCTTTTAAAGCCGGATGGGCCTTAGTGTCCGGGTCGGACACGGCCTGTAGGTTGGTTGCGCGTTTTTTTAAATAGTTACGCTCAGAAAAAAACAACAAAAGGACTACTAAACGGACTCCACAAATTCCGAAATAAATTTTTCCCGGCTTGTAAAATCAAGCCGCACAGGATGAATATTTATTTGAGGCCTAAATGCAATTTTGAAAAACGCACATTTTCCCTAAATTCAAATAAAATAGCAAATAAAACCAAATAAAATTTTATTTGTTTTTTATTAAATCCTCAATATTTCTTTATTTTCAGAAAGTCATTTTATTCCCTCTCTCATAATTTTTATAATAGAAATAATTGAAGATAAAATAAATAAAATCAAATGATCCTATTTTCAAAATTTGAGACAACTCAAATATGAAAATAACGAAATCCCCAACTCTCTCCGAGGGTCCTTGAGTTGCGTGAAATTTCTAGGATCAACCAAAATGCAATAATTATGATATGCAATGATGATCTAGTGTATAACATTCCAAATTAAAAATTTGGGATGTTACAAACCTACCCCCCTTAAGATGAATCTCGCCCTCGAGATTCGGGTTGGCTAGAAAATAGGTGAGGGTGGTCTTTCAGCAAATCTTCCTCTCGTTCCCAGGTGGCTTCATCCTCCGTGTGGTGGCTCCACTGAACCTTGCAAAACTTGATAACCTTGCTGCGGGTGACTCGACTGGCATACTCTAGAATCTTAACTGGTTTCTCCTCATAGGTCAAATCACTATCCAACTGAATCGCTTCCAGTGGTACCGTATCTCTCAGCGGTATGTCAGCCATCTCTGCGTGGCACTTCTTCAACTGGGATACATGAAACACGTCGTGAACTCCTGACAGTCCTTCGGGTAATTCCAACTTGTAGGCTACTTCTCCCATACGCTCCAAAACTTGGTATGGGCCTACAAAACGTGGCGCTAGTTTTCCCTTAACTCCAAAGCGCTTAACTCCTCGAAGTGGAGATACTCAAAGATAAACTCGGTCTCCGACTTTGTAAACTGTCTCCTTGCGTTTAGAATCTGCATAACTCTTCTGCCTGGACTGAGCTACCTTCAGCCTATCGCGAATCAATTTCACTTTCTGTTCAGACTCCTTTATCAGATCCGGTCCAAACAACTGGCGGTCTCCAACTTCATCCCAAGACAATGGGGTCCTGCACCTCCTTCCGTACAAGGCTTCGAAAGGGGCCATATTCAAACTGGTTTGATAGCTGTTGTTGTAAGAGAACTCTGCATATGGCAAATTCTCATCCCAACTAGATCCGTAATCTAGCGCACAAGCTCTTAGCATATCCTCCAAAATCTGATTGACTCTCTCGGTCTGTCCATCTGTCTGCGGATGGAAAGCTGTGCTAAACTCCAGTTTGGTTCCCAAAGTCTCATGAAACTGATTCCAGAACTTTGAGGTAAACTGGATTCCTCTATCTAATACAATGCTCCTTGGAACTCCATGCAGACATACGATCTTGGTCATGTATATCTTTGCCAACTTTGCACTGGTATAGGTAGTCTTCACTGGAATGAAATGAGCAACCTTTGTCAAACGATCGACTACAACCCATATCGAATCATAGCCTGAACGTGTTCCGGGCAATCCTGTAATAAAATCCATGCCTAGCTTATCCCACTTCCATTCGGGTATCGGCAATGGTTGTAGCAATCATGCTGGCTTCTGATGCTCTGCCTTCACTCTCTGACATACATCACAAACTGCTACATATTCCGCAATATCCTTCTTCATTCCGGTCCACCAGAAAATATCCTTCAAATCCAAATACATCTTGGTATTTCCTGGGTGAATCGAGTATGGTGAGTCATGGGCCTCTTGCAGAATTAGCTTCCTAATCTCCGGATCATTTGGTACATAGACACGGTCTTCAAACCATAAGGTATCGTGCTCATCCTCACGAAATCCCTTAGCTTTTCCTTTGCTCATTTTCTCCTTAATAGAAGCAATTTCCTTGTCAGTCCTTTGAGCTTCTCTGATCTTATCCATCAAAGTAGACTGAATCTCCAATGTTGCTACATAGCCTCTTGGGACTATTTCCAAACATAGCTGAGGGAGTCCTGGATTAGGGGGTGTTCGGGTAGCCGGACTATACCTTCAGCCGGACTCCGGGACTATGAAGATACAAGATTGAAGACTTCGTCCCATGTCCGGATGGGACTTTCCTTGGCGTGGAAGGCAAGCTTGGCGATGCGGATATTCAATATCTCCTACCATTGTAACCGACTTTGTGTAACCCTAACCCTCTCTGGTGTCTATATAAACCGGAGGGTTTTAGTCCGTAGGACAACTTCATCATAAAACAACCATACCATAGGCTAGCTTCTAGGGTTTATCCTCCTTGATCTCGTGGTAGATCTACTCTTGTACTACCCATATCATCAATATTAATCAAGCGGGACGTAGGGTTTTACCTCCATCAAGAGGGCCCGAACCTAGGTAAGACATCGTGTTCCTTGCCTCCTGTTACCATCCGGCCTAGACGCACAGTTTGGGACCCCCTACCCGAGATCCGCCGGTTTTGACACCGACATTGGTGCTTTCACTGAGAGTTCCTCTGTGTCGTCGCAATCAGGAAGGATGCCTCTTCCCGTCTTTAAAGACGGCGCCGTTACTAAGGGTGCCTTGGCTGTCGGCCAAACTCTCCGGCTAGGCGGTTTTCTCATGACCGCCTGTTCGACCGTTGCACCGACGGTGACCTCTCGGGTCATCAAAAGCAATCTTCACGTCAGCTCGGAACTCATCGAGCAGTTAGATCCAATGGAGCTCTCTTCCGTAAACGAGCTCTTGGATCACATCGCCGCCTTGGGGGTCAGTACGGATTATGACCAGGTTGGGCTTAAACCCGATCTAAGAGAAATTAATTCTCCCCAAGTCATCCATCACGTTGCCGTGGTAAAGGCACAGTGCGGAGACTCTTCATCTATCTTAAGGACTAGCTAAGTCCGGATTCTCGATCCCTCCAAGACCTGAACTTAGAATCTTAAGGACTAGCCACAGGTCATCGTGATCTTACACGCTTCGCTGACTTGGCGACCATAGTACAAAAGTACCGTGCGATGGAAAGCGCCCGGAAAACTGAAACAAAATTTTGGGACAATCCGGCTCTGAATAGAAACCTCGTCCAAAATAAAAGGGTGCATCATCATCAGACACCCGGGTTAAAAACCAAAAAACCAAAACCCTCTACAGGGCATGGAACCGTACTAGAGGGATGGCTTAATGGACCCTGTAAAATTTATAGTACAGAGGATGCCACACCGACTCATAGCCTTAGAGCATGTTGGATACTCTGGCAGGTGGCCAAAAGGGGCGAAGATCTCCTAATTCCGGAGGCCACAGAAAGCCACCTCAGGGACTCCAGTACAATCTTAATAGTCTTCGAGACTTTCGCATCAAATAATATGCGAAAAAGAACACTCCGCAGCCTCGCCGAAGTCTATCAAGTAGCAACAATAAACCTATGGAGTGACACGGCTATTACTTTTAATGCCAGTGATGAACCTAAATTGCGAACAGCTCGAGCACCAGCCGCATTGGTACTCAGTCCTATAGTGGATGGCTTTCGCCTCACCAAGGTACTCATGGACGGAGGCAGCAGATTGAACCTCATTTATGAGGAAACCCTTCAAAAAATGGAAATAGACTGGAACCGCATTGAGCGAAGCAGCACAACCTTTAGAGGAATAATCCCCAATCGGGAAGCGCGCTGTACAGGAAAAATCACACTAGATGTGGTGTTCGGCACGCCGGATAATTATAGGTCCGAAGAGGTCACATTCCAAGTGGCCCCGTTCGGTAGCGGACACCACGCTCTGCTGGGGCAGGAAGCGTTTACAATCTTCCAAGCAATACCCCATTGCGGGTACATGAAGCTCAAGATGCCCGGGCCGAACGGAATCATCACTCTCGCTAGTGATCCGGACATAGCACTCCGTGCCAAAAACAAGACAGCCGCATTGGCCCTTGAGGCACTGTCCGAAGCCCTAGCGGCTGAGGAACTGACTACGCTGCGCTCCACGGTAAACAAGGACGATGTGATACTCGACAAAAGATCCAAGTCCACCTCCTTTAAACCAGCGGATGAAATAGTCAAATTCCAGGTCCATCCAACGGACCCCAATAAAACAGCTTCCATCGGGGCACGATTAAACCCCGATGTAGACGCCGCACTGCGAGAATTCCTACGGGAGAACTGAGACATTTTTGCCTGGCACCCTTCAGACATGCCAAGAATCCCACGCAGGCTGGTCGAACATAGCTTAAATATCCTAAAAGGATTCAAACCTGTCAAACAAGCCCTTTGGCGTTTCTCTGAGCCCAAGAGACAGGCAATGGGAGAGGAGCTAGCCAAACTATTGGAGGCTGGATTCATCAGAGATATAAAACATCCGGACTGGCTAGCAAACTTGGTGATGGTACCAAAGAAGGACAAATCCTGGCGCCTGTGCGTTGACTTCAAAGACCTTAACAAGGCTTGCCCAAAGGATCCCTTCCCCCTCCCCTGCATCGATCAAATTATCGACGCCACTGCAGGACACGATTCGTTGTGCTTCCTCGACGCATACTCTGGTTACCATCAAATCAAGATGGCCGAGTCAGACCATGCCGCAACGGCATTCATCACCCCATATGGCCCATTCTGCTTCAACACAATGCCTTTCGGGCTCAAAAACGCCGGCGCAACATATCAGCGCATGATTCAAACATGTCTGGCAAACCAGATCGGCAAAACAGTAGAGGCATACGTGGATGATGTGGTCGTAAAAACAAGACATGTTGAATCTCTAGTAGACGACTTGAGGCTTACATTTGACAACCTCCGAGCATATGACATTAAGCTAAATCCGGAAAAATGCGTTTTCGGCGTTCTAGCCGGAAAGCTCTTGGGCTTCATTGTATCCGGCAGAGGAATCGAAGCAAATCCAGCCAGGATCCGAGATTTTTCACAATTGGATATCCCAAAGGACCTCAAACAAATAAAAAAAATTAACCGGATGCGTGGCGGATCTAAGCCGCTTTATCTCCCGTTTAGGAGAAAAGGCGCTACCCCTCTATCGCCTCCTTCGGCACACCGAACACTTCGAGTGGACGGACGCCGCCACGGCCGGACTCGAGGAAATAAAATCCATATTGGCAACAAACCCTGTCCTGGACGCACCAAACATCGGCGAACCAATGCTATTATACATTGCAGCAACCCATCAAGTTGTCAGCGCAGTACTCGTCGTCGAGCGGGAAACGGACGGACACAAATTCCCCCTTCAAAAGCCGGTTTACTATGTGTCCACTGTCCTCGCCCCATGCAAATCACGGTACCCACATTATCAAAAGATTGCATATGCGGTATTCATGGCATCCCGGAAGCTACGACACTACTTTCAAGAGTGTTCAATCACAGTAGCATCGGAAGTACCACTCAACGATATTATATACAACCGTGACGCAACGGGCCGGATTGCAAAATGGGCCATCAAGCTCCTCCCATTCGACATAACTTATAGGCCACGGCGAGCTATCAAGTCGCCAGTTTTGGCCGACTTCGTCACAGAATGGACGGAGGCCGAACTCCCTAAAGAGTACGGCACATATTCAAACTGGATCATGCACTTCGACGGTTCCAAAATGTTGGCCGGACTAGGGGCCGGCGTCGTTTTGACGTCCCCCACAGGAGACACAGTTCAATATGTACTCCAGATTATGTACACGGACTCCAACAATGCAGTCGAATATGAGGCCCTTTTACATGGTCTCCAGATGGCAGTATCCATGGGCATTCAACGCCTAGAGGTGCGCGGGGATTCGAACCTCGCGATATCCCAAAAAAATGGAGACTTCGATGCCAACGATCCAAAAATGGCAGCTTACCGCAACCCCGTCCTCAAAATGTCAGCTCGGTTTGAGGGGCTCGAATTTCACCGTATACCCCGAGAAAACAATCAGGCAGCAGATGTCCTGGCACGCATTGGCGCAAAACGCGATGCGGTCCCCCCCCCCAACATCTTCCTGGAAAGGCTGTTCAAGCCATCCGTAGTATGGGAAGGGGAACATGGCAATATTAGCCCGGACCCAACCGCACTGTCCGACGCCGAATAATCTGACATAATCGAAGGCTCTGCCAATGAAACCACAACCTCAGCCCACGTACTAATGGCCGTTATCGCCCCATGGACAGAACCATTCCTCTCCTACCTTACTAGGCAGGAACTCCCAGAGGACCAAAATGAGGCACGCTGTGTAGTGCGGCGATCTAAAGCCTATAAAGTCCATGAGGGAGAACTTTATAAGAAAAGCACTACCGGAGTCCTTCAAAGGTGTATCTCCGAAGAGGAAGGGCGGAACCTGCTGGCTGAAATTCATGCCGGACTCGGTGGCCATCACGCCGCAGCTCGATCCCTTGTAAGCAAGGCTTTCCGTACAGGCTTTTATTGGCCGACGGCCCAGGCGGACGCTCAGGACTTGGTCCAACGATGCGTCGGTTGCCATCTTTTTGCAAACCAGAGCCATATGCCACCCACCGCCCTCCAAACTATCCCCATCACTTGGCCTTTCGCGGTCTGGGGGCTTTACATGGTGGGACCCCTTAAAGGCGGAACCCACAAGAAAAAATACTTACTGGTCATGGTGGATAAGTTCACCAAATGGATAGAAGCCAAGCCTGTTAAGATGGCCGAGTCCGGACCTGTGATAGACTTTATATCCGGGGTCGTACACCGTTATGGCGTCCCCCACAGCATCATCACCGATAACGGCACGAACTTTACGGCCAATGAGGTAAAACTCTGGTGCAAAAACATGGGCATCAAGCTCGATTATGCTTCCGTCTATCACCCACAAACTAACGGTCAGGTCGAACGTGCAAATGGTCTCATCATGAGCGGCATCAAAACCAGATTAGTGCGGTCCCTCAAGGAATCTAACACGCACTGGGTAGAGGAGCTCGACTCCGTACTCTGGGGGCCGCGGACCACGCCAAATCGCACCACCGAATACACACCATTTTTTATGGTGTACGGCGCAGAGGCAGTCTTGCCCTGCGATATAATTCATGACTCACCTCGAGTGCACATGTACGAAGAAAGGGAAGCCGAGCTCGATCGGCAGGACAATTTGGACGCCTTAGAGGAGGAGCGTGACGTGGCAAAGGCCCGTTCCGCGTTCTATCAACAGCAGGCTCGAAGATATCAAAGAAGAGAAGTGCGGGCCAAAAACTACAACGTTGGCGAATTAGTTCTACGCCTGCCGGACAAGAAAAAGGACAAGCTGAAGCCCAAGTGGGAAGGTCCCTTCATAATCGACCAAGTCCTGACTAGTGGAGCATACCGCCTGCGAGATGCGTCGGATAACCGACTCAAGCCGAACCCATGGAACACATCCCGTCTCCGAAGATTCTACGCCTAGCGCCGGACTCTGTGTTTGTCTCCTTCCTCTGTCCATTTTTTACATTTTCTGTCTTACATTTCTCTCCTTCCCCTCTTTTCTTTTATAGCCCTTAAAGGCTCCTCAAGTGACGTGCTACTCGCGCTCATTAAACCTAGGGGATTCTTTAACAGAAGCTTATTTATACGGTCTTCACGCCCACCACATGTGTCAAACTTCCGCATGTACCTTTTCTTCACCATTATATGCATTGATATGACTTAAGTTTTGGCCAAGCTGGGTTGCCTGGCTCCTGTGCTTGCCCCTACATTCCCGATTGTTCGGCTAGGTGGTAAAGGGAGCACCTTTGCAATTGTTACTGCCGGATCAGCCGGATGTGTACCTCAGACTGGGTGAAGCCGAAAGCTAGCGTTCTTAAGGGAATATTCGGTCGGTGAACTAAAAGATGACTTTTTTACTTATTTATATATATGCCCCCAGATGATTTTCCTGCGTTTGCAGTCCGGACATGCACTTTAGGGGATGCCTCCCAGAGAAAGGAACCCCTAACGGAACTATTCTATCTGGAAGATGTTTCTTACTAACCATGTAATATAACATAACTACTTGGGCACTTGTCTGATAAAGCACTAATGACCCCTACGCCTGGTCTCCATGCATACCCCGGTTCTTACATAACCGGTAGGGTATTCGGACACACTCCGGACTGTCAGGTCCTGAGGTTGAAGCGAAAAGGTCGGCAACGACAAACGATCTACAATCCGGCTAGAAGGCATTACACGTGTCAATTAAAAATTACATAGTCACTCTGACTAATTGTATTCCTCTTCAATACCATCTAATAGGCTGTCTAACTTACAGTCCTGCTGGGAATACTTTGCGGCCAATTCTATCTGGCCGTACACTAAGCTTACAGGGATCTCCTTCCCGTCAGGCCCCACAGGTCCGACCTCGGCCATGTGGTTTGGGTCAGACTTCGTGTATCGCGTCTTCACCATGGCCCAGGCCTCCCTAGCGCCTTGTCGACAGGCCGATATCTTCCACAACCGGAAGCGCCGCAGAGCTTCCTTAAGCTTCTCTGAAAGCTCTCCAAGGCCCTCGGGCATGGAGTGGGAAGGCCATAAATCTTGGGCAACGCCTCGCATCGCCTGCCGAGCTCGCTCGTGTAGTTGCGAGAGCTCGGGAAGAAGGTCACATGTAGAACCGGGCATCTCCTCTGCAGGACGACCCGTTAGCATACCTACAGACATTACTCTGTTAGTCGACTTCCTCGCCGAACTCTTTTCTTTCAAAGATTCGCTTAAGCACTTACTAAATATGCCGCGTCGAAGCCGCTGATTCTCTTTAGTAGAGTCCGACAGCTGGCCACGAACATCTTTAAGTTCAACGTCCAGCTTGGTGTTGGCATCCTGAAGATCATTCTTCTCCCGCCTCACCCTTGTCAGCATACTCTCACCGGCCTTTAGCCGACGTAAGAGTTGTTGCCCCTCCAGATCTAGTCCGGCGCCATCTGCAATATGATCCGTCAGATTTACACCCACGCCGCAGTTCGCAAGACACTACTCTTTCCAAGTATATCTTACCAGAGGGGGTTTCTTTGGGCTCCCCTGCCACGGCTAGTGCGGCCTCTAGTTGGGCTTTGCACTCTTCCATCTCCTGGGACAGTACGATATTCTTCTCTGTAAGAACCTGCATAACAAATGATCCTTAAAACAGTTGCTCTAATTGTTTCAAGTCTCGGGGGCTACTGGTATATATATATATATATATATATATATATATATATATATATTTACCAAAATTTTCTTACCCGTATGTCTTTTACATATTGCTCCGTGGCTCTGGCTAAACCATTTTGAGCGGCACGGAGATACGCATCTCCCGAATTGAAGGCATCTAATGCCTCTTGGGAGAAACAAGCGTCGCGAAGAACTATCCAGCGACGCATGTGGTTCATGGCACTCTCCACCTCGGAATTGGTGGCAGACAGCCTGTCCGCATCCTGTGTCGGAGGAGCGTACGATGCACGCCTTGTGTTCGCTTCCGCTTCCTGGCCAGGCGTTGGAGCCTGGCTGGTGGAGGCGTGATTGGCAACCTCTCCGGATGTAGTCCGGCGAGGTCTCTTCGTCCTGAAAATAGCACGAACGTTAATATGCTCTGAAGGAATAACACCACGGAAAAAGAGGGTGCACTATACCTTTGCACCGGCGTCTCAGTCTGGACTACCTTACTTTTTACCCCACGGGACCCTGCGGCCCCTCGTTGGCTAGCCGCCGCAGGTTCGGCCTACCGCCTCGGAAACCTCCCCTGCAAAACACGGCCGTTGTCAGGAAAACTGAAATGCGTGAGAATGGATTCCTTCTCAAGGGGATGAGACTCCGCTCTCTGTTACCTGGGAGGCCGGGATTAACCCTGGGTAATCAGCCATAATGGCCACCAAGGTATTGTCCTTGCTTAGCTGATGAAACACCCCGTCAATCAGCTCCACCGGTATGTCCGGATCCTCTTCGGAGTCCGGATCGAGGAACCGTTCTGGCTCCTCGGGCTGTGGAGGACGGCTGTTTATATCCTTTACTTCCTGACGCCGTTCCTGCGTTGAAATCGGAAGACTACATATTTAATCATGGGAATATAAAACGGATGGGCAAGCATAATTGTCCACTTACCCAACTCGGAGGGTTGTACATAGAAAATCCGCCCTGCGGGTTGACGCAGAGGAATTCCTCCTCTTCTCCCTTGTACAAAGAGGATAAGATCTTTACTAGAGCGGTAGCTGAGGCTGGCCCCTTACGACCGTAACGGGTGGCGTCATCCTCCCCGTTAAAATCCCACATGGGGTGGGCTCTATATTGAAGCGGCTGCACCCCCCGCATAATGCATGCGGCCATGACTCCAATCATGGTTAGTCCGCAATGAGCCAATAGTCTTATCCGACCCATCAGGTGGAGGACGTCCCTGTCGCCTTCTCTGTGAGAGCTCCGCGGACGCCAGCTTAGGCGTTTCTTTAAGGGAGCACTATTGAATTCAGGGAGACCGACCCGGATAGGATCCGGCAGCGGGACATCATCTATATAAAACCATTCCGAAGGCCAGTCCTCGGACGCCTTCTTTGGGGTTCCAGATAGATATCCGGTCCCGGCGATACGCCACACTTCGGCTCCGCCCACTTGATATATAGACCCCTCTTGAGAGCGGGGCACCAGGTAGAATAACCTCTTCCACAGCGCGAAATGAGCCTCAACACCCAAGAATAGCTCGCAAAGGGCGATGAAGCCCGCGATATGCAATATAGAGTCGGGCGTGAGATTGTGCAGCTGGAGGCCGTAGAACTCTAGAAGCCCACGGAGAAATGGATGAATTGGAAATCCAAGTCCTCTTATTAGATAAGGGACGAGGCACAACCGCTCACCTTTGGAGGGATTGGGGGTGCTCTCCGCTTGCTCTCCACCATTATAGGTGGTGAGTCCGGCTTGGACCGGGACCAAATAGGCCTGAGGGAGAAATCCCTTGGCCTGAAGCGACACTAGCTCGCTGTGCGGGGTGGAGCACCCCTCCCAGTCTCCGGGTTTAGTACTAGAAGGGCGAGAGGAGGAGCTGCGACGACTGGCCATGTTGGAATGGACCTTTGCTGGAGGCGCTCTGATGATTACTCGCGGAGAGGAGAAGGTGTGGTTTGGATCTGAATCCCCATCCCATTAAATAGGCGGCTCGTTTATGCGACTAGGGGTGTGAATGTAAAAACACCCCGACTTTTCGCATTCGTTTGACATGTGGAAGACGGCCATTATTGGGCATGGAAGCCAAGGTGCGCTACATTACGAAAATCGGACATTATTCAGCAGGTACACAGAATTTGGAGAAGAACCCGCCTTGCAATGCCGAAGACAATCTGCGTGCCAGACTCGTCGTCATTGAAGCCTAGTTCGGGGGCTACTGAGGGAGTCCTGGATTAGGGGGTGTTCGGGTAGCCGGACTATACCTTTAGCCGGACTCCAGGACTATGAAGATACAAGATTGAAGACTTCGTCCCATGTCCGGATGGGACTTCCCTTGGCGTGGAAGGCAAGCTTGGCGATGCGGATATTCAAGATCTCCTACCATTGTAACCGACTTTGTGTAACCCTAACCCTCTCTGGTGTCTATATAAACCGGAGGGTTTTAGTCCGTAGGACAACTTCATCATACAACAACCATATAGGCTAGCTTCTAGGGTTTTGTAACACCCCGGAGGTAATTTACCCAATATGTAATCCAACTCTTGCCGTTTCTGGCCTTAAGTTATTTTATTTTCTCGGGTTCGGGTTTTTGTCTCCGTGTGTTGTTGTCGTTGTCATGCATCTCATATCATGTCATCATGTGCATTGCATTTGCATACATGTTCATCTCATGCATTCGAGCATTTTCCCCGTTGTCCGTTTTGCATTCCGGCGCTTCGTTCTCCTCCGGTGTTCATTTCTACCTTTCTTTCGTGTGTGGGGATTAAACATTTCCGGTTTGGACCGAGACTTGCCAAGCGGCCTTGGTTTACTACCGGTAGACCGCCTGTCAAGTTTCGTACCATTTGGACTTCGTTTGATACTCCAACGGTTAACCGAGGGACCGAAAAGGCCTTGTGTGTGTTTCAGCCCAACACCCTTCCAATTTGGCTCAAAACCCACCAAAACCTTCTCCATCGCCATGTGGCGCGGGCGCCCCACATCGCCGCCTCCCAGCCGCCGGCCCGCGAGGCCCGAGGCCGGCCCTCTCCTCCGCCCAGGGCCCCGAAGCCCCCGCACCGCGCCGCTTTCCTCCTCGGCTCCGGCCGCCTCATCCACCATTCGCCGGCGCCGCACCACCTCGCCGGTGCGAGGTCCGGCCGGAGGTCCCCGCCGGCGTTCTGCCGCGGCCGAACCCCGCCAACGCCGGCCACCGCCACCGCCACCAGCGCCCGGTCTTCTTCCTCCCTCCTCCTTGACGTCCACTCCGTCCCGGCGTCCTCGAGCTACTCCGGCGAACTCACCTCCGATTCCGGCGAACCTCGGGAGACGTGCCAGATCTGAGATCTAAAACTCGCGGTTGACTTTCTTTGCCCAAAACCCTAATAATTTGCTCCTGTTCATCGTGTCGTAACTCCGCATCAGTAGCTCCGTTTTGGGCGTGTAGCATATCAAAATGTTCGCCTCAGAGAGTACATCATTTCATCTCATTGCATCATTTTCATTTGAGTTCATCTTGATGCCCGAAATGCTGTTAGAAAAGTGCTATTTGAGTTAATTGTCAGATCTGCTGCTCCATTTAGCTATTTGTCATTTTTGCCATGTTTATTGTGTGCATGATATGCCCAGGTGCTCTACATGTGTTTTGTTATATGTTTTGCCATATATCAAGGGGTGCAACCCATGTATTTTTGTGATGTGTGTGGTGACTAGCACGAGCTTGCAAAGTGGTGCATTCGCTAATGCTGATTTCAGGGACTTAGCATTTCCACTAAGTCCTTGGGCTGTTTATCTCATATTGCCATATGTTCATGTTGTTTCCTAGTGATCCGTGCCTTTTTTGAGGATGATCAGTAAGGATGTTTTGTTAATTTTGTAGTGCTCTATCCATCCATGACTTTGTTTGCAATTATGGAGCACCCTAGCTTGAGTTAATCGAGCTCTACTTTTGTCATTTCGTGAATCTGGGCAGATTGTCTACTTGTTAGCGATTTTGCCGATGATGTTGTAGTTGATCCGTGCATGCCATGATATTGTTCTTACCATGTCTAGCTTGTATTTTGTGTATTCTTGATGGGTGCATGCTTATATTGTCATGACTTGCTCTGTAGTGTGTGCATCGAGCTCGTAAACATGCCTACTCGATATCTGTTTTAGCATGCTCCAGTTTTTCACTAAGTCTGTGATCTGATTATGTTTTTGCCATGTTCACATGCTTGCAAATGTATTTTCTGATCCCTTTTGGCTCCAGGTCACTAAGGGACTTTTGTTAAGCTCTTTGAGTAGCTCCATGACATGCTTTACTTTGCCATGTTCAGGTCCTGTAGCATATAGTTTTCATGCTCCGAAGAGTGCTATCTGATCTGAAATTCCAGACAATTGTTAATTTCACTAAGTCTGAAATCTGTTTGTCAAATGCATTTTTGCCATGCTTGTTTGAACCTGTTAATGAATGAATTGGCCGTATCTCAGTTCTAGACTTGTGTTAAGCATCATGAATGGATTCCTGCCATGTATTTTGATGCCATGTTTGGGTGTTGTAGCATGTTCATCTTGTTGCATTTAGATGGCTACTTGCTGTAAATCGTAGAACGTGGTCATATTTGAATTGCTTGCCATTTCCAAACCGTAACTCCGATTCCGGCGTTCTTTATATCGTTTTCAAGCGATTTCATCTCATCTTTCCAGTGGCACACTTGGATCTCCAAGTTGAGGTCAGGTTCATTCATTCCCTATCACATCTTGCATATGCATCCCCATCGCATCCCGCATAGCATATCATCTTTGCATCATATTGTTTGAGCTTTGCACGTGGTTGATTGTGTCCTTGTTGCTTGTTTGTCTTTTTTGGGTAGAGCCGGGAGATGAGTTCGCTAACGAGGAGCCCATTCAGTTTGCTTTCGAGGATCCAGTCAACTCTGACAACTGTGCAGGCAAGATGATCATACCCTTGACATCATTACTATCTTTGCTTTGCTAGATGCTCGCTCTTTTGCTATGCCTATGCTACGATGCCTACCACTTGCTTATCATGCCTCCCAAATTGCCATGTTCAGCCTCTAACCCACCTTGTCCTAGCAAACCGTTGATTGGCTATGTTACCGCTTTGCTCAGCCCCTCTTATAGCGTTGCTAGCTGCAGGTGAAGATTGGAGACCGTTCCTTGTTGGAACATTATTTTACTTGTTGGGATATCATTATATTTCCATGTTATTTTTAATGCATCGATACACTTGGTAAAGGGTGGAAGGCTCGGCCTCTCGCCTAGTGTTTTATTCCACTCTTGCCGCCCTAGTTTCCGTCATATAGGTGTTATGTTCCCGGATTTTGCGTTCCTTACGTGGTTGGGTTATAATGGGAACCCCTTGATAGTTCGTCTTGAATAAAGCTTTTCCAGCAATGCCCAACCTTGGTTTTACCATTTGCCACCTAGCCTCTTTTCCCCTTGGGTTTCCGGAGCCCGAGGGTCATCTTATTTAAACCCCCCCGGGCCAGTGCTCCTCTGAGTGTTGGTCCACCTCGTCAGCCGCCGGTGGCCACCAGGGGCAACTCTGGGCTGGCCTATCAGAAGTTTAGACAATCTGAGTGTGCCCTGAGAAAGAGATATGTGCAGCTCCTATCGGGATTTGTCGGCACATTCGGGCGGTGTTGCTGGATTTGTTTTAACTTGTCGAAGTGTCTTGAAGAACCGAGATACCGAGTCTGATCGGGATGTCTCGGGAGGAGATCTATTCCTTCGTTGACCGTGAGAGCTTGTCATGGGCTAAGTTGGGACTCCCCTGCAGGGATTTGAACTTTCGAAAGCCGTGCCCGCGGTTATGGGCAGATGGGAATTTGTTAATGTCCAGTTGTAGATAACTTGAACCTTAATTTAATTAAAATGAATCAACAGTGTGAGTTGCCGTGATGGTCTCTTCTCAGCGGAGTCCGGGAAGTGAACACAGCGTTGGAGTAATGTTTGTCGCATGTTGCCCGTAGTTATTCGACCGTGCTTTGCCTCCTCTTCTCGCTCTCTATTGCGAATAGGTTAGCCACCATATATGCTAGTCGCTTGCTGTAGCTCCACATAATTACCCTGTCCTACCTATGAGCTTAAATAGTCTTGATCGCGAGGGTGCGAGATTGCTGGGTCCCTGTGGCTCACAAATTACTTCCAAACCAGATGCAGGGCCTGATGACTCCGTTCCAGATGACGCGCTTGAGCTCAAGTGGGAGTTCGACGAGGACTCACGCCGATACTACGTGTCTTTCCCTGATGATCAGTAGTGGTGCCCAGTTGGGGGTGATCGGGACCATGTCGCATGTTGGGTTATCTTTTATTTTGGCGCCGTAGTCGGGCCATGAGTGTTTGAATGTTGTAATGCTATTTATGTACTTGATTGACGTGGCGAGTGTAAGCCAACTATGTATCTCCCCCTTTATTATTTATATTACATGGGATGTAGTGATGATTGCCTAACTTGCGACATTGCTTTCAATACGGTTATGCCTCTAAGTCGTGCCTCGACACGTGGGAGATATAGCCGCATCGAGGGCGTTACAGGTTTAGCCTCCTTGATCTTGTGGTAGATCTACTCTTGTACTACACATATCATCAATACTAATCAAGCAGGACGTAGGGTTTTACCTCCATCAAGAGGGCCCGAACCTGGGTAAAACATCGTGTTCCTTGCCTCCTGTTACCATCCGGCCTAGACGCACAGTTCGGGACCCCCTACCCGACATCCACCGGTTTTGACACCGACAATAGCTCTTGAAGATTTTCGGCTAACTCCCTTGGTAAATCTCCCGTCATTAGGGTGTTGACATGGCTCTTACGGCTTAATGCGTCAGCAACTACGTTAGCGTTTCCGGGGTGATAATGCAATTTCATATCATAATCCTTGATGAGCTCCAACCATCTCCTTTGTCTGAGGTTCAACTCCTTCTGTGTGAAAATATACTTCAAACTCTTGTGATCCGTGTACACCTCGCAATGGTTTCCAATCAGAAAATGTCTCCAAGTCTTCAATGCAATGACTACAACTGCTAACTCCAAATCATGCGTAGCATAATTCAACTCATGAGGCTTAAGCTATCGTGAGGAATATGAAACAACTCTCCCTTCCTGCATAAGCACTGCTCCAAGTTCTCTACGTGAAGTGTCGCAATACACCTCATAATCCTTGGTCTGATCCGGTAAAATCAACACGGGTGAGGTAACCAAACGTTTCTTCAACTCCTGAAAACTAGCCTTACATTCCTCCGTCCATATGAACTTGGTATCCTTCTTCAACAACTCCGTCATAGGCTTCGCAATCTTTGAGAAATTCTCAATAAACCTCCGGTAGTATCCTGCGAGTCCAAGAAAACTCCGGATCTCTCCCATGGTGGTTGGTGCTTCCCACTTGGTCACGGTATCAACTTTAGTGGGATCTACTGCTATACCTTCTCCGGATATAACGTGTCTGAGAAATCCAACTTCCTTCAACCAAAACTCACATTTGCTAAACTTGGCATATAATTGATGTTCTCTGAGCTTTCCAAGAGCCAAACGCACATGTTCCTTATGCTCCTCTTCATTCTTCGAGTAAACCAGGATATCATCAATGAACACTATGACGAACTTATCCAAGAACTCCATAAACACTTTGTTCATCATGTTCATAAAATATGCAGGTGCATTAGTCAAACCAAATGACATAACGGTATACTCGTACAGCCCATACCTGGTGGTAAAAGCCGTCTCGGGTATATCCTGTTCCCGAATCTTCAACTGGTGGTATCCTGATCGCAGATCGATCTTGGAAAATACCTTAGCTCCTTGCAATCGATCAAACAGATCATTGATCATCGGTAGTGGGTACTTGTTCTTGATGGTTACTTCATTCAATCCTCGATAATCGACAACCATCCTTAACGATCCATCCTTCTTCTCTACTAGAAGTACTGGCGAACCCCAAGGCAGTGAACTTAGGCAAATATATCCTTTATCCAGTAACTCCTTAATCTGCTTCTTAATTTCCACCAAATCCTTTGCAGGCATCCTATATGGTCTCTTTGATATTGGCCCTGTGCCTGGCAAAAGCTCAATCAAAAACTCAATATCTCTATCCGGTGGCATGCCTAGCAACTCTTCTGAAAATACTTCGGGGAAATCCTTCACTACTGGTACTTCCTCCCGCACAACTCCGGTTAAACAATTTACTCGAGTGGTAAGTAAAATTGACTTACTGGCACATTCAATATTCTCTTCATACTTTGACAACCAATCCATGCCTAATATCACATCCAATCCTTGGGATTCCAACACTATTAGGTCTGAGGGAAAACATAGTTACCAATTCTTAATGGTAACCAATCACACCATAGACTAGCCATATATTCTGCTCTAGGCGAAGTTACTAATGTTGGGGAACGTAGTAATTTCGAAAAATTTCCTACGCACACGCAAGATCATGGTGATGCATAGCAACGAGAGGGGAGAGTGTGATCTACGTACCCTTGTAGACCGACATCGGAAGCGTTATGACAACGCGGTTGATGTAGTCGTACGTCTTCACGGCCCGACCGATCAAGCACCGAAACTACGGCACCTCCGAGTTCTAGCACACGTTCAGCTCGATGACGATCCCCGGACTCCGATCCAGCAAAGTGTCGGGGAAGAGTTCCGTCAGCACGACGGCGTAGTGACGATCTTGATGTTCTACTGTCGCAGGGCTTCGCCTAAGCACCACTATAATATTATCGAGGACTATGGTGGAAGGGGGCACTGCACACGGCTAAGAGAACGATCTTAGAGATCAACTTGTGTGTCTAGAGGAACCCCCTTCCCCCGTATGTAAAGGAGCCAAGGGGGGGGGTGCGGCCGACCTAGTTGGATTAGGACTTGGGGGGGGGGGGAAGGAGGAGAGGGAAGAAAGGAAAGGGGGGGGGGCGGGGGGCGGGGGCGCCGGCCCCCCTCCTTGTCCAATTCGGACTTGGGGGGAGGGGCGTGCAGCAGCCCCTAGGCCTCCTCTGCTCTTCCTCCACTAGGCCCATTAAGGCCCATTAGGTTACCGGGGGGTTCCGGTAACCTCCCGGTACTCCGGTAAAATGCCGATTTCACCCGGAACACTTCCGATGTCCAAACGTAGGCTTCCAATATATCAATCTTTATGCCTCGGCCATTTCGAGACTCCTAGTCATGTCTGTGATCACATCCGGGACTCCGAACTAACTTCGGTACATCAAAACTCATAAACTCATAATATAACTGTCATCGAAACCTTAAGCGTGCGGACCCTACGGGTTCGAGAACAATGTAGACATGACCGAGACACGTCTCCGGTCAATAACTAATAGCGGAACCTGGATGTTCATATTGTCTCCCAGATATTCTACGCAGATCTTTATCGGTCAGACCGCATAACAACATAAGTTGTTCCCTTTGTCATCGGTATGTTACTTGCCCGAGATTCGATCGTCGGTATCTCAATACCTAGTTCAATCCCGTTACCGGCAAGTCTCTTTACTCGTTTCGTAATACATCATCTCGCAACTAACTCATTAGTTGCAATGCTTGCAAGGCTTATGTGATGTGCATTACCGAGAGGGCCCAGAGATACCTCTCCGACAATCGGATTGACAAATCCTAATCTCGAAATACGCCAACCCAACATTCACCTTTGGAAACACCTGTAGAGCTCCTTTATAATCACCCAGTTACGTTGTGACGTTTGGTAGCACACAAAGTGTTCCTCCGACAAACGGGAGTTGCATAATCTCATAGTTATAGGAACATGTATAAGTCATGAAGAAAGCAATAGCAACATACTAAATGATCGGGTGCTAAGCTCATGGAATGGGTCATGTCAATCACATCATTCTCCTAATAATGTGATCCCATTAATCAAATGACAACACATGTCTATGGTTAGGAAACATAACCATCTTTGATTAACGAGCCAGTCAAGTAGAGGCATACTAGTGACGTTTACTTTGTCTATGTATTCACACAAGTATTATGTTTCCGGATAATACAATTCTAGCATGAATAATAAACATTTATCATGATATAAGGAAATAAAATAATAACATTATTATTGCCTCTAGGGCATATTTCCTTCAACTAACATGGGTGACCTAAGGGCCTGGGGTTGGCAGTTTATACTTATCCACAAATCCCCTTGATATGTATGAATGCGATGCACCAGTATCAAAAAGAACAAGTGCAGTAAATGACTTAACCAAAAACTTACCGATTACTGCATCCGGCTGCTCTTCAACCTCCTCCACGTTAACGTGGTTCACCTGTCCCCTGTTGAAAGGGTTTGGCTTCTTCCCAGATCTTCCATTGCCATTTCCATTCTGGGATTCAAGACATTCATTGGCATAATGTCTGGTCTTCTGGCACTTAAAACAAGTGACTTGACTCAGGTCTTTCTTGGCTGGGGTTGATGGGTTGGTGCGGTTCTGGCCGTTGCTTCCTCCATTCCCATTACCATTCCTGGGGCCATTGTGATTGTGAGAGCTTCCTCCTCCATGGGTATGCTGAAAATGTCCTCCCGGCCTAGGGATAAAACGTGGCTTCTGCTGAGCTCCTGAAGTGTACTTTCCTTGTGCATACTTCCTCTTGCGATTCTCAATTTGTTGCTGCTTCCCTTCAATCATAAGAGCACGATCTACCAACTCCTGGTAGTTATTGAAGGTTTGCTACCATCAACTGCATGCTCAACTCATCATTCAGTCCTTCCAGAAACTTCTCCTGCTTTGCTGCATCCGTAGCAACGTCATCTGGGGCATAATGTGCTAATTTACTAAAATCCTCCACATACTGGCCAACTGTCCGTCCTCCTTGGCGCAAGTTGCGAAACTCTCGCTTCTTCATGGCCATAGCTCCTGCTGAAACATGGGCAGTACGAAAAGCCTGCTAAAACTGGTCCCATGTGATAGTATCGACAGGGAAAGTGGCTGTGAAATTCTCCCACCATGATGCTGCGGGTCCTTCAAGCTGATGTGCGGCAAACTTCACCTTCTCCGCATCCATGCATCCAGTTGTGGTCAACTCTCTAGCTGTCTTGCAGAGCCAATCATCTGCTACTATCGGCTCGGTGCTACTGGAAAACACCGGCGGATTCAGCCTAAGAAAACAGGCTAAGTGATCAACAGGTGGTGGTGGTGGTGGGTTGTTGTTGTTGTTGTTCCCCTGGTTCTGATTCTGGAATAGTAACTACATCAATGTGTTCTGCTGCTGGATCAACTGAGTGAGCTCCGGTGGGAAGGTAATTCCAGGGTCATGTCTCAGAGGCATCTAAGGGTTTAGAAAAGATGAGATTTAAGAATAGAGGGGGTCTAAAGAGAAAACACTACCCATATGCACATGAGGCAAAAGCAAACAATTCACTTCATTCAATCAATCAAACAAGGGCATACAATCGATCTAACTATCGCAAAAGTGTTCGGACTACTATATTTACATGGTGGACTACTACTAATGTTGGGGTGGTCTACTAGAAATATTCTTCGGCTGCAGACTCCATGATATCTGCTCCAGCTTCATCAACATAGTCATCATCGCTATCATCTGGATCCGAGTCGGTGTCGTCAATGATGATGTAGTCTTCCGGGCGAATCTCCTTAGGTTCTTCGTCTTCTTCTACTGGTGTAGGGCCTCCCATGAATATTCCAATCTTCTTGATCAGATGGTCATTCTTTTCCACTAATACTTCAATTTCTTCTTCAAAATCTTCACGTGTAGCCTTGAGTTCTTTCTCCAGTTCCTTGATTCTTGCCTTTGCCTTCTTTAGGTCTATCATGTCGGCGCATATTTGGTTCTTCTGACGTCGAATGTGTTGGTTTAACTCCTGGATAAAAGCTGCAATTGATCTATCCTTTCTGGTATTGATCATCTCCCAGTGCTCATCTCGGCGCCCACAAATCTGGTAGATAGTATCCTTGAGATCATTGCGGTAGACTTCTCCAATGCGTCCCATGGCGATGTGAGCTGCCATGCTCTTTCCTAGATTCCAAGTTGGTGCATCGAAAGAAAACTCTATGGGCTCAGTGACTGGCATGAACGTCCTTCCTGGAACTTGAACTTGAATCATCCAGCGCTCTTCTTCAGGTAGGGTGGCGTTGTAGGTTCCGGTGAAGCTTGGTACTCCTACGTTCAGGTATCTTGTGACTTCCTTCAAGTGACGTCCAAAGGGTGTATCTTCATCCGGTTGAGTGAACTTGTTCCTTGCATCCGCCATCCTAAAAGAGTAGAAAAGATGAGAGGTCAGAAGAGAAGAGAGTGAGTAGTGATCTAGGCCTTTAGCTTAGTGGTCGTGTCCTACAGTCAGCGTGTGCTCTGATACCATCTTGTAGCGACCAGACCTCAAACGGTCCAATCTCTGTGCTCCGGTGTCATCCCTGGATCAGTAATGCTGACACCACACAGTACTTGAAGGATTTATAGCAGAGTAGCAATCACACACTTATTACATCGAGTGTCTCAAAAGAGAACTTATTACAATAAATATGGCTTAAGGCCATCTAATAACGATAACAGCGGAAGGCTTGGAAGATAAGTGAGTCCATCAACTCCAACGGCATCACTGAGTATAGAACCATGACCTAAAACTCCTTAATCATCGTCTGAAAATTATGCAACATTAAAGTTGCAGCCCGAAAACAGGTCAGCACATGGAATATGCTGGCAATGTAACACATAGAGAGTAATGGAATGAAACAGCTATTCTATATGCATATTTGGCTGGTGGGAAGCTCTATGGTTACAGTTTTGCGTAAAGCCAATTTTTCCCTACTGCAAAGGAATAAATTTATTTAACTATCATGGTGGTTGTTAAACATTGAGAATGGTTGACAGCATTCTCAATCCCAATTAAACATCATCATTAAACAAACCCAACAAAGTTAATTTTAGAGTAACATGTTGAGATTCACATGATAATCCAGGTACTAGATACTCAAGATGTCCATAACCGGGGACACGGCTAACCATGATAGTTTATACACTCTGTAGAGGTTTGCGCACTTTTCTCCACAAGACTCGACCGCCTCCGTTTGGTTTCTCGCACTACACGGTGTTTGAGAAACGGATGACCGAGACATAGTCTTTCAAAAGCGCTAGCACCTTACGATGGGTAGACCGTACCAACCTACATCCCCTACATCTGCTAGTCTACCATTGTAAGAGTTCGCACGACTTAGTCAACTATGCTAGAGCCCATAATAGCTTGTGGCTGCACACGGAAGTTCCTAGCATGAATAATCTCATGATCCCTTTGAGCCTAGGTGGCGGTCCAAAAGAAAACAGGCAATCCTGGAATACCCAGGTGCTTCAATCCACCCAAATGTGTGTTTAGGTTGCCACCTTAAGTAAACCATTAATTAACAAAGCTCACATCTGTCATGGATACACTCACCAATCCACGTCTACTAGCATAGCATAGCAATAATAAGCAAATGTAGAGTAACTCCCAAAGGTTTGATAATAAACAGGTAATAGGTTCTACCTCAACTACTCCCCAAACCCACAATTTAATTAGATCCTAAATCATGCAAGGTGTGAGGATTGATCTAATGCAATAAAACTGGATAGTAGGAGGTATGATCAAAGTGTTACTTGCATTGCTGATGATTCGGGAAACCTAGCGGTTCGAAGTAACAAGCGGCGCACTCCGGGTACTCTATCGCAAACAAACAAACACACACTAAGTACTCAACTAATACACAGGTAAAACTCAAATAAGAGATCTAACCAGAAAGTTCAATTCAAGAACTCCGGTTGGCAAAAAGAATCAAATCGAGCGAAGCAACGAAAGACAAACGGCAAAAGAAACAGGCTTCGTTTACTATTCCGGATCTAAGGCAATTTTTACAGTGGCAAAAACTTGTTTAAGTTGGTTAAACGGAAAGAGGGTTTCGAGGCGAAACTCCAGGCGCTTGAATCGCCTGATTCCGATAAACGAGTGAAAAGATATACTAAAACGAAAATCGGATCAGAAATCGCGCTCAAAAAAATCGCGGATTTAATCCGAGAAAAAGAAAAACGACGAACGTTCGTTAAAACGAACGAACGGACGAACGCTCACTATTTAAATAAACCGGAACACCGATCTATTTAAAAAATGAAACTAAAAAAACGATAAAACCGTCGGAAAACCGAACGGTTTTTCTAAAAAAACGGCGGCGGGATCGAGGTAAACCTCGGGCGGCGGGTCCGGCGGCGGTGGCGGGCGGCGGGCGGTGGCAGCGCGCGGCGGCGGTGCGGGGCGGCGGGGGCGGCGCGGGGCGAAGGCGGCGGCGGCGCGGGGCTAGGGCGGCGCGGGGCAGCTAGGGTTTGGGGGGGGGGGGGGGGCTTCTGGCTGGGCCTCCCCGGACGGGCCTTAGTGTCGGGGTCGGACATGGCCCGTAGGTCGGTTGCGCGTTTTTTTTAATAGTTACGCTTAGAAAAAAACAAAAGGACTACTAAACGGACTCTAAAAATCTGGAAATAAATTTTTCCTGGCTTCTAAATCAAGCCGCACAGGATGAATATTTATTTGGGGCCTAAATGCAATTTTGAAAAACGAACATTTTTTCCCTAAATTCAAATAAAATAGCAAATAAAACCAAATAAAATAGCAAATAAAACCAAATAAAATCTTATTTGATTTTTTTATTAAATCCTAAATATTTCTTTATTTTGGGAAAGTCATTTTATTCCCTCTCTCATAATTTTTATAATAGAAATAATTAAAGATAAAATAAATAAAATCAATTGATCCTATTTTCAAAATTGAGACAACTCAAATATGAAAATAACGAAATCCCCAACTCTCTCCGAGGGTCCTTGAGTTGCGTGAAATTTCTAGGATCAATCAAAATGCAATAATTATGATATGCAATGATGATCTAGTGTATAACATTCCAAATTGAAAATTTGGGATGTTACACTCTTAGACAAGGTGGATGGTATGTAGGTGTTGCCCTAAAGATGAGGTGTTGACTTGCTGCATGTTTTGTTAAATAACCAACATGAAGCTTGGCGAGATTGGTTATAAATCCACTCCTCCACCTAAGTGAGTGGATGTATTTGGCAAGATATAAAGATCAAAGATAAAATATATGAGCACGTGACTCTTTTTTTTTGCGGTTATGAGCAGGTGACTTCATTTTTCTAGAAAAGGTTATGTCAATATTTCTGACAAGTTATCATAATATATACCTCTTGTTGTCTATAGAATATAATAAATTAAGAAAATCTAATGAATTTATTACAATAATGTCCACCGGATCGATGGTCTGAACATGTTTTGGTGCTTAGTAGGTTATTGAGGAACTCCCTTTTCTTCAAGTTTGTGGAAATTGTATTTCTCAAATTTAAATAATTACAAAAGGCTCACTGCGGAAAAAAGTTCTGACCAACAGAACGAGGTGCTTGATTCTTTTTAGTGATGTTTTAAAACTTAGAATGTGATTTTTAGGTACTCTTATATGTTGTGTTTGTGCCCTTCGGTACTTTGTGTTTAGGTCCATCAACGATTGGTAGAGCAGCGTCGCCGCTGGGAACCAAAGGAATGGCACTATTGCTAATTTGTTATTTATTTTGCCACTATTTGGAATGAAACAAACCGTCGCATTTTATAGTACTCCATCTCCAGCCATGACTTTATTTGTCAGTCTGATCAACTCGTAACTCGCCATGTGGGGCGCCCCATTCTGGATATGTAATCTCTCGTTGTTGCACAAATAGCGCTTACTAGCGACTGAACTTATTTTTCCTCTTGAACCCATACGTGTATCTCCCTAATGTATTATGCAAATGGAAATCATCTGCCCGTTTAGCTTCAAAAAATTGTTTCTGAGGAATTTGCTAGTTATGTGCTGTAGCCTCTTGCAAACATTTTTACCGCTCCCCAATTCTCTCGAGATGGGTGGAGAAGAGGACCAACTGAAGAAAATTACAAAATTGAATGTTATGATAAAAAAGAAAGACATGAGAACTATTCCAAAATGCCACTAGTCTCTTGCTATGAAAACTACATGTCACACATTAAAAACAAATTGTTGAGTTGCTGTGATAGTTTGCGTGTATAGTACAATGCTTGATCTGCAGTACTATTCCATGGTGGCTGCTCACTTCTGACAACTGGCGTCTCTTTAGGCTGTTTTTACAAACCGCGGCGGATGGTAGCTATATGTATGCACGCACATTGGATGGGCCTTGGGAAGAAATGAATGTGATAATAACTCATCGGCAAGGTGGATGGTGCGTAGGTGTAGCCCTAAACATTGTATGCATGTCAGCATGTGAATGGGTTGTGGGTGTACAATATTCTTACAGTAAGCTTTGGCACAATCTGCTGTCACTAGCTACATTCTTGGCTGTGAATTTTGTTAGACTCAATTTCCCATCTGTTTATGTATTTTTGGATTTCAGAAATTTCACCATTCGTTTTCATTGTGAAAAGATAGTGACCTTGTTGTCGGCCGATCATTCTCGTTCGGCAGACTTCTTGGCGGAACTCCAGGCCAAAGTCACCACGGTGACCGCTGCCGCGCTCCCTGTTCTGGTGGGTGGAGATTTCAACCTTATCCGATCGGGAGCTGACAAGAACAACAGCAATATAAACTGGCCCAGGATGGCCATGTTTAACTCCGCCATTGCTTCCATGGCCCTAAGGGAGGTGGCCAGGTCGGGCGTGAGGTTCACTTGGACGAATAAACAACTCGATCCAGTGCGATCAGTGCTGGACAGGGTGTTCATGTCGCCGGAGTGGGAAATGGGCTTCTCTCTCTGTACATTGGTCGCGGAGACGCGCATAGGCTCTGACCATGTACCGCTCATCTATTCCTCAGGGGAGGAGAGGATGCGACGCAGCTCACGCTTCTTCTTTGAAACAGCCTGGTTCAAAGTTCCAGGCTTCAAGGAGATTTTCAGGGAGAAATGGTGGGCGTGTGTTAATTCGTTAGGGCCCCAGAGGGGCCTGATGGAGTTTTGGAACGCGGCTGGGGGTCGGCTCAGGGCTAGCCTCAAGGGTTGGGGCGCAAACCTAGGGAGGAGTGACAAAGAGCGCCGCGCCGCGATTCTTGCGGAAATCGCAAGGATAGATGCAATGGCCGATGCTAGGGCCTTTTCGGAGCAGGAATGGGCTCACCGCTATGATCTGGAGGGTCAGGTCGAAGCATCATTTCGCGCCGAGGAAGAATATTGGCGTAGACACAGTGGTCTGAAATGGATTCTGAAGGGCGACGCCAATACTAAGTATTTCCAGGCTTATGCTAACGGGCGTCGTCAGAAGTGTTCCATCCTAAGGTTGCAATCAGAGGCCGCAACATTTTAGAGGCCGCAACATTTTATCCGAGGGGCTACTGTTGAAATAGGAGGACATCTCCCGACACATATACGAGTTCTACATTAGTTTGATGGGCACGTGTGAGGCCCAGGGGGCGGGTCTCCGCGTGGACATTTGGGAGGACTCGCAGCGTGTGTTGGACCGTGAGAACGACGCGCTGGGGCTTGCGTTCCTGCCAGGAGAGATCGACCCCGCTCTTCTCGGTATGAAAGTGCACACGGCGCCGGGCCCAGACGGGTGGCCGGTGGCGATGTTCAAGCGCTTCTGGCCTATCCTTAGGGGCCCTATCTTCGAGATTTGCAACGGTTTCATGCGAGGGATGGTTGACATTTCGCGCCTCAATTTCGGTTTCGTAACGCTCATCCCGAAGGTCCAAGGGGCAGACAATATTAGACAATTCCGACCGATCGCGCTCATTAACGTGCCTTTTAAAATTTGTGCAAAAGCGTGCGCCAATAGACTAGGACCAATCACACACCGCTCGATTAGTCGTAACCAATCTGCTTTCATCCGAGGCCGCAACATTTTAGAGGGACCGCTCGCCCTTCAAGAGATTGTTCATGAACTTAAGCGCACTAAGGAAGCGGCGGTGTTGCTGAAACTTGATTTTGAAAAAGCATACGACTGTGTGAATTGGGATTTCTTGCGGCAGGTGCTTATCGGTAGAGGCTTTTCTGCGGTTTGGGTACACCGTATTATGCAGTTGGTGTCGGGAGGCCAAACTGCCGTATCGGTGAATGGAGAAATAGGGCATTTCTTCCGGAACAAACGCGGTCTCAGGCAGGGTGACCCGATGTCCCCTCTCCTGTTCAATTTGTTGTGGACGCTCTGTCCATAATGCTTCGGAAAGCAGCGGAAGCTGGTCATATCCAAGGGTTGGTAGGCCACCTCATTCTAGGGGGAGTGACGCATCTGCAATATGCAGATGACACGCTGCTTTTGTTTCGCCCAGACCATCACAGCATTGCGTCGGTCAAGGCGATCCTTATTTGTTTTGAGCTCATGCCGGGGCTCAAAATAAATTTCCATAAATGCGAGGTGCTCACGATGGGGGTTGAGCCGGAGGAGGGTAGGCGTATAGCCGGCCTGCTCAACTGCAAGGTGGGCAAATTCCCGATGACATACCTAGGCCTTCCAGTTGAAATCAAAAGACCGACGATAGAGGACTGGGAACCTCTATGTGCTAAGGTGAGGGGTAGGGTGTGCCCTTGGAGGGGTAAATTCCTTTCAAAAGCGGCCAGGCTAGTTCTCACGAACTCAAGCCTCTCTTCCTTGCCTATGTTTGCTATGGGCCTTTTTTTGCTTGCAGAGGGGGTGCATGCAAAGTTTGACACACCGCGTTCTCAATTTTTTTGGGAAGGAACTAGCCCGAACCGTAAATACCATATGGTTAAATGGTCTTGGGTGTGTCGACCCAAGGACTTGGGGGGCCTTGGGATCACGAACCCTAGACTGCTTAACATCGCGATGATGTGTAAGTGGATCTAGAAAATTGTCCAAGGGGCATCCGGCCTCTGGGTTGATCTCCTTAGGGCCAAGTACTTCCCGAACGGGAATTTCTTTGAGGGTAGGGCTAGGGGCTCGCCTTTTTGGAATGATCTCCAGACGTTCTCGATTGGAGATGGGCGATCAGCACGTTTCTGGACAGATCTTTGGATAGGTTCCCGCCCCCTATGGGAAGAATTCCGCGATCTGTACGACATCGCCGTGGATCCAGGCATGGCGGTGGCTGATGCACTACGATTGACCCCTCCGGAGATTCATTTCAAACGTGAACTCCAGGGGCAAGAGCAGGCCAGCCTAGTGGCCCTGTGGCAGTTGATAGATCGGGTGGAGCTCTCGGACCAACCGGACTCGGTGAGATGGGCGCTCACCAGCTCCGGGAAGTTCTCGGTCAAGTCTCTATACCAAAAGCTATGCCTGGGGCCGTCGTAGCCTGTGGTTGCAGGGCTTTGGAGCGCGCGGTTGCCACTGAAGATCAAACTATTTCTTTGGCAAATGTTCCGCGATAAGTTACCCACTTCCTTGAATGTGGCCAAGCGCAATGGGCCGGCCACTGGGCCTTGTGCGTTGTGCGGGGATCCAGAGGACACGAACCACGTTTTCTTTCGGTGCCCCTTAGCGCGGTTTGCGTGGAGCGCGGTGAGGTCCGCGGCTGGAGTCCAGTGGGATCCTCGCTCGGCAGCAGAGCTTATTCACATATTAGGCGCGTTACAAGGCTCAACGAAACGGGTCGTGTGGAGTTGTGTTGGGGCACTGCTTTGGTCCTTGTGGCTAACTAGAAATAAACTCACGATCAAGGGGACCTTGCCAACACATCCGGCTAATATCATCTTCAAATGCAATCTCCTTTTGCAGCAGTGGAGTTCGTTGGGGAGGCGCAAGGATGCTGATTTGGTCAAGACAGCTCAACAGCGTATTCTGCAAGTGTACGTGGCGGCTAGGGAGCCGTGACTACGGTGGTCTACGTGGTCTCTTTTGAGTGCTTGACGAGCCTGCGTGCTCTGTACGGGCGATGCCTTGTAATATGACAGTAGCTTCTTAATCTCCGCTCGAAACATGTGCGTGGCCCGGGGTGGCTTTTGGGTGTTGTAAGACTAATTGGTATGGCTCTGCCGTTGGAGTTTTATTAATTTAAAGCCGGACGCATCTGACGTCTTCGTTCTAAAAAAATGACGTTGTTGTCTGACATTTCCATTGGGAGCTTATTTACGAGCACCTGTCAACTTTTCCTTTGAATAAGTGAGCACTGCAAGTAGTTTCAGGTTCTGCAGATTTTCTGACTAATCCAAGTAAGCAACTTTTCACACACTCTAATACAACTGACTGGACACCAAAAGTTCTGCTGCAGTACATAATTCTTGGCAGGCACTCTTTTCTCTCTGCTCATCAACAGAGACTGTAATCTCTGCACTCAACTAGCTATAGTACTACTCCCTCCGTTTCTAAATAAGACCTTTTAGAGATTTCAATCGCAAGCACTCCACACTGATTGGACCTCCGGCAAGAACAAGATAAGATCCTGATATTTTTCTTTACCGCTTTGCACAGGGCAATGTTGTGCCTAGCTCTAGCTATATCCGTGATAATCGTCGAGACCATGTCCTTCTGTTGGCAAAAGCACAGGCAAGTTACCACCTTCTACTTAATCATGCATCCTTTCTAAGTGCACGGTCAGAATCACTGGAGCTAGATGTTTGCACGGCTTCTGAGAGCCGGCGGAGCACGTCGACCTGAGCGCGCAGGTGCACGGCATAATCCATGGCCTCGCGTAACAGAGTGGCCTCGTCGATGGTGGAGTTCCGGCCTCCCGGTATCACCTCCCTCGGCGCCATGGTCCTGCTCGTCACCAACCTCCCCGCAGCGTCGCCACCACTGGCGCGGCCCGATCTCTCCCAGCTCCTCTTCCGACGGCAGCACCTCCTCACGATCCTCCTACACCTCTCCACCTTGCATGCACTGGACGCCAGAGCCAAGATGGCCTTGGGCCACCTTGCTCCGCCTCGGTGCACAGTCGCCATGGCGACTTCCACGGAGGACTTGACGGCGCGCTTCCTCTCGTGGGGGCTCATGGCACCGTTACCGAAGGATGTGCTCATGTGTGCCTGGAGCTGCAGGCCGAGGAGGAGGTTCTTGAGGAAGGCCTGCTTGAAGGACTTGGTGCTGGTGTTGGGGTCTTTCATGGCTTCTATATCTTGTTTTGCTTGAGAAGAGACAGGATGTACTTGTTGTGGCAAGTAATGTCGATGGATGGATAGGTACCAGACACAGGGGCGCTCCTTAAATATGAGTGTCTCCGGCATCCATGTGGATGTGGTGTCACTGAAAGGCGCATTGCCTAAAAATATTACATATAGTAGGTGTAACATGCTTGTGTCACCGGCAGCTGAATCATAATCTCCCACACATGCACGCATGATTTTTGTCGTTGTTGTTGATAACAGTGTTTTGTGCAGTGCCAGATCCACATGTCGAGGACTTGAAGCTTAGAAGTATAGGACCATATTCTTGTCGTATGCTCATCTATATCTATTTATACTTATAATAATTACTAGCACATATGCACGTGCATTGCAACAGGGAAAAAATTAGTATGCATTCAAAATTAGTGAGAATTATATGTGCAAACAAAACCCTGTGCGCACGTGAAAAAGGATCATTTAGCTTCTCGATTTCGCCAGGTGTGAAGTAATCAATCTGCTATTTTTCCATTCATTGATGGAGGGCATTTAAGAGTTTTGTTACGTCACCGTACGCCAGAGAAGGCCCATGATATATTCAATCTACTTTTCCTTTCAATTGGGGAGATTTTAAGGTATGAAGTTTCTGAATAATGTAGGAAAACGAACCTTTTTTAAAATCCTAAACAGTTTTTTTTCAATTATGTACACTTTCAAAAAAAATGTGAACAAAATTTGAAACAGGAACATCTTTTAAAATTCACAAATATTTTTTGAAAACACCAAATTTAATAAAAACATGAAGATTATTTGAATTTGTGAACATCTTTTAGAATGGGAACATGTGTTCAAAATTCATAACATTTTTCAAAAATGTGTATCTTATAACATTATTTTGAATTGTGAAAATTTCACTAAAACAAGAATAGTTTTCAAGTTTGGAGCATTTGTTAAATTGCCAGTTTCCTTTTAGAAATCTCACACAATTTTAAAAAACAATAAAAGTTTTCAAAAAAAGGGAACCCTTTTCAAGTTCTGAATATTTTTCAAAATATCAACAAAATTTTGGAATTCTGAAAATTTTATATAATTTGTTTTTCTTTAAATTTCTTAATTTTTTTAGAATTTAGAATTTATTAAACTCTATAAGAAAAATAAAGTTGGAACTGAAAAAAGAGATAGGGGAAGGAGAATAAAAATAGAATAAAATACAGAAACAAAGAAAAATGGGCCAGCCCATTATTATCGTCCTGTGCGAAGACACGATTATTTGTCGCCCTGTGCTGAAAATAGAGTTTTCACACCTGTGTGGGCAGAAAAATAAGTTGGCTGGCTTCGTTGAGCCAAAGCGCGCAACCCACGTACGAAATTCTGAAAAAACCTATTTTTTAGCACATGAACGCATAAGAATTTAGTACCACCTCAGATAGAATATTTTTTTTTGGTGGTGAACGGATGAAAAAATTGGCGAAACGCACCTTGCTTTATTAGTAAGGTATAGATATAGATATAGATATAGATATAAATGGACTTCCCAGAAATTCCCACGTTAATTAGAATTTACGAGCCGTTTATTTGGTAGGTTATAATAATTATGGACTTCTCAGAAATTCCCACGTTAATTAGAATTTACGAGCCGTTTATCTGATAGGGCCGAATTATAACAGTGTAGATCTTCCTATTTTTTCTAGATTAACGAAGAAAATATAGAAAATGTAAAAAAAAAGAAACCGTTCATCTGGTGGAACCAAATTATGATGGTTGGGATTATTTGGAAATAAAGAAGTTAACAAGGAAAATTACTCTCCCACGTACAATGTTTAGAAGGATTCCTCACAAGGCAACCACGTGATTCCTTGCAAATTCTTAGCCTGGTCCTTTTTGTATCAGTGCAGATTTTTTTCCTATATGATCCAATCTGAACTCTGGGACGCATATCTTTGAAGTAAAAATAATTTTAAAAATAAGTTAACAGCGGAGATTACTCCCACGGCGAAGAAAAGGCAGGATGTAAAAAAAAAGAAAAGAAAAGGCAATCACGTACGTTAAAGGCATTTCTCACAAAAAAAAAAGGCAATCACGTTAAAAAGGAATCCTGAAAAATCTTCTCCCGGTTCGTTTTGTTTTGTATTGTTCCGTCAAGCTGGACTCTTCGATGCATATCCGCTTATGTTTTATAAGCACGGTGGAGGAAATCAAGTCATAGAATAACACAGCACCCTGGCCGCTGCCGCAACACAACAGCAAGGTGATCTCCGAAGAAGAAACATAGGCGATTTGGGATTAAGATTGTATTCAAAGCAACGGCATAGACCAACAGCACAATGAAGCATATATCAATATCGTTAAAGAGGTTGAGTCGCTTTCATATCTCTCCTCGGGGTACCACCGAGAGCCATGCTGCGATGGAACTCTAGCTGGCAGGAATCTCCGTCCTGGCCGCAATAGGCTTCGCTGCCACCGGAGGCCCGATCGTTCCTGCTGGCTGCCGTACGTCTTGGCAGAAACAGGTGACACTGCCGGATTCCTAATATATAGCTCCGTCGAGGCAGGGTCAGGAGCCAATGAAGCCACCAACACCCTTCCTTCACAAGACATCGGGACCAGCCGTGCCACTGAACATGGGTTAAGTAGGAATCGCCGTTCCGTCCGCAGCACGCCTTTGTCACAGCAAGATCGATGAAAGGCAGTCCGAGTGTGTGGCATACTGGCATGTATTGTACGTTCGTATGGCTCTCCCATCTCCAGGTTCTACTCAGATTTGAGTTTTAGGAGGTGACTGGAGCATGCATGCTAGGTGCTCATGATGAGGTGGAGTTGCTTCCATCTCCTCCATGGCTCTTCAAACCGACACCCCCTGTATCTGAGGGCAGCTATCACCCGTGAGCCGTGTTGCATGCGTTAGGTTAAGAAGAGATCATATAGTCGATGTGAGATGCTTGCCCATGTGTTGCTATTTGACTGCACTCCTTCCATGTATGTTTTGTTTGTCATAATACAGAACATCAAACAGCCGACAAAAAAAGGATCGACCATCCAAGAGAGGATTAGTCACCCTTATTTTTTATCATATATGTGGATTGTAAGTAAACATTATTTTCCATCTAAATATCTAACTGTGTACAATGCAGGTCGTTTCACTTTGACGCTTATAGTTGTTCTCCTGCACTTTGAAAACTACTAATATTAATGTGAGAAATATCATGTCACTTCGATTTTGATAGCGAATTTTGATTCAATTAGAATTTTTTTTTATTTGCTGTTTGGATTTGGATTCCAACATCCAAGGGAAACTAATATAGTGTTTTCTTGATGCAAAGGGTCGCATGTTGTACAGACTTGCTGTCCTAAGTCATTGAGCGCCTTGCATGTTTGAACCATTTTGCTCATTACTGTATGTTGTAAGATGGAATATCAAAGAGCTGCCAACAACAAAATATGTGTTATCAAAGAGAGGATATTGTCACTGTTGTTCGCCTTCATATATGAAGGTTGTAAGTGTACTTTGTTTTCTCTCTAATTTTCTAATTGTACGATATGGTTGTTGCACTTTGAGGCTTGCCATATATATAATATATTCAACTGTTGTTGTACTCAACAATTTCAAGTCGATGAACCTAGCTAATCTTTCAGTGCAAATATTTACGACGACCACGATCAATGATGACATCATGTATCTTACATGGGTTTTAGTCTAGAAGCTAATATTTCTATGAGAAATATCTGATTGCTTTGAATCTGATAATCCATTTCCACGCACTTAGATAAAAGATATTGATGTTCAGATTTCCCTTACGAGGGAAGCTAATATAGTTTGCATTGGTGCAAAGAATAATAAATTGTACAGGCTTGCAATCCCGTTTGACTACATGATTGCATACCCATTTTTTTCTTTACATCCTAAGATGGATTATCCAAAAGATGCCCAAAAAGATGGATTATACAGCAGAGGATGTTCTCACAGTTATTCGCCTTTATATATCTGGGTTGTAAGTGAACTCTTTATCCCATCTAATTTTTAATTGTACGATGTAAGATGTTGCCTTTTGAGAGTTCCTATATATCTTTGCCATTGAGATTTCTAATCACTCTTGCAAGAAAATCTGATGTAAAATATATGACCTCTATGACTCCATGGTAAGGCTACTCATATCAAACAAATTGATTGTGCTGGAATTGCTTCATAACAAGTTATAAGGATAAGTTGGCAGCCCTTACATAAAAAAATGTAATGCACGACAGGCATGGTGGAGATTAACCTACTTTCAAAAGAGACATGTATCATGAGTTAAGATCGTGAGAAAACCACTGTTTAGGTCAAAAATAAAATAAGAAAGTGTGCATGAAATTCGTACATAATTGCAAACATAAATTAGTTGGTTAAGATTAGAAAGAAAATTAATTGTGTGAATATGTCTCGATATCCACTGATATAAGAATATATAAGTTCTCCATTACCGACATTGGCAATTTAAAAGTGGTTTTTAATTAGCTGATATACAAACTGATCTGACAGGTCATATCAAAGCTTGGTGTTTGCATAATATACCATGGAATAACCTCAAAATCCTGGCAAGTAGTATTTAGTCATCAACGCATGCACCTACATGGGCTACCTATTGTACATATTCCACGTCAATATTAAATATCGTTATGAATTTTTTAGGCACACTAGATTCATACTCACCAACTGTATGATGTCCACGTATCAAAACATTGCCAGAATCAAAAGGTATTAGTGTATCACTTTCTCCTCAGTTTATATATTGTTTAGTTATGTAACTTGCTAATACTTTGCTACTCCGGTCTAAGAGCACAACCAATGCAAGAATTATCCTTTTTTGTTTTATAAGGTATTGATGACGTTCCAGCCTATTGCAGCAGAGCACGCCTTTGGTGAAATAAACTACTCATTAGTTGTTCAGAAGCACTATGGTATAGTTGGCAAATGATTCTGACAGGCACATATGATTCACTTTATTTATTTTTCTTTTCAGGCAGATGAAATTGGTAGACTGAAGAAATAATTCAATGTGTATGTATGGCTATTCTACCGCAACATAAACCTTCTCTATGAAAGCTGTTGTTGTCATAATAATTTCGATATTGTACTAATTTTAGGTTGGATGCGCTTCAACTCTGTAGTAAGGTTTTACTTCGAGATATATTCACTGACGCGCTAATCATTAATGGATCTCTACCACCTTACCAAATTTGCATCGCAATTTTTAGAAAACTTGCACTTCTCAAGATAAAGCAAAACAATTTGACAGCTTACATGTTTCATCAATTTTTCTCGTGTGCCCTTAAGAAAAAGAAATATGCAAAGAGAGAAACAAAACCATCACATTTCTTATTTGCGGCCTCCTCATGGAGTCCCAGCCGCACCTCGCCATTGTCATCCACCGGCGACGAGGGCTGATGTGAATGGAAAGATCAGGAGCAATTGGTGATGGATCAACGGAAAGGCCGTGTCGCTCTTTCCCATCCACCATACAACAAGAATACATATCAGGCAAAATTCACCGCACACAAAATCGCATTTTCACCAGGAAAATATTCTTCATGTCCATCTACGAGAGTATGATTGTAGTGTAAAAAGTAGAAACATGTCACCATCTATCAAAACAAATACGTCGTACCCATTGACTACAATTAAGCAAAAAATTGAGAACTGTTTTAGTCTCATGCCCGAAGCTACAAAACCATGTGGCTTACTACAATATGTGTGCACCTTTGTGGCAAAGAAAACCTGCAATTACTGATAACCATGGTAGCAACTAATCGCACCGTCCCATAGTCCCTTATAATATTTCTCAAAATAAGACCCCTATAATAGTCCCAGACTCTGTTTTTTAATACAGAGCCAAGATGATACAAGTGAAAAGAATTCACTCTCTTGCCTCATATCCCCGTAGATTCTTTGAATTTTGTGGAAGCTTGTCATGAAATTCCACTCCATTATGTTCTCTCTCACCATTTCTCTTCTATGACAAGCCTTTTCATCAATCGTTTAATCCCTACATCATTTGTGCCAACCTTACAAAATTAAGCTATTATGCAGCCCAATATATGTAAAAGGAAAGAAAAGGAAGTGAAAGGTAAATAGCTAATTATCTACACCCTAATATATTCCAAGCAACCATTAATGAAATATGCTATATCAATTGTTGCTTTATGCTGCCATTGCAAAAGAAATACCTACAATTTGTTCCATTGAAATGTTAAAATTCACTCCACTGGCATGTGACATCAAAATTTCTGATAAAATTGCAGGCTAGTTTCAGCGTGCCAATGTGCATTATGTACTACAGCTGCCTGCTACTATCAGAGTATCATGCATCCATCCACCCCAAAAAAGGAGTAAACGCAGTAACTGAGATTGAATGTGGATGAAGTGATCACCTTGAAGATGCGTGGCTTGAGGTGCTTGGAGCAGATCCATCACGCGCGTGCCCCTCTACTCCTATTGCTTCATCAAGATGAAGAGGCTAGAGAGAAGGAGCGACAGAGGTCGTCCCCCTCTCCCTCCGCTGGCAGACCCAAACCATCAGCTAGAACGCGGCTAGGGCGCGGGGAGGCCATGCCATCACGGATCAACAACGTAAACGCAGGCCCTCACAAGTTGTAAGCGCCCCTGACCACCACGTCGGCATGGTTGAGAAGAGATGGATCTGGGTGGTGGTTTACGGTGACGAGGACATATAAGTTGCTTGTACCCATAGTAGTTGCGTCGGCAACGGCCATCACAATGAAATATAATCAATGCGTGTCGTCCTGAGTTCCTGAAAGTTTTCACCTGGATTTTCCTGGACCAATGAAGCAAAAACATGCACAATTTCTCAAACAAGGATAGATGAAGTGTGTGAATCAGATGCAGTATTAATACAACAAAAAATAGCACTGTCATCAAAGGATTCACTTACAATCGAAAGAAGAAGCAGCATCATGATTTTGCTTGTCTCTGTCGGATCTGGACTAGATACCTGCACCATAAAAATACTAAGAAAATGATGGCATAAGAAGATTACCCAGCAATAGAAAAGCAAACAAAATGTAGATGACTGTATCTTTATTGTTAAGATTCATTTAACAGGAATTTCCCGACCATCATGTAAATGAATTGCAAGAAATTTTTCCTGATATTTAATGTAGAAAGCTAACGTTAAATTATATGTTGTGCCATGAAATTATTACAATTTCCTTGATGTACCTGTATCATGGGATCCATGAGATTCATGACTAGTGATCACTAACCATGCCAGTCATCTGCTCCTAGGAGGTAACCCACCCATTGCCATTCCGCAACCTCTGAATGCAGTTTTCCTCCTCCTAGCATTGACATGGAGATGAGCATGAGTCATATTGTTGAATTCTCTAAATGGTTCATGCTTATCTTTCCAACAAAAAACGAAGAAAATATATATTTGTAAAATTGTGAAATAAACATGCCGGCCAACACTACAGATAATACTACCATGGAAGCCAGGAATCACAATACTACCATGGCAGAAAGTTCACGTTTTGTTGAGTACATACATGATACTACCAGGTCAGAACCTACAGATGCAGGATCATTAATTTGTACTATTCAACAACACCGACAACAATCGCAACCCAAAAATTAAGTGGCTTGCAACTGGCAACCCAACCCATGAATAAAGCGGCATCGATCTGGAACGCAGGATAAACAGTGCCTTGCAGATGCAGTTCCAGCATAGATAAGCATAAGTAGCATATATTAAAAAAGTAATAAAAAAGGCTTGTGTTCAGTTGGACATGAATAGCCTCATGATTCCTGAGTCAGATGAACAAAACGAAATCAAACCAGCACGAGGATAGGAGATCCCACATTGCCCAATTTCTACAATCGGCATCACCACACTTGTAAACAAGATACCAGATTTACTAATTCCAGCGCATCAATTTCTACATAAATAAAATTACCACATAATGAAATCCACGTCACTGGAGTTAAATTACGCAAATTTGCATAACACTCACGGGTAGAGAATAGCCATCATTCGTAGTAGTATTAGAGGTTGTGGCCGTACTGGTGTCACGGCTCGATATGTTCAGGTGGGAACCTTTGCCACTACTCACCTTGATGCTGCTATCATGTATCTGGAGCTCGGGGGGGAGAGGCTGCACCACTGCTTCCCATCTGTCTTGCATGATCCCAGCTGCCGACGCACAACACCATCGACCCAACGCTGATGGCATGCTCGCAGCCACTTCCCCTCCTTTGATAGGGAGCCGAGGTTGGGTGCAGAACCTACTCTCTTCTCCTCGGATTGCTTCTCCGTGGGCGATGAGATCACCCTCCGAAGAGGAAATATACAAATGATCACCCTCCGAGATCACCCTCAAGCGAGTCAAGATGTAAACCTAATTATATGATCAAAATAGAACCATTAAACAGTAGGCGAGTCAACATGATTTTAACTGACAAACTTCAAGCAGAACACAGTTTATATAATTGTATAATTTAGTCATGAAAACTTGCAAACATACTTCCTACTTCTCGTCCTGGGAGATAATCAACCTTGTAAATATTCATCCTGCTGACATGACTTGTCATACTAATCAAACTGTACTTAATTATCCAATTGAGTGTAGGTAAAATCTTGTCAACTCCAAGAGAATGACAAACTTAAACCGAGTATACTTACAATGGAACTAAATCTTGAATCTCGTGCTCAATATAATGCAGTTCAACTCATCTTTTTCCCCGGAAAATAAAATTCATCATTCAAAATATGCCTACATTAATACCTTTGATTTGATGATGTCCAGAAAGAAGAGTCTAAACAAGTGCACTGGACCAGAATGCCATCTATGTTGCTGTTTTCTGTATGCTTTGTATGACTCCAGCAATTCACACTGACACTGAATGGAAATTCGTGTAGCATACAGAAAAGTCATAAACCATAACAGAAACTTCCATCCCTTTATATGTGCTTGGACAGCAATATCCATGTCTTCAACTGTCGTTCTCTCCATCCATATTCTAGACACCTCGAGTGCCTTAATTCTCCACACTCCTGTTGTTCCGTTGAACCCCAAAAAATTGAGGAATGCTCCCTTAACCTGTTGTTCAACCTCAAAGCAGAAGCATGGATTTAAACAAACAAACAAATAGAGCATAGAATAATCATACAAAGGAATTTCTCCCTTCGTAATTAGCAGATAAACCCTTTTTTAGAAAGAAAAAATCACAATCATATGTGTATGTCACACATCAAGTGCAATCAACTGGATGAGTTTGAATAGTAAGCATGCACGTGCCTTGGCGGGAAAAGATTTCTAATTCATTCTAGTTATGAAGCATTTTTTTCAAGAGTTAACAGAGCAGAAAAGCCATATTAGTACAGTCACTATGGAAATACACATTAATTTTTTATATTTCTATCTCTTTTTGATTCAGTGTTGTTAAGAAAATGAAGATTGCAAACAATTTGTACAATGGGAGGCATCACCAACTTTTAGAAGTTCAGAAATTAAAAATAGACATTAGCTAGACATTCAAGCGCCTTGGCATTTAAGTTGTGTCGACATAAACATCAACAGAAAATAGGGAGAACATAATGCCACCCCATCGACACATAAGCTACAGGAGTGCCGCACATTTTATTAGTCCATATAACATGCCAATGGCAAAGAGAGGCAACATAGCCGGTTCTGGAGTTGTCTATTTCGAGAGAGGCTTGTGGTTAGCCATCTTCATTGAAATCTTTTAAAACAATGAGTTAGGACACAGGTCAAGCAGCATGGTACCTGATGCAAGGCTCGATATTTAGATAGCATCTATGGTCATACATATTACAAGTATCTTATGTCAATGATCATTTTGTCTAAACGAGCCTTGTGCTCCGGAAAATATTCTAACAACTCATCTATGGTCACCCAAAAATGGTCCTCGCATTTCCTGATATATATCCAATGTCATGGATCGGACCACTTGCGACTTCAACGAAAAACAAATGTTGCGAGAAGCATAAAATATCAAGACACGTAGCATGGCAGTGCATCAACCTAATAAATCAAATGCGTGACAAAATGTGAAGAACTAAATAGGGTACAAGAACTACCGTCTGAGCCATTGGAGCATTGATTTTGGAAAGGAAAACTCAAATAAAAGGAAATAAGGGTACATACTTGAACGGAAACGGATGGTGTCACAAAAACATCAATAATACATTCAATGTCAGCCTCATACAGTGAGGGAAATTCCCTGCTTGCTAGAGAAACCAGTCGTTCAAACCACTTAATAATCCAGTAATGAATTTTATATTTTAGTCTGCAAGGTCAAAGAGTTTGATGAGCACCATAAAAATTTCAATGGCATTGCAATAACATTACCAGATTATATTGGTCTTGCAAACTTCGAACAGATTCATAAACCACTTTACTAACTCAAATGAAAGGGGAAAATGCATGATGGGGATGAGGTTCTTGAGCAGAATGGCACATAATAAATACACCACAATGTTTTTATGCATCAAACCTGACACTCACAAGTCACAAAATACCACTGCAGTCATAATTCTAAAATGTAATAAAACTATGCTTAGAATATATTTTTATGGTAAATCTAACTATGGTGTTCCAGTTGTATCAGTACAATTATATAGCCGGTGAAGCAAATACTATATCTTAAATTTGAAGCTGCAAAATAGAATATCATGATTTCCATGAGATCCGATAATGAAAGGTCAATTATCATAATCTTTTAATATATATATGTACGAAGTGCTACTCAAGGTATGGTGTCACTGTGATAGCTCACATAAAATAATTTGATTAAATAGTTGCAAGCTAAAGAAGTTTAGACCATATTAAATAATTAAGTTAAACATTTACATGCAAAAGAGTTTCAACCCTAACCACTTAATCTTGTTTTATCGGCAGAGTTGGAACTCCACTCCTAAGTAAACAAATACAACCGTGTTAAACATCCCAAAAATATATCACATCTTATCAATCTTGTGGATCTGAAGTTTTGAAACCAAATTTTGGACACTGAAACTTGCGTGCTGTAAAATCTACAGAAGAAAGATGAAACAAAGCCACAATAAATGATAGAAGAAAGAGAGGCATATACCAGAATCGAAGTAGATGGCACGTATTCAATTTTTGGTAGCCCCTGACCAGAAATATTTCCTCCTCGCTTTATATGCTATCTTCCCTTCGTTGCTGAAAGTTTTTGTAATAAGGAGAAGCTGTGGCTGCCCTGCTCCTGCTAGAACCGTCGCCAATCCATGCTCTTCTTTGTAACAAGATGATACGAAAGATATATCACTTAGATTATTTTTGCTCAAAGTAATATATCAATGGCGTCAACACTGCTACAGTCATGAAGGTCTTAAACTACTACTTTCAGATCTACTGGAGCAAGGAAATTTTGAATAAGATACTTTATTCAGCTTCAGCGGATTTGAGGAGCAAAAATGGTCAATGAACAAAAGCTACAATAGGTGTTTCCCTCCTTTTAAGGGTTACCAGATACCAACAGGAAAATGTCACTGTCCTTTACAAAGCAAGCATGCCTATTTTTTCTGATGAAACTGATATGTATATATCTCTTAAGAAACTGCAGCAGCAGGTACAGATATGAAACATTGCATACCTCAAGAAAAGATGATGTTTCATGGAAGCCATCCGGTGAATCCCAAAACTATAAAGCTTTTAGCCTTTGGTAGAAGTTTTTCATCTTCGCAATAATGTTGACATCTTGCACAACTCCTTCTGAAGCAAAAATAAAAAATTATGTGCCAAGCACCATAGCTAAGTCTTTATACAAGATAATTTTTTTACAATTCTATGCAGATTCTGCTACCAACAAGCCTATAAACATGTTGATGACTATTGCATCTCTCAACTCAATGTCTAGATTAATAGTTGGAACTAGATTAATCCATAAAAAATCCCCCAAAGAATAACGAATGTTAAAATAGAACCTGGCAAAGGGAAGAGTAACAGCTAAGGTAAGGGATTAACATAGCAATGTAATATGGAGAACCATCACCTCAAAATCAGATACCGGGATTCAGAAGTAAGAAAGAAAACGATCACCTCAAATTCAGATACCTGGTTTCAGAAGTAAGCAAGTATTAACAAAGGCATGAATAATGGCAGAGGAGAAATTGTGATCATATGACAATTGTGATAAATCCTCACATTTATGGTTCAGATCAACAAAAATCACAAATCACTTGATATTGGCTACCAACTCTCAGTTAACATGGCAGCAGCAACAAACTATGGCAGAGGAGAAATAATATCCTCCAACATGTTCAGATCATGAAGATAAAATACTTTTTTTGCGGGAAGAGAAGAGAAAAGACTGTATGAGCATGGCCCGAACAGAGAGAGGGAAGCAAAGGGCCTTCCATAGCGAGCCATGGGCTGCACGCCTGCCATGGTGCTCCTCCGTCACACCCGCAGCCTGCAGAAACCAACTGCACAGATCAAATCAAAAAATCCAGAAGAAGAAGATGAGGTGAGGGGAGGGGAGGCGAGGGGAGGAGGATGGAGGGCGCTAGTACCTTTGATGTCTACGTGCTGCAACCCGTCACCGACGTCGATGTCCACCACATCAGCAAGCACCGAGAGAAGGCCGCCGCCGCCGTCGTCGTTGCCCCATCCCCATCCATCCATGGGTGGGTGTTGGGCTAGGGTTTCATCCCCATCCATCCATTGGTTGGGCCGGACCTCCATGGCCGACCTCGAGGCCCAGGTGGACGAGGGCGCGGTGGTGCCGCTGTGGATCTGGGCGCCCCCTCACCTTGTCGTGCGATATGGAGCCTTCTCTCCCATAGCCCCACACCTTGTCGCGCGGATCCAGGCTGAGAAGGTGAGGGGCTGGAGCAGCGGCGCTAGAGGAGGAGGAGGCCGGCGGCGGTGGGATTGAGGCGGCGGGGTGTTGTGGTTGGGGCAGACGAGAGCGGCGGTGGACAAGTGCATCGAGGGCACGAGGGTTCGGGTGAGAGCGGCTGGCTAATTTTCGTAGGTTTATTTTCGTAGATTATTTTCAGAATGAGTTTTTTTCGGCCAACCGGAGGGTTTAGCACTGGACATCGTGGGAGCATACCATTTTTTCTTTCCTGGTTCGAGGGCGGAGGGGGAATTGATGGGATGCGGGAGGTGGGATCGAGGACGAAAAAAGACCGTCACTGGTAGGACGGAAATTGACCAGCGGAAACTAGCAACTGCTCCATTAGAAGTAGAGATAAGGCCAGATCAGACCTAGAAACGGGCTCGTGGCATCGGCACCGGCCGCAGCAATGCGAACGGGATGGGTATGTGTTGACGACCTGCATGTGACGGGCATACACTCAGCTAACTCTAATAGCCGGAGATGCGACCCCCGCGTCGTTTCCCCTGGAGGCTCGGGGTATAACCATAGCCATCGCCACTACTTCCCCTGCTCCTTTTCGTCTCACCGTCGTTAAGGGCGCCTTCGGTGAAACCGGGCCGGCCTCGAGGAAGGAGGCGTCCGACACTTGCCTTCCGGCACGTGCATGTGCGTGGTGAGGTGGCCAACGCTGAGGAGGTTTCGCATGGTGACACAGCAGCTCCCGGGAAAGGCGGAGCGGCAAGCGGCAAGTGCGCGGGAGACTTTTAATGGGTTTCCCTTGCGGCTTGCCCCCCGCAGTAGGCACCTCGCAACCTTGCAAGAAGAGCCCCCGGCAGTAGGCACCAGATCTCAAGAGAGGAAACTTTACCAAGACTCATCGTTGACCACCACCACACGCCGCAACCTGGTCCCTATCCTAGGAAATTGATCGGAGGCCTGACCACCGCACGGCGCACGCATCGAAGCGAGCTAGCCGTGTGTCCTATTTTCCTTGCTATTTGTTTCTTATAAACCGTGCGTTTTCGATCCGGGAAACTGGAACTATTCTATTGACAAGTGCTTGCAGAAACAACCTTGTCTTTAGCATACATATCCTTGGTTTCGATAACATAGGGTAAGCTATGAGGAAAAATAAAACCATCTGCATCCGAAACCTGATCAAAGGTAATCAATCTTTTTTCTGATGCCGTTGCTAGGAAATATTTTTGATACCTTAGTAAGTTCACTAGATCCCTTGTTTTTATTTTTTATTTTTTGTTTTTACTTAGTTTTTTCCTTGGTTTATCTTTACGCAAGTTTATCAAAAACTCTAAAAGATTAGTAGCATGGCTAACAAAAAGCCTGGGGAATTTGTAGCTCTTGATGAAGATTTTATGCGTGCACCTATTGCACAACCTGCAGTTCCAGCTGAACAATCTGATATTAATCTCACCTTGTTAGTTGTTATACCATGGTTCAGTAAAACCAGTTCAGAGACTCTGCTTTTGAAAATGCAGGTATGCATCTACATACTTTTACTATTTGTTTCCATGGAGAAAAGACAGTACGATTTATGCAAGTTTCCACACTCTCTTATACCTTTTTTGTTTCTAGATACAACTGCAGGTACATAATTTCTGGCACCATTTTCTCTGCTGATCTACAGATAGTAGTCTCTTCACTCATCTAGCTAGCTCAAAAGCACCATATAGACATATACCGATCTAACGTCCTCGAAGAACAAGACCAAATGCTGATGCATATATTTCTTTACCGCTCATATATTTCTTTACCGTATAAATTTCAATGTGTATGTAATAACTTGCTCATTTGGCATGCAGGGTCAGCAGTGATGCTTTGGTCTCCGTGTGCACTTACAAAGGAGGCATGATTAAGTATGTGGTAGTGTTGTGCCAGTACGTCGGTGCGGGAGGCACCGCGTGCGGCCGCCATGGTGACGTTGGCGGAGGGCTTCACGGCGAGCTTCCTCTCGTGGAGGCTCATGGCACCACTGCCGCAGGATGTCCTCGTGCATGCCTGGAGCTGGAGGTCCAAGAGGATGTTCTTGAGGAACTCGTGCTTTAAGGACTAGGTGCCGGTATTAGGGCCTTGCATTACTTTGTGTTCTTTGTGTTTGCTTGAGGAGAGTCAAGTACAGATGTAGTTGCTGTGGTAAGTAATGTTGATGGATGATGGGTACCAGAAACAGGGGCGCTCCTGATGATTAAATAGCAGTAATCTTCGGCATGTGGTGTCACCAAGATCCTAATCTCAATGATGTACCTGCTGTCGGCGATCGCATTAATACCGCCAGCAGGCGTGTGCTCGTATTCTTCCGTGATGATGATGTATTGTCGTACACTAGGCTTGGACGTAGAACAGACAAGTACGGCTTGAGATGTTCACATGCTTAAGGTCTCCCAAGCTCACAATGGTGTAGTACATAATTACTGAGCTGGCTAGCTTCCCCAGTGTTTATCGACAAAAATGGCTTGAAAAGTAGAGAAGGAGTGGGCTGGTATGGGCGTTACATGTACGCAACGCAAAACATCATACACTTTTTGATAAAAAGAATATATTAATATCGCGAAGATAACATCATACATTTTTCTGAAAAAATATATATTAATATCGCGAAAATACCAATTACACACGGCATCTGTACCTATAAAATATCACAAACAAATTCAAGATGCACACAACCTCAAAAAGAAAACAAAAAAGAAAGGAAAAATAAAGACCCGCCATAGTGATCAACTCCTCTCAGCAGCAACACACAAACCACTACCAAAGACAACACCCAAAAACAAAAAAGGTCTTTAAAAGCAACGCCTTCAAGAAAAAAATAATGCACAAGTGCCGTCATCACCCAATCCAAAATTTTAGGTTTTCACCCTAGAAAAAGTCTGATCTCTCAAAACAAAACATCATACATGCCAGCTAACGTACATAAACATTTACCTAGGCGTCGATCTCGTATCAAAAGCATCATGCATCATGACGCATTGCATGTGCGTTTGGTACATACTATTATCATTGTTTACTACGTAGTATTATCATTGTGCGTTGTCGTATGCTGGGTATGGCCGTATGGATACAAGATGGACACGTACGATCCAAGATGTCCACAAGCCTGCTTAGGGTCACGTACTTGAACCCTCAAGCGCATGATGATCGATGGTAACAAACATATAATCACTGAGCTGGCTACCGTGTCATGGTCACAGAAGAAAAATAGTTTGGAATGAACCGGAGGGAAAGACAAGACGCACGCACATGGCACCACATGCAGCGCCAGGGGCTGCGCAAACAGGATGGGGATGTGTTGATGTGCATGCGATGCCGCTGATGCATCGTGTAGTCATGTACTTCCTTCGTTTTAAAATAGATAACTCAATTTTATATTAATTTTGAAACGGAGGGAGTAGGAGTATACAATATTTTTTTACAGGGACAGGAATACATGGTAGGTCCGATTTCCTAAAATGTCGCAAAAGTGTAAGTGAAGTTCAGTGTATATATGTAGTCTTGACCATACTTAATCTACTGATGTGGAGGAAGCTTAGGAACCTGGCCAGCGAGGCGGCGAACCGGTGACCATGGATGCACCACGGTAGCTTCGAGTTTCTTGGCACCAAGATTGAAGAGACCTGCCTTAGCAGCAGCTTGACGGTAAGATCTATATACTCTATAGTTAGGGAGCCAGTACTACGTACGTAGTACTCCCTCCGTCCTTAAAAAAGTATACTTCCAACTTTGTTAAAAAGTCAAACTTTTTTATATTTGAACGTATTTATAAAATAATAGACCAACATTTATACCATCAAATTAGTAGCATTAGATTTATGATAAAATATATTTTTACCATATAGCTATTAGGTTTCACAAGCATTGACATATTTTTACATAAACTTTGAGATATATTGACCCTCCAACAAAATTGAAAGTGAACTCTTTCAAGAACGGAGGGAGTAGGTGACTGTGTGTGCGCATTGATCGATGCTAGTTCCATGAAACATTGGAGTGCATGGTGCATGCGGCAGCGCAACAGTTAACACACTGCCCGGGGAAAGGCAGGCATGCGGCGGGCCGCGAACATCTTCACATGGCATGGCATGTGTTAATTTGTTCGGAACTTTGGATTTTCTTTTGCGATGGTATCGGGGTTGTGATTGCGTGCACATGATCTGATGATTTCCCTTCTTCAACCAATGCACGTTGCGGTTATAAGCGTCTGTCTGGCGAGTGTGGCAACATCCCTACGTCGATTGAACACTATTTTTTCTACAGAAAAGACACTCAAATGCAGGGCCGGCCCTAGCATCTTAGAGGCCCTTGTGCGAACTTTTGAACCCCACCGGCCATGGGCCCTCGCCTTGGCACGGCTCTGACTGCCACGACTATCACCAATAATGTTGTGGCAGGTGTGTAGTGGCTGCGACCCGTCGAAAAAACCGACAACGAGTTTCATCCAACGAGAAAAATCATTGGTTGCATGGTGCCTAATTAGTGGAGTATTGCATGCTTTTTTTAGCTTGAATCGGAGTATTGCATGATGCATGGGGCCTAATTAAAGGAGTGTTGCATGTTTTTTAATTTTTTGGGAAGGAGTATTGCATGTTGCGACTCATACTTGCCAAACTAAATGGGATTTTTGGCTGCATGGAATGGATACACATCTCACGCTGCATAGATCCGGCATTAATTGAGATCGATAATCAAGGATGTTAGCAGATTGGCTGATTTCATGGCCAAAATTTTCGCCGCAGAGTTAATTCCTAGCTTGGTCGCGCAGCGGGAGTAGGTGACTGGCTGAATGGTTGTCTCTTGGCTGGTCTTTTTACCTTCTCTATCTTTTCTTCTTCCTAATATGCTTATATATCTACTAGAGACATGCAAACGAATGGGCCCCTACTTTGGCTGGGCCCTAGGCGGCCGCACTCCTCGCCATGCCCCACGGCCGGCCCTGCTCAAATGTATCTCGGAGCATCTACAATTGGACTGGGCTATTTTGTTCTCCTATACATCGACGAACGTGTCTGAACAGCGTCCGGACGTGCCCGCTTTAAACCCTCATTTATCTGGTCATTACTAACCGTGGTAGATGGGAGCTATTTATTTACACACAAGATGATTGGGATCTAAGGGTAAAACAAATGTGATAATAACTCATCGATAAGGTGGGTGATAGTGTTTAGCACTTAAGAGCATCTATAGTGGTTGGTAAGACTGTCTTATCTTAAGTCTGTCACATAACTTAAAGAAGGCTATAAAAATATGATGTACAACGAGTTAACTCTTACTCTTGTTATTACTAAATACCTAAACATGGTGAGGGATATCATTGCTAGAGATCATTCCTTAATTAAGAGAAAACAAGTCTTTTTATTTCTATCTCATTTCACTCTCCTCCAGCTCAACATTTATCCTCTTGAAACATGATTTTGCCCCCACTTTATAAATAAAAGCACCGCCTCCAAACAACAAGTCAAATGCAGAGAAGAAGATAAAAAGGTCAGCTCAGTGGAGTTATTCATGCAACCCGAAAAAAAAGGGGATACAAGGCTCGTCGGAGCCAATCGATCATAGGCTAAGAGGCGAAGCAAGTTGGCGGCCTGCCACTATAATATTTAGAGAAAAGTTTCGGAACGGCGCGCCCGCCGAACTTTCGGCCGGCCGCTCGCTCTCACACGCAAATCCCGCACACATGCAGCATGATTGCACGTGCACCATGCAGGCAAACTACTCCCGCACGTGGTGGGTTCTACGCAACTGGCCGGCCCCCTTTTCTACCTTATCTCTTTCCCTTTCTTCTACCTCCAGCCCACATCGCCTAATACTCCTTCACGCCCTCGTTTCTCCTCTTCCTGCTCTTAGAGACAGCATGCGCGCTGCTACGACCCACCACGAGCACCGGCTGCAAAGAGAGCCTTGGCTCAGTGGTTGGGCATGCAGTTGTGCAGCCTAACAACCCGAGTTCAATTTCTAGAATTGACAGGTGATGCACAGGGGTTTTCCCCCATTTATTGAGGATCAACTTTGGTATGTGGTGGAACCACTCATCAAAAAATATCTTGATACTCATTTAAAACATTCCGAGGACATGTTTATCTTGGTACTCATACTAAAATGGCCATATGCATCCCTAGTTGGTGCAGAGGTCGGGGAAGTGAAATTCTCCCCCATTTTAAGGCACAAGCACCAGCCCCCGCGTCGTCCCCGCTAGGGCGGCTCGGGCGGCTCCCTACCCAGCCGCCGGGGGCACATACTCCTTCCTCCCCACCCTCCGTCGCCGCCGGGGGACACCGCCGGTCTAAGCCCGGGGGCCGACGGCGGTGGCTGATGACCCACAAGTATAGGGGATCTATCGTAGTCCTTTCGATAAGTAAGAGTGTCGAACCCAACGAGGAGCAGAAGAAAATGATAAGCGGTTTTCAGCAAGGTATTCTTTGCAAGTACTGAAATAAGTGGTAACAGATAGTTTTGTGATAAGATAAATTGTAACGAGCAACAAGTAACAAAAGTAAATAAAGTGCAGTAAGGTGGCCCAATCGTTTTTGTAGCAAAGGACAAGCCGGAACAAGCTCTTATAATAGGAAAAGCGCTCCCGAGGACACATGGGAATATCGTCAAGCTAGTTTTCATCACGTTCATATGATTCGCGTTCGATACTTTGATAATTTGATATGTGGGTGGACCGGTGCTTGGGTGCTGTTCTTACTTGAACAAGCATCCCACTTATGATTAACCTCTATTGCAAGCATCCACAACTATAACAAAAGTATTAAGGTAAACCTAATCATAACATGAAACATATGGATCCAAATCAGCCCCTTACGAAGCAACGCATAAACTAGGGTTTAAGCTTCTGTCACTCTAGCAACCCATCATCTACTTATTACTTCCCAATGCCTTCTTCTAGGCCTAAATAATGGTGAAGTTTTATGTAGTCGATGTTCACATAACACCACTAGAGGCTATACAACATACATCTTATCAAAATATCAAACGAATACCAAATTCACATGACTACTAATAGCAAGACTTCTCCCTTGTCCTCAAGAACAAACGTAATTACTCACAAAGCATATTCATGTTCATAATCAAAGGGGTAATAATATGCATATAGGATCTAAACATATGATCTTCCACCAAATAAACCAACTAGCATCAACTACAAGGAGTAATCAACACTACTAGCAACCTACTAGCACCAATCCTGGACTTTGAGACAAGAATTGGATACAAGAGATTAACTAGGATTTGGAGATGAGATGGTGCTGGTGAAGATGTTGATGGAGATTGCCCTGTCCCGATGAGAGGAGCGTTGGTGATGACGATGGTGATGATTTCCCCCTCCCGGAGGGAAGTATCCCCGGCAGAACAGCTCTGCCGGAGCTCTAGATTGGTTCCGCCAAGGTTCCGCCTCGTGACGGCGGAGTCTCTTCCCGAAAAGTTCCTTCCTATTTTTTCTCATCGAAAGACTTCATATAGGAGAAGATGGACGTCGGAGACCCACCAGGGGGCCCACGAGGTAGGGGGCGGGCCCCCACCCTCGTGAGCAGGGTGTGGGCCCCCTAGACTTCATCTTTGGCGAGGATTTTTAATTATTTATTTTAAGATATTCCGTGGAGTTTCAGGACTTTTGGAGTTGCGCAGAATAGGTCTCTAATATTTGCTCCTTTTCCAGCCCAGAATTCCAGCTGTCGGCATTCTCCCTCCTTATGTAAACCTTGTAAAATAAGAGAGAATAGCCATAAGTATTGTGACATAACGTGAAATAACAGCCCATAATGCAATAAATATCGATATAAAAGCATGATGCAAAATGGACGTATCAACTCCCCCAAGCTTATACCTCGCTTGTCCTCAAGCGAAAAGCCGATAACAATAAATATGTCCTCATGTTTAGAGGTAGAGGCGTCGATAAAAATAAAATACGGACATGAAGGCATCATGATTATTCTCATAACAGCAACATATATAGATTTTGTCATATGATTACTTATATTCAAGCGATGATCTTTTCACAATGCAAAAGTATGAATCATAAACCTTATTGGGCTCCAACAAACTATAATCTCAGTCATTGAAACAATTGCAATTTATCATAACATCGGAAAGAGTCTATGTCAGAGCTTAAAAGCAAGTCCACATACTCAACTATCATCTAGTCCTTCATAATTGCTAACACTCACGCGATACTTGTGGTTACGGAGTTTTAATCGGACACAGAGAAAGATAGGGGCTTATAGTTTTGCCCCACAACCTTTTACCTCAAGGGTAATGTCAACAATAATGGTTCATGCTCCCCTACATCCAATTAGATATATATATCATGTTCTTTCCAACATGCTAAGCTTGCCAAAGGATAAAATGAAAAAGAAAAGGTGAAGATCACCATGACTCTTGCATAAGGTAGAAGATAATAATAAAGATAGGCCCTTCGCAGAGGGAAGCAGAGGTTGCCATGCGCTTTTATGGTTGGATGCACAAAATCTCAATGCGAAAGAACGTCACTTTATATTGCCCCTTGTGATGTGAACCTTTATTATGCAGTCCGTCGCTTTTATTGCTTCCACATCACAAGATCGTATAAAGCTTATTTCTCCCACACCAATCGATCATACATATTTAGAGCAATTTTTATTGCTTTGCACCGATGACAACTTACTTGAAGGATCTTACTCAATCCATAGGTAGATATGGTGGACTCTCATCGCAAAACTGGTTTAAGGGTATTTGGAAGCACAAGTAGTATTTCTACTTGGTGCTGAGAATTTGGCTAGCATGAGGGGGAAAGGCAAGCTCAACAAGTTAGAGGATCCATGACAACATACTTTATCTCAGATATAAGAAAGACATAACTCATTACGTTGTCTTCCTTGTCCAACATCAACTCTTTAGCATGTCATATTTTAATGAGTGCTTCCAATCATAAAAGATGTCAATGATAATATATCTATATGTGAAACCTCTCTTTCCTTATTGCTTCCTATTAATTGCAACGATGACCAAGGCTATGTCTACCAACTCCCAACAACTTTTAATCATCAAACTCTTTCTATGTGAAGTCATTACTCTCAATAAGATCAATAAGAACTTTTTGTTTCTTTTTATTCTTTTTCTCTTTTCTTTCATTCACCCAAGATCATGGCAAAATTATCAAGCCCTTGACTCAACACTAATCTTTATTATATATAGCTCGCGGACTCGATTACAAAGAGAGATCATAAAGCAAAACTCAAAACTAGATCATGCCATAAACTTTATTCTACTAGATCAAGATACTACTAATAGGACCGAACTAAGAAAACGGTAAAGATAGGAGTTGTGATTGTGATACGATATCGGGGCACCTCCCCCAAGCTTGGCAGTTGCCAAGGGGAGTGCCCATACCTAGGTGATTATATCTCCTTTGTCGGTGAAGAAGGTGGGGGTGTTGTCGATGATGCGAGCTTTGCGTCCATCTTCCAAGGCATAGGTTCACCATCATAGAAGGATGATCGAGTCTCCGGAATCCTCAAATCTGCAGCCAAACTCATCCTTTTGAATCTATATTCATACTCACAGTTTTGGTTTTGCAGGTCATAGATTTGGGCTTGGAGGAGCTCGATCTTCTCGTGAAGCTTGAAGATGGTCTCCCCGATGTTGTCAGCATCCAACTTGTGGTTGCTAGTGAACTCCGCGATCATCATATGGTTGGAGTTGAGTCCACATTCCACCATCCCTTGGCACTTGAAAACGTGTTGCTCCACTGGTTCTAGCCTCGTCTCCACGCTTCCGGTCCCCTTTGGTACCTCTTCATCGCGGATGTGCAGCAACCCATCACGCAACTCAATGGTTTGAGGGTGTCGCAGCACCTCCGCGAGGTAAGGGTTGATAACCTTCTCGAAAAACTTGTCCTTGGAAGCACTTCGGGCCGTCATGATGGCTTGGATCTGTCAGAAAAATAGCTCAAAACGAAAACAGTGGAGATTTGCGTGATACGGGAGTCAAAACCTTCGGGAGAATATATAATGAATTTTTACCGACCAAAATACGTATCGTGCTAGAAATCAGAGTCCGGAGGGCACACGAGGTGCTCACGAGGTAGGGGGTGCGCCCAGAGGGGTAGGGCACGCCCACCACCCTCGTGGGGCCCTCGTGTCCTTCCTGGACTGGTACTTATTTTTCTATTTTTCTAAATATTCCAAAACGGAGAAATATTGCCTTAAAAATTGTTTTGGAGCCGGTTTACTTACCGTACCACATACCTATTCCTTTTCGGAGTCTGAAACATTCTGGAAAGTGTCTCTTATGTATTCCTCCGGGGTTACGGTTTCAATAATATTGGTTTCAATGTTTATGGGATTACCTGAGATATAATGTTTGATTCTTTGACCATTTACCACCTTCGGATTTGTGCCTTCGAAGTTGTTGATTTTTATGGCACCGGAACGATAGACCTCTTCGACAACATAGGGGCCTTCCCATTTAGAGAGAAGTTTTCCTGCAAAAAATCTTAAACGAGAGTTGTATAGCAATACATAATCACCTACATTAAACTCACGCTTTTGTATCCTTTTGTCATGCCATCTTTTAACTTTTTCTTTAAACAACTTGGCATTTTCATATGCTTGGGTTCTCCATTCATCAAGTGAGCTAATATTAAATAACCTCTTCTCACGGGCAAGTTTGAAATCATAGTTGAGCTCTTTAATAGCCCAATATGCCTTATGTTCTAGTTCGAGAGGTAAGTGACATGCTTTTCCATAAACCATTTTATATGGAGACATACCCATAGGATTTTTATATGCAGTTCTATAAGCCCATAATGCATCATCAAGTTTCTTGGACCAATTCTTTCTAGACCTATTAACGGTCTTTTGCAAAATTAATTTGAGCTCTCTATTGCTCAATTCTACTTGACCACTAGACTGCGGGTGATAAGGAGATGCAATTCTATGATTAACATCATATTTAGCAAGCATTTTACGGAAAGCACCATGAATAAAGTGTGAACCACCATCAGTCATTAAATATCTAGGGACTCCAAACCTCAGAAAAATAACTTCCTTAAGCATTTTAATAGAAGTGTTATGATCAGCACTACTAGTTGGAATAGCTTCTACCCACTTAGTAACGTAATCAACAATGACTAGAATATATGTGTATCCATTAGAGGCAGGAAAATGTCCCATATAATCAAAGCCCCAAACATCAAATGGTTCAATAACATGTGAATAATTCATAGGCATTTCTTGACGTCTACTAATATTACCAATTCTTTGACATTCATCACAAGACAAGACAAACTTACGGGCATCCTTGAAAAGAGTAGGCCAATAAAAACCGGATTGCAATACCTTATGTGCAGTTCTGTCTCCGGCGTGGTGTCCCGCATAAGACTCGGAGTGACACCTGCGTAGGATTGATACGTCTCCAACGTATCTATAATTTTTGATTGCTCCATGCTATATTATCTACTGTTTTGGACTATATTGGGCTTTATTTTCCACTTTTATATTATTTTTGGGACTAACCTATTAACCGGAGGCCCAGCCCAGAATTGCTGTTTTTTGCCTATTTCAGTGTTTCCAAGAAACGGAATATCAAATGGAGTCCAAACAGAATAATCCTTTCTGGAACGTGATTTTCTTCCCGAATATGACCCAGGAGACTTGGACCCTACGCCAAGGAAGCTTCGAGGTGGGCACGAGGTAGGGGGGCGCGCCCTACACCCCCAGGCGCGCCCCCACCCTCGTGGGCACACCGAAGCTCCACCGACATACTTCTTCCTCCTATATATACCCACGTACCCCAAACGAACAGATACGGAGCCAAAAACCTAATTCCACCGCCACAACTTTCTGTATCCACGAGATCCCATCTTGGGGCCTGTTCCGGAGCTCCGCCGGAGAGGGCCGTCATCACGGAGGGCTTCTACATGATCATAGCCTCTCCGATGAAGTGTGAGTAGGTTACCTTAGACCTCCGGTTCCATAGTTATTAGCTAGATGGCTTCTTCTCTCTTTTTGGATCTCAATACAATGTTCTCCCCCTCTCTTGTGGAGATCTATTCGATGTAATCTTCTTCTTTTTGCGGTGTGTTTGTTGAGACCGATGAATTGTGGGTTTATGATCAAGTCTATCTATGAATAATATTTGAATCTTCTCTGAATTCTTTTATGTATGATTGGTTATCTTTGCAAGTCTCTTCAAATTATCCGTTTGGTTTGGCCAACTAGATTGGTAGTTCTTGCCATGGGAGAAGTGCTTAGCTTTGGGTTCAATATTGCGGTGTCCTTTCCCAGTGACAGAAGGGGCAGCAAGGCACGTATTGTATCGTTGCCATCGAGGATAACAAGATGGGGTTATTTCATATTGCATGAATTTATCTCTCTACATCATGTCATCTTGCTTAAAGCGTTACTCTGTTTTTAACTTAATACTCTAGATGCATGCTGGATAGAGGTCGATGAGTGGAGTAATAGTAGTAGATGCAGAATCGTTTCGATCTACTTGTCACAGACGTGATGCCTATATACATGACCATGCCTAGATATTCTCATAACTATGCTCAATTCTGTCAATTGCTCAACAGTAATTTGTTCACCCACCGTAGAATACTTATGCTCTTGAGAGAAGCCACTAGTGAAACCTATGGCCCCCGGGTCTATTCTCATCATATCAATCTCCATCATTTTAATCTTGCTTTGCTTTTTTTACTTTGCCTTTTACTTTTCACTTTGCATCTCTATACCAAAAATACCAAAAATATTATATCTATGAGATCTCACTCTCGTAAGTGACCGTGAAGGGATTGACAACCCCTAATCGCGTTGGTTGCGAGTAGCTATCGTTTTGTGCAGGTATGAGGGACTTGAGCGTGGCCTCCTACTGGATTGATACTTTGGTTCTCAAAAATTGAGGTAAATACTTACGCTACTCTGCTGCATCATCCTTTCCTCTTCGGGGAAATCCAACGCAAGCTCAAGAGGTAGTAAGAAGAATTTCTGGCGCCGTTGCCAGGGAGTCTATGCAAAAAGTCAACATACCAAGTACCCATCACAATCCCTATCTCCCGCATTACATTAGTTGCCATTTGCCTCTCGTTTTCCTCTCCCCCACTTCACCCTTGCCATTTTATTCGCCCTCTCTTTCTCCTTCTCCTTCTCCTTCTCCTTCTCCTTCTCCTTCTTCATTTGCCTTTTTCTCGCTTGCCTTTTGTTTGCTCCATTGTTGGATTGCTTGTTTGTCACGATGTCTCAAGATACTACCAAATTGTGTGACTTCACCAATACCAACAATAATGATTTCCTTAGCACTCCGATTGCTCCTCTTGCCAATACTGAATCTTGTGAAATCAATACTGCTTTGTTGAATCTTGTTATGAAAGATCAATTCGCTGGCCTTCCTAGTCAAGATGCCGCTACTCATTTGAATAGCTTCGTTGATTTATGTGATATGCAAAAGAAAAAAGATGTCGATAATGATGTCGTTAGATTTAAGCTATTTCCTTTTTTGCTTAGAGATCGTGCTAAAGCTTGGTTTTCATGTTTGCCTAAAAAATAGTATTGATTCTTGGAACAAGTGCAAAGATGCTTTTATCTCTAAGTATTTTCCTCCCGCTAAGATCATCTCTCTTAGAAACGATATTATAAATTTTAAGCAACTTGATCATGAACATGTTGCACAAGCTTGGGAGAGAATGAAATTAATGATACGTAATTGCCCTACTCATGGTTTAAATTTGTGGATGATTATACAATTTTTTTATGCCGGATTGAATTTTGCTTCTAGAAATCTTTTAGATTCGGCCGCGGGAGGCATTTTTATGGAAATTACTTTAGGAGATGCTACTAAACTCCTAGATAATATTATGGTTAATTATTCTCAATGACATACTGAAAGATCTTCTAATAAAAAAGTGCATGCGATAGAAGAAATCAATGTTTTGAGTGGAAAGATGGATGAACTTATGAAATTATTTGCTACCAAGAGTGTTTCTTCTGATCCTAATGATATGCCTTTGTCTACTTTGATTGAGAATAACAATGAATCTATGGATGTGAATTTTGTTGGTAGGAATAATTTTGATAACAACGCGTATAGAGGGAATTTTAATCCTAGGCCTTATCCTAGTAATCCTTCTAATAATTATGGGAATTCCTACAACAACTCTTATGGAAATTATAATAAGATGCCCTCTGAATTTGAGAATAGTGTTAAAGAGTTTATGAATTCACAAAAGAACTTTAATGCTTTGCTTGAAAAGGAATTGCTTAAAGTTGATGATTTGGCTAGGAACATTGATAGAATTTCTCTTGAGGTTGATTCTTTAAAGCTTAGATATATTCCTCCTAAGCATGATATCAATGAGTCTCTCAAAGCCATGAGAATTTCCATTGATGAGTGCAAGGAAAGAACCGCTAGGATGCGTGCTTCCAAAGATGCCTTTATTAAAGCGTGTTCTTCCAAATCCTATGAAAATCAAGATGAAGATCTAAAAGTTATTGATGTTGTTGACGCTCGAAAATGGCATGATCGCAAAGAGTAAGTTGAGGCTATAATGAGATGATGTCAAATTCATGATTTCATGTCACCATTGGATGACTCTCTTCAAGCCGATGGGAATAAATATATAGATGGTCCAAAACGGAGCTCGGATGCAAAACTTATGACAAGTTCGGAGATGTTCATGTTGACACCAGAGTAAAGAAAGGCATAAAACTTACTCAAGACGGCCTATGATGGAAAATGTTTCAACATGAAAGTTGTTCGTCTCGTCGAATCGGTTGATCTTGATATAAAAATTATCTTAATCCGAGGTCGTATGCAACCTGTGGAGGCAAAATAATGTCAGAAACAGAAGCTGCAGAGTCATTTCGGACCGACCGAGTTGATTTGATCGGTGAGACCGAGTTGGTCCGAAAATTTACCAGAGAGTTGGCAATGTTGACTCGGTAGGACCGAAGCAAACTAATCGGTAAGACCGAGATTGATCCGGAAATTACAGAAAGTTACAGAGAGTTGGCCACGTTCAGTCGGTGGGACCGAAGCAAACCAATCAGTGAGACCGAGATTGATCCGGAAATTACCAAAGATTCGTGTCCGAGTTAGGTTAGGGTTTTTGATGTTTTGGACGGAATTTTTAGTCCTTTTCTTGTACGGAAAGTCCAGCCGCCTCATAAATAGATGAGAGGTGATGGCCGATTGAACAACACACAATCGATCAATTCATCTACCACTTTTTATCTTTTATCTTTTCTCCTTAACCCTAGTTCTTCTTCTTCCTCGTTCTTCGTCTGTTCTTCTTCTTTGCAGGGCGGCGAACCTCGAGGCCCTAGGGGCGATCAGGTCGACCTAGGGCAGCCTATAGCCGCCGCGCGTCCAGACGGGGTCCCTACCGGACGTGCGGGGTTTCGGGTCTTCAAAAGCGCCCGCCGGATTGCCTGCGTACCGCGCTTCCGGCCGGGTCTCCTTCGACGTGAGCTGCGGTGCATCACCCTCGGCGTTGGAGGTACACGGTGACGTGTTCGTGTGTGAACACACTTTTTGGCGACTCCGCTGGGGACGAAGCTTTGAACGGTCTCCAGCCGGTTCTTGCTACGAAGAGATCGTCATCAAGTTGCTGTAATCTACAAAGGTAATATGAATACCCAATTCCCCTTTGTAGATGCAAATAATCCATGTGTTGTTGTTGGATCACCTAATGAGCATAATGTATCGGCTAGCCCTAGTTTTATCAATCATGCATCTAATTATGCGCAAGGGCCGATGCAAAGCAATCTTCATGCTTCAAATTCTTATAATTTTAGCAACGTACAACATATGTATCCAAACTCTCATGCATCGGCAACCCCACAAATCCATATGCCGATGAACAACATGATGGGTTTGGTTAATCAATTTGAAACACCTCATGTTAAAATTTCCAATAGCATACAAGAAAGTGTTTCACCTTTTTATTCATCGGCAACTAATTTGCAATATGTGAATACAACCTTGCCGATGGAAGGGAGAATTGGCCATGCTACTGCTAGCTATTCGGCCAGTTACTCTCAACCGTCATATGCTACACCTCATGTTAGTAATTTTTCGGCACCATACACAACTGTAGATGCTCAAAATTCGGCTTCACACCTTTCAGGTCATAGCCGAATAAATGTAAATTTTACAGGAGCGGTTATGCCAAATATTGTAGAAGATGAGGTAGTGGTGGCTGCATTGAAGAGTTTAGCCCAGAATAAGAGGATTAGTGCTATTTGCCTTGAACAACATGAAAAAGGGCTATTTCCTGATTGTGCCGCAATAAAAGCTAGAGTTTTGCAAGAAGATGAATCTTTGCCAATTGATAAAATTGGCGAGCAAAAATATGGTTTTACAACAATGCATATGCCTTCACCTAGTACTACATCATATTATACACCCCCTACACTACTGCAAAATTTCGGCAACACCCGTGTGTCATTGCCGAAAGAATCTAAAAACATCGGGGGGCAATTGTATCCAGAGTGGGCTGAAATTGAGAAAAAGCTTAAAGCCAACTTTGCCGCTCGCCGCCAGAAACAAATAGAAAAAGAATTGGCTCAGATAAAAGAAGCATTGCCAATGGGTAGTATCAATGAAAATAAGGATGATTCGGAACTTGAAAGTGCTTCGGTTGAAAAAGCCAAATCAAGTAGTATATATTTCAAATCCATCAAATCCAAAGAGGCAAGTATTATTGAGAAAGGGCATGGCAAGCATAGCAAAACAACCATGCTAGATTTTTCTGAAGTTAATGGAACCTACTTCCTGCCCTATGAGTTTCGTGCCATAGAAATTGACAAGCTTCAAGGACAAGAACAAGTAGTCGAACAAAGTTCGATTGACAAAGATCTTCAAATTTATGATGCATGAAATCAAGAAGAAAATTGTGACATGGTGTTGGGAAGTCATCCAGAAGCAAAGTACAATATTATTCATCATATTCAATCATCATGCTCTCCCAACATATTTGAAGAGGTATGTCTAGCAAGTAATTTACCTATTTTCAGATTTGGTCACAACTTTATTGTTGATGCATCTATTAGAAAAATTATAGTAATTAATTTTCAAATACCAATGAAGAAGGGAAATTTACTTGTTAGCAATAAAATTGTTACTAAGCATATCGGCCAATATATTGCACCATTCAGAAAGACCGATAGTGAAAAATTATTGAAGCCAAGGCTTTCCCCATTGCTTTATCTAAAGCTCATATCTAATTGGGTAGCTTTGCTTATTTCGTACTTGGCTTGCACTTGGTCTCAACTGAGACATGTATGTTCTAAATATCTTTGTTTCAGAAATTTAAGGCCAAGGTTAAATTCTATTGCGAAAACCGATGCTAATATAATATCTTATCCAAAGGCATTGGAGATAGAGTGGAAAACACAATGCATAGCCGAATGGGAAGATTCCAAATCTGAACCATTCGTTTGCTTACCTCCAAAACCGTTCACACAGCAAGATCGGCTAGAAAACAAGAAGTATACCTTCAATTCAAGCATGTGTGATCAAATATTTGATTTGTTGCTGAAAAATAATTACATTACAATCCTTGATCACCAAGTTAAGCCATCAATCCAAGGACGAATGTATTGTAAGTTGCATGGTTCATTCAAGCATAATTTTTAGGATTGCAACATGTTTCGTCAAATAGTTAAACCGGTCATTGAAAAAGGACGATTGAAGTTTGTTGAAACACCAATAGATGACTGCTCTATTCCGATTGGTCCCGGTTGCAAAAAGTTTTTGCATCGGCTGCTTCAAGCCGATCCATTTAAAGAAAAGGTAAAAACCTCAGGTGATGGGATCAACCTTTCATGTAAAGAAGTAGTTGAAGATCACAATGAACATGAACTTGAGGGTGAGAATTCCATCGAATCTACAATGAAGACACTAGGGACTGGGGGGCAACAAGAAAATCCAATGATCGATGAAAGCAAACCAAGAGAAAACAAAGGCCGAAATAAGCGCAAGTGTAAGAGATCAAAAATCACCTTCGCTGAATTATTGGATAAATATCAAAAGAAGAGTGAAGAGAAGAATGCTTATCGGCCAAATCATGCAAAGAAACCAAGATCACCCCAAGGCGCAAATATGAGGATCGGTATTGGCAAAGTGAGCATTTTAATGCAACATATTCATATCCTTATTTTGGGCCGCCAGTGCCAATGCCGTGGATACATCCCTATGCTCATGTAGATCCATATCCATCATGGGACAGGTATGATACAAGGGCACACTCTCCATCTTATTTTCGACCATCTAACCAATATTATGCATTTACGAGAAGATCAACATTTGAACAATCATATGTTAAAGACTATTTCAATCATAAGGAATCGGTCCGGAGCTCAAAGAAGAAGAAAGAGGTGGTCAAACAAGTGTACCGTGTTAAAAGAGATGGTCGTAAGAGTGCAACTTCAGATTTGATCTCAAATGAAAAGGAGCCAATTAATGTGTTGACATTGGCTACTAAAGGCAATGAGACGAAGCAACCAATTATCAAGAGTCAAAGTGCTCAATCTGAAGAAAAGAAGTTGACAGTGCACAAGGTAAAACAAGAATTGCCATTGCTTTAAACAAAATCACAGCCGGGGTGCCCACACGGCTTATCGTATTGGCGAAAGAAGGAATTACAAAAACTTAGTGCACAAGAGCTGAAAAAGAAGAACATGGCATGGGTTCCCAAGAGGAGCAATCAAAATAAAAATGATGTGCAACCTTCTATTGCAACAAGTGTTATAAAAGTGAAGAAAGAGAAGGATGGAAACCAGAAACAATTAAGTCGAAGGTTTGCATCACCCCATCAAAATCTTCGGTTAGCACATCATCCATGTTTTTCAACCATACCATTGATGCCTTTGCCATGGAGTTCATCATCAGGTATGATAAATTACCCTCCCTGGATTTATTTTGATCCATGGAAGCGACATAATTTTCTGCATCATGAGAGGGTATTACCAAATCTCTATACAATTTATTAGCTACATTTTTTCTTGCTAATCCAAAGGGCCGAAATATTTGATTGCTATTTCATTTGTTTATTTTGGCTATACATGATTTGGTGAATGAATTCTACATGGACCTCATGGTAATGGCCAATACTTATCTATCGCCCTAAGAATATATGTAAGAATGGCCGGTGTGGTACTCTAACACCGTCCTTATTTTGAGTAGAGATTGAGATAAGTGCTTGCAAAGGAATTTATCAAATTGATGCCATTGGTGATATTATGCATAGACCAACTCACCAAAATTGCAAATTGAACTTATCTTTTGATTGGGTGTGCTTTGGCTTGTTTGTTTTCAAAACTTACGTAAGGCCAAATCATGGTTGATTTTATTATTGAGCATCATATTGACATCATGCATAATGTTGTTTTTAGCTTGATCTCTCTAGTACCATGGAGATTATATATTGATGGTTAAATTTCTAACAATGGCCAAGGTGTTGGTGTTGTTTATTTATCTCCATATGAAGCTATTTTGTGAAGCCTCATGCCGCTTAAAATATTTTCGCACAATGATCAAAGCCAAATATGCATTGTTATTCGGATTGGAGCTTTGCCTTGCTATAGGTGCTATACATATTGAGGCTTCCGGTGATTCATTATTGGTAGTGCAACAAATATCCAAGGGTTATCAACGTTTTGATGAATCACTTATAGTTTATCTTTTGTTATGTCTAGATGCAAGATTTACCTTGGGTTGCTTTAAAATTGTTCATATTTCTAGACATGACAATTCAGAAAAGTTGGCACAGCAAGCATCTGGCTACTATGTTAATCATGGTGTGTTGCATTTCTATCAATAGCCGATGCTTAGTCTCGTCAACATAGGTAAGGCCGAACCGAAGACCACCGCTTCGGCCACTAATATATTTTTTATACAGGTAAAAGTGAGGATTGGAGAAAGTTTATTGTTGATTATCTGCAAAGTCCTAACAAAAAGGGTGAACAATATGGTTCAGAGGATGGCCTTGAGATACATATCTATGGAACTTCATCGAATTGTTAATGAAGTTGAAAAGGTTTCACCCAAGTTTGCATCAAGGATTCAAACAAATAATGGCCGATTATATATTTATCGCCCTAAGTGCATGCAAAGTGGCCGATGGAGTGTTGACATCGTCCTTAGAACCAACAGGTACAAGTTATTTTTCGGCACGCTACATTTGCCGAAAAACAGGGGGGCATGTGTTGACGCTCGAAAATGGCATGATCGCAAAGAGTAACTTGAGGCTATAATGAGATGATGTCAAATTCATGATTTCATGTCACCATTGGATGACTCTCTTCAAGACGATGGGAATAAATATATAGATGCTCCAAAATGGAGCTCGGATGCAAAAGTTATGACAAGTTCGGAGATGTTCATGTTGACACCAGAGTAAAGAAAGGCATAAAAGTTAATAAAGATGGCCTCTGATTGAAAAAGTTTTAACATAAAAGTTGTTCGTCTCGTCGAATCGGTTGATTTTGATATACAAATCGTCTTAATACGAGGTTGTATGCAACCTGTGGAGGCAAAACAAGGTCAGAAACACAAGTTGAGAGTCATTTCGGACCGACCGAGTTGATTTGATCGGTGAGACCGAGTTGGTCCGAAAATTTACCAGAGAGTTGGCAATGTTGACTCGGTAGGACCGAAACAAACTAATCGGTAAGACCAAGATTGATCCGGAAATTACAGAAAGTTACAGAGAGTTGGCCACGTTCACTCGGTGGGACCGAAGCAAACCAATCAGTGAGACCGAGATTGATCCGGAAATTACCAAAGATTCGTGTCCGAGTTAGGTTAGGGTTTTTGATGTTTTGGACGGAATTTTTAGTCCTTTTATTGTACGGAAAGTCCAGCCGCCTCATAAATAGATGAGAGGTGACGGCCGATTGAACAACACACAATCGATCAATTCATCTACCACTTTTTATCTTTTATCTTTTCTCCTTAACCCTAGTTCTTCTTCTTCCTTGTTCTTCGTCTGTTCTTCTTCTTTGCAGGGCGGCGAACCTCGAGGCCCTAGGGGCGATCAGGTCGACCTAGGGCAGCCCATAGCCGCCGCGCGTCCAGACGGGGTCCCTATCGGATGTGCGGGGTTTCGGGTCTTCAAAAGTGCCCGCCGGATTGCCTGCGTACAGCGCTTCTGGCCGGGTCTCCTTCGACGTGAGCTGCGGTGCATCACCCTCGGCGTTGGAGGTACACGGTGACGTGTTCGTGTGTGAATAGATGTGTCCCCTATCAAATCTTTGTTTTGCAATATGAATCTTGATGAAACTGAATATGATCTTCCTTTACCTAGAAGGTGTTCTAAAAATTCGGAGTATTTAGATCTTTATGATGAAATTGATGAAAGTGGGATTGAAAGAAATAAAAATCTAGATGTTGCTAAACCCACTATTTTGGATTTCAAGGAATTTAATTATGAAAGTTGCTCTTTGATTGATTGTGTTTCCTTGTTGCAATCCTTGCTAAATTCTCCTCATGCTTATAGTCAAAAGAACGCCTTCACCGGACATATTGTTGATGCCTTGATGCAATCTTATGAAGAAAAACTTAAGTTGAAAGTCTCTATCCCTAGAAAACTCTATGATGAGTGGGAACTAACTATTAAAATTAAAATTAAAAATCATGAGTTTTATGCTTTGTGTGATTTGGGTGCTACTGTCTCCACTATCCCCAAAACTTTGTGTGATTTGCTAGATTTCCGCGATCTTGATGATTGCTCTTTAAACTTACATCTCGCGGATTCTACTATTAAAAAACCTATGGAAAGGATTAATGATGTTCTTATTGTTGCAAATAGGAATTATGTGCCCGTAAATTTCATTGTTCTTGATATAGATTGCAATCCTTCTTGCCCTATTATTCTTGGTAGACCTTTCCTTAGAACGGTTGGTGCGATTATTGATATGAAGGAAGGGAATATTAGATTCCAATTTCCATTAAAAAAGGGCATGGAACACTTTCCAAGAAAGAAAATAAAATTGCCATATGAAACTATCATGAGAGCCACTTATGGATTGCCTTCCAAAGATGGCAATACCTAGATCTATCCTCGCTTTTATGCCTAGCTAGGGGCATTAAACGATAGCTCTTGTTGGGAGGCAACCCAATTTTATTCTTAGTTTTTTTGTGTGTTTTTCTTATGTTAGGGAATAAATAACCCATCTACATTCTGTTTGGATGTGGTTTTGTGTTTTAATTAGTGTTTGTGCCAAGCTAGACCTACTGGATCTTCTTGGATGATAGTTATTTGATCTTGCTGTAATTTCCAGAAACTTTGCGTTCAGTGCCCGAATTATTAAAAATCATCAGAACGTGATAAAATACTGATTCCAATTGCTTCTGATAAATAAACAAATTGTCTAGGTCGTATAATTTTGGTAGATGTTTTGGAGTACCAGAAGTTTGCGTTAGTTACAGATTACTACAGACTGTTCTGTTTTTCACAGATTCTGTTTTTCGTGTGTTGTTTGCTTATTTTGATGAATCTATGGTTAGTAAAATAGTTTATAATCTATAGAGAAGTTGGAATACAGTAGGTTTAACACCAATATAAATAAAGAATGAGTTCATTACAGTACCTTGAAGTGGTCTTTTGTTTTCTTTCTCTAACGGAGCTCACGAGATTTCTATTGAGTTTTGTGTTGTGAAGTTTTCAAGTTTTGGGTGAATTCTTTTGATGGATTATGGAACAAGAAGTGGCAAGAGCCTAAGCTTGGGGATGCCCATGGCACCCCCAAGATAATCTAAGGACACCAAAAAGTCAAAGCTTGGGGATGCCCCGGAAGGCATCCCCTCTTTCGTCCACTTCCATCGGTAATTTACTTGGAGCTATATTTTTATTCACCAACATGATATGTGTTTTGCTTGGAGCGTCTTGTATTATTTGTGTCTTTGTTTGTTAGTGTGCCAAATAATCCTTGCTGTACACACGTTTTGAGAGAGCCATACATGAATTGGAACTTGATAGAATACTCATTGTGCTTCACTTATATCTTTTGAGCTATTGAGTTTGGCTCTATGTGCTTCACTTATATCTTTTGAGCGTTATAATTTTGCTCTATGTGCTTCACTTAGATCTTTTAGAGCACGGTGGTGGTTTGTTTTAAAGAAACTATTGATCTCTCATTCTTCACTTAAATTATTTTGAGAGTCTTAATAGCATGGTAATTTGCTTAATAATAATATGTTTGGTATTCAAGATTTGTGAAACTTTCTTTTGAGTGCGTTGAATACTAAGAAAAGATTGAAGCATGATAATTGTTTTGAGATATGGAGGTGATAATATTAAGTCATGCTAGTTTAGTAGTTGTGAATTTAAAGAATACTTGTGTTAAAGTTTGTGATTCCCGTAGCATGCACGTATGGTGAACCGTTATGTGATGAAGTCGGAGCATGATTTATTTATTGATTGTCTTCCTTATGAGTGGCGGTCGGGGACGAGCAATGGTCTTTTCCTACCAATCTATCCCCCTAGGAGCATGCGCGTAATACTTTGCTTTGATAACTTCTAGATTTTTGCAATAAGTATATGAGTTCTTTATGACTAATGTTGGGTCCATGGATTATACGCACTTTTTCCCATCCTTCCACCATTGCTAGCCTCTCTAATACCGCGCACCTTTCGCCGGTATCATACACCCACCATATACCTTCCTCAAAACAGCCACCATACCTACCTGTCATGGCATTTCCATAGCCATTCCGACATATATTGCCATGCAACTTTCCACCGTTCCGTTTATCATGACATGCTCCATCATTGTCATATTGCTAGCATGATCATGTTGTTGACATCGTATTTGTGGCAAAGCCACCATTCATAATTATTTCATACATGTCACTCTTGATTCATTGCATATCCCGGTACACCACCGGAGGCATTCATATAGTCATATTTGTTCTAAGTATCTAGTTGTAATTTTTGAGTTGTAAGAAAAATAAAAGAATGATGGAGACTATGATTCCCCCATAAGTCGGGATGAGACTCCGGACGAAAAAAAGGAGGCCATAAAAAAGGGAAAAGGCCCAAATAAAAAAATGAGAGAAAAAGAGAGAAGGGACAATGTTACTATTCTTTTACCAAACTTGTGCTTCAAAGTAGCACCGTGATCTTCATGATAGAGAGTCTCTCGTTATGTCACTTTCATATACTAGTGGGAATTTTTCATTATAGAACTTGGCATGTATATTCCAATGATGGGCTTCCTCAAAATTGCCCTAGGTCTTCGTGAGCAAGCAAGTTGGATGCACACCCACTTAGTTACTTTTGATAAGCTTTCATATACTTATAGCTCTAGTGCATCCGTTGCATGGCAATCCCTACTCACTCACATTGATATCTATTGATGGGCATCTCCATAGCCCGTTGATACACCTAGTTGATGTGAGACTATCTTCCCCTCTTTTTGGTCTTCTCCACAACCACCATTCTATTCCACCTATAAGTGTTATATCCATGGCTCACGCTCATGTATTGCGTGAAGATTGAAAAAGTTTTGAAAAAGTTAGAGTATGAAACAATTGCTTGGCTTGTCATCGGGGTTGTGCATGATTTAAATACTTTGTGTGGTGAAGATAGAGCATAGCCAGACTATATGATTTTGTAGGGATAACTTCCTTTGGCCATGTTATTTTGAGAAGTCATAATTGCTTTATTAGTATGCTTGAAGTATTATTATTCTTTATGTCAATATGAACTTTTGTCTTGAATCTTTCAAATCTGAATATTCATACCACAATTAAGAAATTTTGCATTGAAATTATGCCAAGTAGCACTCCGCATCAAAAATTCTCTTTTTATCATTTACCTACTCAAGGACGAGCAAGAATTAAGCTTGGGGATGCCTGATACGTCTCCAACGTATCTATAATTTTTGATTGCTCCATGCTATATTATCTACTGTTTTGGACTATATTGGGCTTTATTTTCCACTTTTATATTATTTTTGGGACTAACCTATTAACCGGAGGCCCAGCCCAGAATTGTTGTTTTTTTTGCCTATTTCAGTGTTTCGAAGAAACGGAATATCAAACGGAGTCTAAACAGAATAATCCTTTCTGGAACGTGATTTTCTTCCCGAATATGACCAAGGAGACTTGGACCCTACGCCAAGGAAGCTTCGACGTGGGCACGAGGTAGGGGGCGCGCCCTACACCCCCAGGCGCGCCCCCACCCTCGTGGGTCCACCGAAGCTCCACTGACGTACTTCTTCCTCCTATATATACCCACGTACCCCCAAACGAACAGATACGGAGTCAAAAACCTAATTCCATCGCCGCAACTTTCTGTATCCATGAGATCCCATCTTGGGGCCTGTTCCGGAGCTCCGTCGGAGAGGGCCGTCATCACGGAGGGCTTCTACATCATCATAGCCTCTCCGATGAAGTGTGAGTAGTTTACCTCAGACCTTCGGGTCCATAGTTATTAGCTAGAAGGCTTCTTCTCTCTTTTTGGATCTCAATACAATGTTCTCCCCCTCTCTTGTGGAGATCTATTCGATGTAATCTTCTTTTTTTGCGGTGTGTTTGTTGAGACCGATGAATTGTGGGTTTATGATCAAGTCTATATATGAATAATATTTGAATCTTCTCTGAATTCTTTTATGTATGATTGGTTATCTTTGCAAGTCTCTTCGAATTATCCGTTTAGTTTGGCCAACTAGATTGGTAGTTCTTGCCATGGGAGAAGTGCTTAGCTTTGGGTTCGATCTTGCGGTGTCCTTTCCCAGTGACAGAAGGGGCAGCAAGGCACGTATTGTATCGTTGCCATCAAGGATAACAAGATGGGGTTATTTCATATTGCATGAATTTATCTCTCTACATCATGTCATCTTGCTTAAAGCGTTACTCTGTTTTTAACTTAATACTCTAGATGCATGCTGGATAGCGGTCGATGAGTGGAGTAATAGTAGTAGATGCAGAATCGTTTCGATCTACTTGTCACGGACGTGATGCCTATATACATGATCATGCCTAGATATTCTCATAACTATGCTCAATTCTGTCAATTGCTCAACAGTAATTTGTTCACCCACCGTAGAATACTTATGCTCTTGAGAGAAGCCACTAGTGAAACCTATGGCCCCCGGGTCTATTCTCATCATATCAATCTCCATCACTTTAATCTTGCTTTGCTTTTTTACTTTGCCTTTTACTTTTCACTTTGCATCTCTATACCAAAAATACCAAAAATATTATATCTATCAGATCTCACTCTCGTAAGTGACCGTGAAGGGATTGACAACCCCTAATCACGTTGGTTGCGAGTAGCTATCGTTCTGTGCAGGTACGAGGGACTTGAGCGTGGCCTCCTACTGGATTGATACCTTGGTTCCCAAAAACTGACGGAAATACTTACGCTACTCTGCTGCATCATCCGTTCCTCTTCAGGGAAATGCAACGCAAGCTCAAGAGGTAGCAAGGATCTGTTCCTGTTTATGCTCAGGTACACAACGTCTAATAACACCATCTACTCCTTCTTTATAAAGATGTGGGTCATCCCAAAAGTAATGTCGTAAATCATAGAATTTTTTTTCTTTTGTTGGTATGTGAAGCTCGGTGGTATAAATTTAGCAACAATATAATTAGCCTAATCAGCATACCAAGGAGTACTACGAGAAGTACTTATAGCATTTAATTGTTCGTCAGGAAAGCTATCATTAATAGGTAGTGGGTCATCAAGAACATTTTCTAACCTAGATAAGTTATATGCAACGGGGTTCTCAGCTCCTTTTCTATCAACTATATGCAAATCAAATTCCTGTAGCAAGAGAACCCACCTAATAAGTCTAGGTTTAGCATCTTTCTTTTCCATAAGATATTTAATAGCAGCATGATCAGTGTGAATAGTTACTTTAGAATCAACAATATAGGGTCTGAACTTATCACAAGCAAATACAACTGCTAAAAGTTCTTTTTCAGTAGTAGCATAATTTCTTTGAGCATTGTCTAGAGTCTTACTAGCATAATGGATAACATTTAATTTCTTATCAACTCTTTGCCCTAGAACAACACCTACAGCATAATCACTAGCATCACACATAATTTCAAAGGGTAAATTCCAATCAGGTGGTTGAACAACAGGTGCAGAGATTAATGCTTTCTTAAGTATTTCAAATGCTTCTACACAATCATCATAAAAGACAAATGGTATATCTTTTTGCAATAAATTAGTCAGAGGCTGAGAAATTTTTGAGAAGTCCTTAATGAACCTCCTATAAAATCTAGCGTGGCCAAGGAAACTCCTTATACCTCTGACGTCCTTGGGACATGGCATCTTTTCAATAGAATCAACCTTGGCTTTATCGACTTCAATACCTCTTTCAGAAACCTTGTGTCCCAAAACAATACCTTCATTAACCATAAAGTGGCACTTTTCCCAATTCAAGACAAGATTAGTTTCTTCACATCTCTGCAAAACTCGATCAAGATTGCTCAAGCAATCATCAAAAGAGGAACCATAGACGGAAAAATCGTCCATGAAAACCTCACAAATCTTTTCACATAAGTCAAAGAATATAGCCATCATGCATCTTTGAAAGGTAGCTCATGATTGTTTTCAGAAAGCCGAGCATAAAAACTTTGCATAATTATTTCTCTCGAGAGCTCATGATTGGGGCATGAATATAACATTGATTTAAGCCTCCCCAAAGCTTGAGCTATGCTTTCTCCTTCGCGAGGCCAGAAATTGTATATATAATTGCGATCATGATGAACAAGATGCATAGGGTAATACTTTTGATGAAATTCCAATTTCAATCTTTTATAGTCCCACGATCTCGTATCACATAGCCTATACCACATCAATGTGTCTTCCTTCAAAGATAAAGGGAAGACCTTCTTCTTAGCAACATCATCGGGTACACCTGTAAGCTTAAATAATCCACAAACTTCATCCACATATAATAAGTGCTCATCAGGATGCTTTGTTCCGTCTCCTGTAAAAGAGTTAGCTAGCAGTCTTTCCATCATACCCGAAGGAAATTCAAAAGGAGTTTCATTTTCAATAGGTTAAGTAGGTTGAGGAGCAACTCTTTGCTCTACTAGACGGGGCGAAGATACCCCGAACAAGCCCCTCAGAGAATTACTTTTCATAGTAACAAGTGACAGTAAATTTCAGCACACTATATAAATTTTTCCTTACCAAATTCCACCTACCAAAGGCGCTACACTCCCCGGCAACGGCGCCAGAAAAGAGTCTTGATTACCCACAAGTATAGGGGATCTATCGTAGTCCTTTCGATAACTAAGAGTGTCGAACCCAACGAGGAGCAGAAGGAAATGATAAGCGGTTTTCAGCAAGGTATTCTCTGCAAGTACTGAAATAAGTGGTAACAGATAGTTTTGTGACAAGATACATTGTAACGAGCAACAAGTAACAAAATTAAATAAAGTGCAGCAAGGTGGCCCAATCATTTTTGTAACAAAGGACAAGCCGGAACAAACTCTTATAATAGGAAAAGCGCTCCCGAGTTCACATGGGAATATCGTCAAGGTAGTTTTCATCATGTTCATATGATTCGCGTTTGATACTTTGATAATTTGATATGTGGATGGACCGGTGCTTGGGTGCTGTTCTTACTTGAACAAGCATCCCACTTATGATTAACCTCTATTGCAAGCATCCGCAACTACAACAAAGTATTAAGGTAAACCTAATCATAGCATGAAACATATGGATCCAAATCAGCCCCTTACGAAGCAACACATAAACTAGGGTTTAAGCTTCTTTCACTCTAGCAACCCATCATCTACTTATAACTTCCCAATGCCTTCCTCTAGGCCCAAATAATGGTGAAGTGTTATGTAGTCGACGTTCACATAACACCACTAGAGGCTAGACAACATACATCTTATCAAAATATCAAATGAATACCAAATTCACATGACTACTAATAGCAAGACTTCTCCCTTGTCCTCAGGAACAAACGTATTTACTCACAAAGCATATTCATGTTCATAATCAGAGGGGTAATAATATGCATATAGGATCTGAACATATGATCTTCCACCAAATAAACCAACTAGCATCAACTACAAGGAGTAATCAACACTACTAGCAACCTACTAGCACCAATCCCGAACTTTGAGACAAGAATTGGATACAAGAGATGAACCAGGGTTTGGAGATGAGATGGTGCTGGTGAAGATGTTGATGGAGATTGCCCTGTCCCGATGAGAGGAGCGTTGGTGATGACGATGGTGATGATTTCCCCCTCCCGGAGGGAAGTATCCCCGGCAGAACAGCTCTGCCGGAGCTCTAGATTGGTTCCGCCAAGGTTCCGCCTCGTGACGGCGGAGTCTCTTCCCAAAACTTCCTTCCTATTTTTTTCTCATCGAAAGACTTCATATAGGAGAAGATGGATGTCGGAGACCCACCAGGGGGCCCACGAGGTAGGGGGGCACGCCCTAGGAGGGGGGCGCCCCCCACCCTCGTGAGCAGGGTGTGTGCCCCCTGGACTTCATCTTTGGCGAGAATTTTTCTTTATTTATTTTAAGATAGTCCATGGAGTTTTAGGACTTTTGGGGTTGCGCATAATAGGTCTCTAATATTTGCTCCTTTTCCAGCCAGAATTCCAGCTGTCGGCATTTTCCCTCCTTATGTAAACCTTGTAAAATAAGAGAGAATAGCCATAAGTATTATGACATAATTAACGTGAAATAACAGCCCATAATGCAATAAATATCGATATAAAAGCATGATGCAAAATGGACGTATCAGTGGCGGAGGACATCAACTCTCTCCCGTGGATCTGGGGTTGTGCAGATCCCCTAATCGTGTGGAGGCACCTCAGATCTGATCGGCAACAGCGATGGCTGTGGCGCGGCGGCGTCGGAGGCGGCGCGGGCTGCGGGCGCGGCGACCAGCCCTGTTCGGGCGGCGACGGCACTGCGGTCGGCGGCGGCGGCGGCGCGCCATCTGCCATTAGATCGGCGGCGGCGACGTGGAGGGCATGGTGGTCGCGTAGGCGGCACCTCCGTCAGATCTGTTCTGACCGATGTAGTCGGCGATGGTGGTCATCTCTTCCGTCAGATGTGATCGACCTGCGGCTGGTGATCGGATCTCGAGATCCGTCAGCTAGTCCTGGCTATGAGTCGGAGAGACATAGTTGCCGGTGAAAACCGAGCCGTTGGCGGGCGATGGCGGCGTTTTGCGTCATTACCTTGATGAAGGCATTGTCGTGTAACTGTTGTCAACCCCTCGTGCTGCTTCGGGTGAAACCCTAGGATCTGGTCTTCCGGATCGGACGATGGCGATACTACGGTGCCGTCTCTCTCTTGGGAGCATCGTTTGTGGAGCAGCGCCGGAAGACAAAGGCGGGAGGTGGAGCGGCTTCGTCTTGCACGGAGCTTCGGTGGAGCTGTCAAGTCATGCCTGGCTGACAGGTGCTACGCTGAGTCATGCCTGGTCGGCAGGTGCTACGCACGACAGATCTTCCAAAGACATCAAGATGTGTCAGCTGGTGGTACTTGGCAGCATGGTGCTGAGGTGTATGAGCGGCGACCGCGACGTGCTCAGTTTTTTGCGCGCAGGGAGGAGGTACCGTTGGGAGCTAGACCGAGCAAGGTTGATGCATCAGTACAGTTCTGAAGATGGAGCGATGGCTGTTGGCCGCGATGGCCTCTGAGAGCACGCCGGACCGGCGAGACCCATGCCCGGCAGGCGTCCTGGATGGGTCCTCAGGTCTTAGATGTTAGGTTTGGCTGCAATGTCTGTTTGGTATTAGGCCCAGGCTATCTGCGCCCCTTCATCAACTGGATAGGTGTAGCGACAGTTTGTTGCTTAGACGGCGGCTTTAGTATTACTGTTGTATTACTTTGTAAGGTCTTGTTAGAATAATTAATAAAGTGGCCGTATGCATCGCCCAAATGCAGAGGCCGGGGGTCATCCTCCTTTTCTAAAAAAACGAGCACCGGCTGCATCCGGCTGCTCCATAGCAGCTGACACACCGTCGTTTTGTTGGAACTGGCACCGCGGGGGAGCTGCAACTAGTTTGCCGGAGAGCTGCAACCAGCAATGTGTGGTGTTACAACCAATAGAGCAGGCGACGGGGACAGATGCCATGGCGGAGCTGCAACCACAACGGGGCAGGCGACGATGGGTGCCTAAGGCTGATGAGTGTTACAACTTCGGCATCCAAATGCTGGGACCAGCGCCCGGTTTTGCTACCACTGCGGCGATCGTCGTCATAGACGCTTGGAGCATGGAGGCACAGGAGCTGCAACCAGCAGCACGAAAAGCTGAAACCGGCTAAAAAAAAAGCTGGAACCCCAGCGAGAGCATGGGCTACGAGGCCCGACGTCGGCCGCTACCCTCTGCTGCAACCGAAGAAAACAAAGCTGGAGCCGGCGACAAAAAATGCTACATCCAGTGACAAAAAAAGCTACCACCGTTAAGCATCTGCACGATGGAGCTGCATCCATGAAAAAAAATGCTACAACCGGTAAGTGATTTTGCTGGAACCAACACGAGCGCCGGAAGGCCACACGCCGCCACCGTAGTTGCTACCATGGGGCCATCTCCGTCGGAGCTATGGCCATCTTCACCGGAGTCACGACCGCCACCATCGGAGCTGCGACCGTCGTCATGGGGAGCTGCAACCACGAGGGGGCACGCTGTTGTATACGTGAAGCCGGTGGGAAAGGCAGGAGACGACGGCGGCGAGGGCAGTGACCGGCGGCGAGGGGCGGCGACCGGGGGTGAGTGCCGCGACAGGCGGCAACAGACGAGATGCGCAAGGCGGTGCTTCGAAGCCGAGTGCGTGCTCATCCATGGCGACACATTGGGCTGTTTTTCCATAGAAGAGAACGCAGGGAGGAAGAGAGAATCGTGTATTTGGGCCGGTGCGTCGGCGCAGAGTGTTGCCCTAATATTTATCACTTCGCCAAGTTGATCCGTGTCCCGCTGCATAGAGAGTGGGTGCCACTACAAGGGTGGCGTCTCCTCCCAAAAGAACAAGAGAAAATCCTGATATATATTCTTCACCACTCCCCGAGCATCAATCATCATGGAGACCATGTCTTTCTTTTTGCAAAGGCAACGGCACTCCACCACCTCATACAAAATAATGCCTCTTTTTCTCCAAGTGCACACTAAGACCAGGAATCACTGCACGCCGTTGAGCGACCTATTAGTTACATACACAATGAAACTTAGCAGTAAATGGAATTAAGCAACTAAAACTTTTGACGTACCGGCCGACCCATGGAGCTGGATCTTTTCACGGCTTCGGAGAGCCGGCGGAGCACATCGACCTGAGCACGCAGGTGAACGGCGTAGTCCATGGCCTCACGGAGCAGGGTGACCTCGTCGACTGCGGCGTGCCGGCCTCCCGGTATCACATCCCTCAGCGCGATGGTCCACCTCCTAAGGAGCCTCCCCGCAACATAGCTCCTCTTGCAGCCGCGGCACCTCCTCACGATCCTCCGGCACCTCTGTACCTTGCACGCTCTGGACGCCGGAGCCAAGATGGCCTTAGGCCACCTCGCTCCACCGCCGTGCGCAGTCGCCATAGCGACGTCCACCGCGGACATGACGGCGCGCTTCCTCACGCGGAGGCTAGTGGTGCCGCCGAAGGACGTGTTCGGGTGTGCCTGTAGCTGGAGGCTGAGGAGGAGGTTCCTGAGGAAGGCCTGCTTGAAGGACTTGGTGCTGGTTCTAGGACCTTGCATGGTTGTGTCTGCTCTTTTGCTGGAGCAGAGACAGGATGTACTTGCTGTGAGAAGTAATGTTGACGGATGATAGGATCGTACTTGCTGGCGCAGAAACATGGGCGCTCCTGCTGCTTAAATAGGACTGGTCTCTGGCATGTGGTGTCACTAAGTAGTACCTTAATTCCTTAAAAGGTAGTACCTTAATTCAACATGCATGTGCCATAGCCATATAGGACGTGTCGTCTTATCTGATTCATAATCTCTCACACATGCATGGATGATTTTTACGATGATGTTGGATATTAATGCTCCTCTTTTTCATGATGTATACCTTGTGTCGGCGACTTGAAGCTCAAAAGTATAGAACCTCATGCTCACGGCATTTAATTGCGACACTGTTGACATGCTCATATTCTTCGATGATGACGATGTCTTGTCGTATGCTATGCATGAACGTAGACTGGACAACTAGGACGCGAGATGTCCACAAGCTTAAGGTCTCCCAAGCGCATGATGATATACCAGTGAGCTGGCTCCCGTGTCATATTCACACATAAATGGCTCGAAAAGTTGAAAGGGAGTTGAGCTATATAAGGTGCGGAGTACAGCACAACACATGCCCACTAAGCGTATATATACACATCTCAAACGTCTCATTATCACAAATTGCCTGTGTCTTAGGCCCTTAGCTGTACATATCATCATTGTGTGTTGTCGTATGCTGGGCATGGAACTATGGATACAAGCTGGACAAGTACGATCCTGCATGTCCACAAGCCTGCTTAATTAACTGAGGTCTCCCAAAGTCTCAAGCGTATGATGATCATAACTTAATGTCACTGAGCCGCATGGCTCCCCTGTCATGGTCACCGGCAAAAATGGCTTTGGAAATTAAGTTGGAGACGAGGGAGCTCGGGAGGTAAGGACAAGACGCGTGCACATGGCCGCACATGCAGCCTCAGCGCGGCGCTGACACTTGGCTTCAACTCTCCCCTGCGAGCTGGATGGGGTTGTGTGTTGACGTGAATTTGTTCCGGACATTTGAGCCGTGCATGAATGCACATGATCACCCCGTTTTTATTGGACTACCTATTTCGTCGGATGACTGGAAGAAGTTTAGTTTCGGTTGATTTTGACCCTGTTAGATAATCTTGTTAAAGATGGTTTATTAGTGTTAGCTAAGTTAATTAGCGATCAGGTATTGAAGTACTACGTACTAGTTGGTCTAGTTTCTGTAGTACATGTATGGCTCGGAGTAGTAATCTGATTGGAGTTGGTTAGCCGTGTGTCCTAGTAGTATATTGTCTACGTGAGTCAAGGTGTAATGACTTGTACGTGTGACCGTGTGTGGAGAAAACAGAAAATAAAAGATAAAAGAAGGACACGACAAGGGCCCTTGGCTATCAAAGTTTTTGCGTGTGTATGTTCATCGTAATTTGATGTGATCGATCTTGTGGGCGAGTTCCAACAGACTCAATTGTTGGATTGAATGTCTGGGTGTGGGAAACAGCTGCCGGGCAAGAAAAATTATTAGTGATTGACACATAGCAAATGCGCTTTTTGAGAGATCTACTTGAACTCGCCCATCGCTGATTTGGAGAGGAGCGAGCTTCACGCGCTTCTCATGTGGTGATCATAGATAGGCAATTTATCATTCTCTTCAGATATATCCTAATTTATCACTAGATCTTTATGTCAGCGTAAAAGTAACAGAGGTGCATATAGAAAACATATATACGTTATCCTACATCACATCTCAATCCCACCAACTTATCTCTTCTACCATGAGATTCCGAAGTATGGATCCTGCTAGTCTTGTAATGAACCCAGCAAATACGGTCCAACGTTCACGTGTCCGCGCTCATGCGGGAGTCAGATGGCAAAAGCAACACCCATGCATATGGTGTGTCGAAACAGGCACCAGCCTGCTCTGTCTCTCCCTAGTCCGTGAGCATATGCATGCATTTCTTCGCTTGTTCATCCTAGCCTTGGTCCGCTCTGGTCTTCGATCCACCAAGTATATTCATTCCACGGAGCTTAATTCCAAACTCCCATGTCTACTGATTAGTCACAAGGCTAGTTTGTCTCCACAGATACATTGCTCTCCCTTGAAACATGGGTGATGTCTCCGGAATGCACGGGCTGTTCCATCTTATCCGCGCTTGTGGCTGCGATGCACATGTTTCCTCTTTTCCTTTGTGTAAAAACGAACCGTAATAATGGTTTATTGCAAAAAAAAGAAGAAGAAATAATCCTTCTGTACTAAGAGCGCTCGAAACCTGTGTATATTGGAAGAACCCCCATTTCTTCATATTTGTGGAATTATATTTCTAAAATCTAAATAATTACAAAAGGCTCAATGCGCAAAAAAAGTTCTAACCAACACAACGAGGTGCTTGATTCTTTGTAGTAACCTTTTAAAACTTAGATATTTGATTTTTAGGTACTCTTATATGTTGCGCTTTTGCCCATCGGTACTTTGTGTTTCAGATCCATCAACGATTGGTGGAGCAGCGTCGCCGCTGGGAACCAAAGGAATGCCACTATTGCTAATTTGCTGCCTATTTTGCCTTTGATATTTGGAACGAAAGAGACCGTCGTATTTTATAGAACTCCACGCCGGCCATATTACTTCGTCTGTCGGCCCGATCAACTCCGAACTAGCCATGCGGGCTCCCCAATCTGGATATGAGTCTCTCGATGTTGTACAAATAGTGCTTACTTGCAAATAAACTTATTTTTTCTCTTGAACTCTTACGTGTATCTCCCTAATCTATTATGCAACGGCATATCATCTGTTAGTCTAGCTTCAAAAAGTTGTTTGAACTCTTACTGGCAGCTAAACTTATTAGGGAAGCATAATATCCCACTTATAAATTCCCGAAATTATTTCAGTTATGCAATCAGGTGTTGGGGATATAGGGGAAGCATAATATATCACCCAAAACTAACAAATCCTACATCCAGCTGTATCCATCCTTCAACACATAACCAAGAAATCTTCGGAAATCATCTACCTTAACCTTCGAAAAGCATCCGTTATACGAGTTATGGCAATACTCCCGAACTCCCGCCCCAGTACTGGGTGGCGTCGAGGTTATCTCACCAACAACTGCATAAAAGAGATTTTCGATGTCGGCGTACTAAACTCAGGTATTCCAAAACTGCAACGATAAAATTATGACGACAACACCTCGGAGCTCAACTCCCCGGGACACTGCCACAACCCCTAAAGACAGGAGGCACCAAGAACAATGTTCTCGTCACAAAACCATCGGAACGATTCCAAGATACCCGCATGATCCTAAAAAAAATTTAGTGAAATTTGAGAAGAGAAGAGTCAAAACTCTACGTCAGGATGCCTTACCAGAGCGATGAGGAGACTGGGGAGTAAAAAGAATTCCTAAGCTCTCCGGTATATAATTCCTAAATGACTCAAAACATTTTTCTAGACACAACTCGGCCGCTAATAACGATCAAGCAATGGGGGCTCCTAAGGTCGGGGAATGGCTCTGATTACCAACTTGCAACGCCCTCGATGCGGCTATATCTCCTACGTGTCGAAGCACGACTTAGAGGCATAACCGCATTGAAAGCAATGTCGCAAGTGAGGTAATCTTCACACAACCCATGTAATACATAAGGGAAAGAGATACATAGTTGGCTTACAATCGCCACTTCACACAATTACATGAATAAAGCATTACATCAAACAGATACAATCAAGGTCCGACTACGGAACCAAAATAAAAGAAGACTACCCCAAATGCTACAAGGTCCCCGATCGACCCCAACTAGGCACCACTACTGATCAACTAGAATGAAACAACACAAAGGACAAGATCTTCATCGAGCTCCTCCTGAGCTTGGTTGCGTCATCTGCACGGACTCATCGGCACCTGCAAGCTGGTTTTGGAAGTAACTGTGAGTCACGGGGACTCAGCAATCTCGCACCCTCGCGATCAAGACTATTTAAGCTTATAGGTAGGGTAAAAGGTAAGAGGTGGAGCTGCAGCAAGCGACTAGCATATATGGTGGCTAACATACGCAAATGAGAGCGGGAAGAGAAGGCAAAGCACGGTCGATAAAAGTATGATCAAGAAGTGATCCTAGAATAACCTACGTCAAGCATAACTCCAACACCGTGTTCACTTCCCGGACTCCGCCGGAAAGAGACCATCACGGTTACACACGCGGTTGATGCATTTTAATTAAGGTCAACTTCAGATTTTCTACAACCGGACATTAACAAATTTCCATCTTCCCATAACCGCGGGCACGGCTTTCGAAAGTTCAAATCCCTGCAGGGGTGTCCCAACTTAGCCCATCACAAGCTCTCATGGTCAACGAAGGATATTCCTTCTAGCGGGAAGACCCGATCAGACTCGGAATCCCGGTTACAAGACATTTCGACAGGTAAAACAAGACCAGCAAGACCGCCTGATGCGCCGACATCCTGATAGGAGCTGCACATATCTCGTTCTCAGGGCAACACCGCATGAGCGCTCCGTACAACTAAAACCAGCCCTCAAGTTTCCCCGAGGTGGCGCTGCAAAGGACTCTAGTTCGGACCAACACTTAGACAAGCACTGGCCCGGGGGGGTTAAAATAAAGATGACCCGCGGGATGCGCGACTCCCAAGGGAAAAAGGCTAGGTGGCGAATGGTAAAACCAAGGTTGGGCCTTGCTGGAGGAGTTTTATTCAAGGCAAACTGTCAAGGGGTTCCCATTATTACCCAACCGCGTAAGGAACGCAAAATCCGGGAACATAACACCGATATGACGGAAACTAGGGCGGCAAGAGTGGAACAAAACACCAGGCATAAGGCCGAGCCTTCCACCCTTTACCAAGTATATAGATGCATTAATTAAATAAGAGATATTGTGATATCCCAACAAGTAAACATGTTCCAACAAGGAACAACATCTCCATGTTCCAACAAGGAACAAACTTCAATCTTCACCTGCAACTAACAACGCTATAAGAGGGGCTGAGCAAAGCGGTAACATAGCCAACAACGGTTTGCTAGGACAAGGTGGGTTAGAGGCTTGGTTCAACAATATGGGAGGCATGATAAGCAAGTGGTAGGTATCGCAGCATAGGCATAGCAAAAGAGCGAGCATCTAGCAAGCAAAGATAGAAGTGATTTCGAGGGTGTGGTCATCTTGCCTGAGATCCCGCAAGGAAGAAGAACGAGTCCATGAAGAAGACAAACAGACGTAGTCGAACGGGTCCTCACAAACACGACGTTATTGGAACCAACCCGAAGAAGCAACACCGGAAAGAAGCACACAACATAGTAAACAACCATCACATAAGCATGGCACGATGCGCAAACAAGTATGATGCATGTCCAGTTTAATAAGGCATGGCATGGCAAAGTGCACAAACAACCCTACAAATTAAGTGGAGCTCAATATGCAACGGAGTTGCATATTGAAGAAAACACCACATGACTTATTTAGTTCTCTCTCATTTATGTACCCAAAAAGATTAAATGTTGTTAGCATGGCAAGAGGGTGAAGCAAATGAAAACTACCTATCTAGTCATGTTTAAATGAGGCCGGAAGCAACAAGCAACAAGTCCAGAAAAACCTCATGTGCATATTTTACGGTTTGGTACTGTTCTGCCCTAAAACACAATTTTAGAATTATTAAACATGCAAAGTAAAGCCACCATGTTAAACTAGGCATTTTTCTACCCCATTTACATATAAAGATTATTTAAAACCGAGCTACGGTTATTTAGTTATGAAATAAATCATTTTAGCATGGCATAGGAGCAAATTTAAACAAACAGCATTTTAAACATTTCAAACATAGATGAAAGTAGCATATTATGAAACTAGACACAATTTTAAGCATTTTACATATATAGAACTTTTTAATCCGATGCACCGTTTGTGAGTTATTAAATGCATGAAGATGAGGGTCTTTTCTATAAAATGGCGTTCTCTGGAATAAAAGACAAATTCGCAGGCAAGGAAAAAAATACAATCGGGCTGAAACTGCTGGCCCAACAGTGCACAGGGGGTTTGGGTGGCTGCTCACATCGGGTTCTCGGGCCGGAAGCGAAGAAGCGGCTGGACGCAGGCTGGACCTTCGAGGTCCCACACTCGACCAGCGAGGTCAACGGGCACGGGCGGCTTCGTTCTGTCGCTCGAAGCAGAGGACATGGACATGCGACGCGGCTGCAGCGGAGCTGATGCATGGAGCGGTGGCGCGACACTGAAGATGGCAGGGCGGCCCTAGCGCAGCTCCCGGCGACGAGGACCAGGCGAGGAGGAGCGGATCCAGGCGGAGGTGACCAGGAACTTGGCGCGCGAGCAAGGAACTTGGCGGCGGAGACTTGGGCGCAGGCAGGGTTGCGGGGCGACGCTGCTGGCGAGCTGGGGACGCCGGGACCCGAAGTAGAGGAGCGAGCGCTGCTCCGGCAGTGAGACGGCGACCCGGCGAGAACCGAGGCGAGGCAGGGGCGCGAGCGTCCTCTTCTGATCGACCTGAAGCAAAGCAGCAACGGCGACAGCTTGCAGGAGGGTTCGTGGAGCTCCGGCAACAGGGAGGCGCGTCCTTGGCGAGGCAGGGGTGCGGACGACGCGGAGACGGCCAGATCCGGGCGGCGAGGAGGCAAACGGCGACTGGACTAGGACGGCACGAGGACGACGCCGACGAGCTTGGGCGAGTTCCTGCCCGTTCCTGGGAAGGAGAGAGAGAGCCACCATGAGAGAGAGAGAGGGCAATCAGGAGGGGGATTGGAGGACAGAGAGGAAGGGTCGGCGACCCGCGGGGCTCCTGCAAGGTTGGGGAGGTCCGGCGGCATGAACGTGCAGGCGGCGGGGACAAGCTCGGTGCTCACGATCCATTCAGGATCGATCCGAGGAGGGAAGAGGAGGCACGGCCTCGATCGTGCTCGAGCAGACGGGCAGTGATGAGGCAAGGCGGTGGTGGTTGGTCGGGGATGGATTGGATCGGCTTGGTGGTTGGTTGGGCACTGAAAACAAAGAGAGTGGCGGCGGGGATGGATTGGATCGATGGAAGGATGGGACAGGATCCCTAATTCCTAGGGTTGCCCATTATATACGCAACTGGGTTAGGTTAGGGGCTAACGGAACCCTCCGATCGTAAATGGACGACCGAGAATAACAGGTTAGAGGAGTGCAAATAAGAAAACAGTGACGTTTTGTAGATGTTTTGGGATGATCCGGACACAACGGAAACGACTGTCCGGGTCGGGTTCGGGACAACTTCCGGACACGCGCGAGGGGTCGAAGCACTGTGCAAAGAAGGTAGGCATGGGCCTAGGTGGATTGTGGAGAGCGGGTTGGGCTGAGAGAAGTGGGAGAGAGGGCCCGACATCTGTTTCCGGAGACCGAAAACGTCCGACGTTAGACCGACTATATTGTCGCTATAGTTAAACGTTGGGGCGTCAAACGGACTCAGAATGCGATGAAACTTGACAGGCGGTCTATCTACACTATAATAAGACCACACGCCAACTTTCATCCCGTTCCGAGAACCTGGACGAATGCAAGTTTTAAAACATGATGATGCAATGCACATGATGACATGATAAGATGCAACACGCAAGCAAATGACATGACAACGACAACGAATAACTAGAAGACACCTGGCACATTGGTCTCGGGGCGTTACAACACTCCACCACTACGAGAGGATCTCGTCCCGAGATCTAGAATGGCACCGGAGGGAAAACGAAAAGAAAGAGAAGAGGTAAAACTAAGTTGCTTCTTTGACAAACGAGTGAAACCATGAACCTTGAAGAGGTTAAGCCATTTCGAGAAAAGAATACAACGGAGATGAACGAAGTTGAAAGCACTCCGTTAAGAAAGAGGAACAAGGAAGAACAAATTCGAACAGCACTCCGGTTGAGAAGGGATGCAAGACTTGATAAGGCGAAAAGAGCTTGAGGAAAAAGGACACAACACTCCGGTTAAATGGATAAACCAAGAAAAGAACACGATCCTGACAAAACGAAAAGATGGGTTGAAGAGAGCAACATCACAATGCCTCCGGAACGAAAGAATAGAAGATAGGTAATTGAGAGAAAAGAATGGAGAAGAAAATGCCAAGTTCTGTCACAAAAGAGCTTGACAAGGCATCTTTTAGGAGAAGGGTCGAATGGAATTGTTGAAAAACCAACAACGAAAAGAGTAACCTGGTAGTGGGCTTATAAAAAAAACTTCTCAAAACTATGAGGTGAAATTTTGCCACTAACGGAACAATAGATTGACTTGATATCAAGGAGACGATAAACTTACTCACCGGAAGGATAAAAGAACTTGGGTCCTTTATAAGCACCATAGATAGCAACAATCCTTAGGGAAAGTTTTAGGTGAAATATAACCCAAGATAATTCCAACAAAGAGGTTGATGGATTTAAAATATCTCATTCTTAACAACATTCGAATCATGAAACATGAACTCAGATTATGAAGAACGACACAATACCATCTCCAATGATACGGAAGAGAGAATTGCACTCCGGATTGCAAGATGAAGAATGCTTGAGCTCCTTAGAAAAGAATCTCGATGAACGCTTCGAGAAGGAATTAAATCCTTGATGAGCCATCATGTAGAACCTTCATGAAGAACTCCGGTAACAAAAGGATGATCAAACAAAAGGAAAAAGAAGTTGAAAACACAAGGTGAAACCTTGTAATGTTTTAGATGGATCTCCGTGGTGATATAATTGTGAGAGCTTGGAACTCCGAAAAAGAAAAGATGAAACAAGTGAAACCGAGAATTTGAAGAACCTCCGGAATAGGGAATTAATCACTTGGATGAACAAGAATAAGAATTATGCTATGCTTGTCCTTCACCAATTAAATTGATGATATACCATGGATTTGGCACACTACTTATTCTCGTAGAAAGGATTAAGATAGATATGGAGCAAACTTGAGAAGGTCTTCAACAAGTCACCGGTGGGATTGAGAAGAACGAATTAATATATACGATAACGACTGACAAGAACTCTTGCACGAACCACTGTTAGGATCGACAACGAATAAATAGATATGATAGCAAGGAAGAAAAATCCTGAATAGCCACCGTAGGAATTGGAAATGAACGAAGTAAAGGGATGAATCACCGGTAAGAATTAGCAAATGAACGAAGATGCTTGAGGGAATTTAGATGCAAGTGAGCGAAAAGATCACGAGCTGATTAGAGGATATTTAAACGATGCACCGGTAAGATTTGGAGAAACGAGAACTGAAAGCAGGGAATGAATAATCTTGAATTGATGGACTCCGGATAACCAAACTGAGAAGACTCCTGAATTCTCCGGAAGGGTGAAAAGAATTGTCACAATCAAAACAATTATGAGAGGATGACATCAAGCTAGAACCATGAATCTCTGAGAGAGCGGACAAGATATGGAGGAAAATTCTTCTTCGGTCTTCAAATGCCGAGAATGACGATGAGAAACACCACCATGAATCGTTTAGGCACTCCGGAAGAATCAAAAGCGAAGAGATTGAGCCAACGCTGAAAAGAGATGGAAAGATCTTGGAGAAAGACATTTGACTGATGATAAATCATTCTTACATCAAACTTCAAAAAGAATTTAGGATAGCTCCGGGAAAATAAGAAGAGTCAGGTAAGATCCTGGGAAAAGACATGTGGGTTAGGGCCCATTGAAAAGATACACCGTTGAACGATTGCTTGGAAGAGAGATTTGTACCGGTTAAATAAAATGACTTGAATGAGATAACAACCTCGAAATAACTTGAATGGATCGAGAATGTAACCGTGAGTCTTCTGAGATATCTTCAGCACTCCGGAACAATTGAATAACGAGAAGTGAATGATAAAGAGGTGCACCGGCATGAGAAGGTATTTGAAACGAGGAAAAGGGATATGAGATCAACACTGAAAACTTGATTTGAATCCACCGGAGAAGAAAACGAGTGAAGAGTGACGAACTTGAAGCTCCGTTAGAATCTTCATGAGAATCACCGGGAAAGAACATGAAGGAAAAGAATGGAGAGACTTCACATGAATAAAAAGATACTTGATTAAGAAATCTGAGTCCTTGAAGAAACAAGGGTGGGAGGGTGGGAAAACACCATTGAGAATGAAACAAACACCGTTGAGACGAAATGATAATTAATCTTGCTGATGTAGAAATGATCGGATCCACTTGAAGAGAAACACGCCGGTGAAAAGGATAGATAAGACAATCTTGATGATCAAGAAGGATTGGTATCCACATCGGAGTATGAGAACACCATTTGGGGAAGGTATGGAATCAACACTTGACATCGAAGCAACTCGAATACCACAACTCAAAACAAAAACAAAGGATTGGCTTGTAGAATAAGCCAGAGCAAACATATGATAGAAATTTCGTCCGAAGTTTTCGTGGTGGGGCCTACACGGGCTCGATCGTACAGCACCATCATGTACAAGGCAGTGCACATGACATACGAAGCGTCCCCGAGTCAGCATAGCCAAGGACTCTTTAAGACACAACGAGACCACTGTAAAACCGACCGTGAATAGGCGGACCACTAGACGTCGAACCCCAATTTTCAAATCATACATCTGTCGGAAAGAAATCCTAAGATCTACTTGAATTCCCACTTATAAACTCCCGAAATTTTCCCAGTTATGCAATCAGGTGTTGGGGATACATGGGAAGCATAATATCTCACCCAAAACTAACAAATCCTACATCCAGCTGTATCCATCCTTCAACACATAACCAAGAAACCTTCGGAAATCATCCACCTCAACCTTCGAAAAGCATCTGTTATACGAGTTATGGCAATACTCCCGAACTCCCGCCCCAGTACTGGGTGGCGTCGAGGTTATCTCACCAACAACTGCATAAAAGAGATTTTCGATGTCGGCGTACTAAACTCAGGTATTCCAGAACTGCAACGATAAAATTGTGACGACAACACCTCGGAGCTCAACTCCCCGGGACACTACCACAACCCCTAAATACAGGAGGCACCAAGAACAATGTTTTCGTCACAAAACCATCGGAACAATTCCAAGATACCCGCGTGATCCTAAAAAAATTTAGTGAAATTTGAGAAGAGAAGAGTCAAAACTCTATGTCAGATGCCTTACCAGAGCGATGAGGAGACTGGGGAGTAAAAAGATTTCCTAAGCTCTCCGATATATAATTCCTAAATGACTCAAAACATTTTTCTAGACACAACTCGGCCGCTAATAACGATCAAGCAATGGGGGCTCCTAAGGTCGGGGAATGGCTCTGGTTACCAACTTGCAACGCCCTCGATGCGGCTATATCTCCTACGTGTCGAAGCACGACTTAGAGGCATAACCGCATTGAAAGCAATGTCGCAAGTGAGGTAATCTTCACACAACCCATGTAATACATAAGGGAAAGAGATACATAGTTGGCTTACAATTGCCACTTCACACAATTACATGAATAAAGCATTACATCAAACAGATACAATCAAGGTCCGACTACGAAACCAAAATAAAAGAAGACTACCCCAAATGCTACAAGGTCCCCGATCGACCCCAACCGGGCACCACTACTGATCAACTAGAACGAAACAAACACAAAGGACAAGATCTTCATCGAGCTCCTCCTCAGCTTGGTTGTGTCATCTGCACGAACTCATCGGCACCTACAAGTTGGTTTTGGAAGTATCTGTGAGTCACAGGGACTCAACAATCTCGCACCCTCGCGGTCAAGACTATTTAAGCTTATAGGTAGGGTAAAAGGTAAGAGGTGGAGCTGCAACAAGCGACTAGCATATATGGTGGCTAACATACGCAAATGAGAGCGGGAAGAGAAGGCAAAGCACGGTCGATAAAAGTATGATCAAGAAGTGATCCTAGAATAACCTACGTCAAGAATAACTCCAACACCGTGTTCACTTCCCGGACTCCGCTGGAAAGAGACCATCACGGTTACACACGCGGTTGATGCATTTTAATTAAGGTCAACTTTAGGTTTTCTACAACCGGACATTAACAAATTCCTATCTGCCCATAACCGCGAGCACGGCTTTCGAAAGTTCAAATCCCTGCAGGGGTGTCCCAACTTAGCCCATCACAAGCTCTCACGGTCAACGAAGGATATTCCTTCTAGCGGGAAGACCCGATCAGACTCGAAATCCCGGTTACAAGATATTTCAATAGGTAAAACAAGACCAGCAAGACCGCCCGATGCGCCGACATCCTGATAGGACCTGCACATATCTCGTTCTCAGGGCAACACCGGATGAGCGCTCCGTACAACTAAAACCAGCCCTCAAGTTTCCCCGAGGTGGCGCTGCAAAGGACTCTAGTTCGGACCAACACTTAGACAAGCACTGGCCCGGGGGGTTAAAATAAAGATGACCCTTGGGATGCGCGACTCCCAAGGGAAAAAGGCTAGGTGGCGAATGGTAAAACCAAGGTTGGGCCTTGCTGGAGGAGTTTTATTCAAGGCAAACTGTCAAGGGGTTCCCATTATTACCCAGCCGCGTAAGGAACGCAAAATCCGGGAACATAACACCGATATGACGGAAACTAGGGCAGCAAGAGTGGAACAAAACACCAGGCATAAGGCCGAGCCTTCCACCCTTTACCAAGTATATAGATGCATTAATTAAATAAGAGATATTGTGATATCCCAACAAGTAAACATGTTCCAACAAGGAACAACATCTCCATGTTCCAACAAGGTACAAACTTCAATCTTCACCTGCACTAACAACGCTATAAGAGGGGCTGAGCAAAGTGGTAACATAGCCAAACAACGGTTTGCTAGGACAAGGTGGGTTAGAGGCTTGGTTCAACAATATGGGAGGCATGATAAGCAAGTGGTAGGTATCGCAGCATAGGCATATCAAAAGAGCGAGCATCTAGCAAGCAAAGATAGAAGTGATTTCGAGGGTGTGGTCATCTTGCCTGAGATCCCGCAAGGAACAAGAACGAGTCCATGAAGAAGACAAACAGACGTAGTCGAATGGGTCCTCACAAACACGACGTTATCGGAACCAACCCAAAGAAGCAACACCGGAAAGAAGCACACAACATAGTAAACAACCACCACATGAGCATGGCATGATGCGCAAACAAGTATGATGCATGTCCGGTTTAATGACGCATGGCATGGCAAAGTGCACAAACAACCCTACAAATTAAGTGGAGCTCAATATGCAACGGAGTTGCATATTGAAGAAAACACCACATGACTTATTTAGTTCTCTCTCGTTTATGTACCAAACAAGATTAAATGTTTTTAGCATGGCAAGAGGGTGAAGCAAATGAAAACTACCTATCTAGTCAAGTTTAAATGAGGCCGGAAGCAACAAGCAACAAGTCCGAAAAAACCTCATGTGCATATTTTACGGTTTGGTACTGTTCTGCCCTAAAACACAATTTTAGAATTATTAAACATGAAAAGTAAAGCCACCATGTTAAACTAGGCATTTTTCTACCCTATTTATATATAAAGATTATTTAAAACCGAGCTACGGTTATTTAGTTATGAAATAAATCATTTTAGCATGGCATAGGAGAAAATTTAAACAAACAGCATTTTAAACATTTCAAACATAGATGAAAGTAGCATATTATGAAACTAGACACAATTTTAAGCATTTTACATATATAGAACCTTTTAATCCGATGCACCGTTTGTGAGTTATTAAATGCATGAAGATGAGGGTCTTTTCTGTAAAACGGCGTTCTCTGGAATAAAAGACAAATTCGCAGGCAAGGAAAAAAAACACAATCGGGCTGAAACTGCTGGCCCAACAGTGCACAGGGGGTTTGGGTGGCTGCTCACATCGGGCTCTCGGGCCGGAAGCGAAGAAGCGGCTGGACGCAGGCTGGACCTTCGAGGTCCCACGCTCGACCAGCGAGGTCAACGGGCACGGGCGGCTTCGTTCTGTCGCTCGAAGCAGAGGACATGGACAGGCGACACGGCTGCAGCGGAGCTGATGCACGGAGCGGCGGCGCGACACTGAAGATGGCAGGGCGGCCCTAGCGCAGCTCCCGGCGACGAGGACCAGGCGAGGAGGAGCGGATCCAGGCGGAGGTGACCAGGAACTTGGCGCGCGAGCAAGGAACTTGGCGCACGAGCAAGGAACTTGGCGGCGGAGACTTGGGCGCAGGCAGGGCTGCGGGGCGACGCTGCTGGCGAGCTGGGGACGCCGGGACCCGAAGTAGAGGAGCGGGCGCTGCTCCGGCGGTGAGACGGCGACCCGGCGAGAACCGAGGCGAGGCAGGGGCGCGAGCGTCCTCTTCTGATCGACCTGAAGCAAAGCAGCAACGGCGACAGCTTGCAGGAGGGTTCGTGGGGCTCCGGCAACAGGGAGGCGCGTCCTTGGCGAGGCAGGGGCGCGGACGACGCGGAGATGGCCGGATCCGGGCGGCGAGGAGGCAAACGGCGACTGGACTAGCACTACAAGAAATATGTCAACTTGTGACCTTGACTATTGGTCACTGAAAGGTCATTGTTTTTCATTTGCGATCTTTTTGTGACCAAAAACAGATGGTCAAAAATTGGCAGTCGTAAATTGAAATTAATGACTTTCTCTATGAGAAGGTCATAGACGTTTACGACCAAAATATATCTACTATTTTGTTTTGGTCACTAGCAGCCTCCCCAGGCCACGTAGGCATCCGACGTGGCAAAATTGCGACCAATTGAGAAGGTCATTGATAAGATTCAGCCTGGTCCGATTGGGTGTTTTACATGGGCCAGGCCCAACAATTCGGCCTTTTTATATTATTTTTCCATCAATTTTTGATCGGCTTCATGGGCCAAGCCCATTATTGCAGCCTTTTTATTTCCAATGTCGTGATCCTTTCTTGGACCATTCCTTTTTTTGTTGGCATCTATTTCTCAATTGGGCCTCGGCCTTATTACAGTCCATTTCCTTAGTTTTTAGTTTTTTCCTGTAAATATTATTTGGAAAATCGCCTTTTTATATGCCAAATACTATTAGGTCCCACTTGTCAGGTTCTAATTAAAGACAGCCAATGTTTCAATTTCCACACAATTATTTCAGTCAAAACAGCAAACAAATGAGAATTATCAAACCACATGCCAATATTGGCTAATAGCACAATCTTTACATAATTCATTTCACCATTACATGTGATACCATCACAACATATAAACCTCACAACATTTCACCATCACAACATACCATCACAACATTTTGTGATATATAACTAATATCAGACCAATTTGGTACCAAGTTGTACATAATCAGTGACGTAGAGCATGGGAATGTCCAACAGTCAGTTGTTAAAAATGTTCAACAACCTTTTAGTTAACTATAAGAGAGCTTGTAGGCTTTCCAAACTATTAATTGACAGAACCCAAAATTGTATAACGAGATCACATTTTTATTATATGACAAAAAGTTAACTAAAGCCAACAAAACAGTAAGGATCAGTGAAATATTAACATTGACACGTTTACATATTGTGTATGTGGACATCGACATCATCAAGGAGCAGGGGTTAATAATGGACAGGTTTAATCTAGACATCTACTAGTTAAATCAACTTGATTAGCGTCCGGGCTCTATACTGTTTACCACTCACTCAGACTCAGCGGCACCTACTTACCAGTCCTAAATTGACAAGAGAATGCAGTTGGATTTGCTGTGGAGCATGTGTGTGTAATACGTACTAGCAACGAAATGAAGTGTCGATTGGAAAATTCCCCGTCGACGGGTGAGAGCTGAGAGGATGATTTTGCATGGGAGGGAGTGGAGTGGTGAAAAGTGTACAGTGTTGCTCATATTTCTGGCTTTGGCATAGCAGAACACAAACTGAATAAAAATGACTTAGTTCGCCCACTTGAATAAGAATAGCAAGTCATGAAACTACTAGCGCCAACCCACAGATAATGTGTATAGAAATGGTAGCTAGAAACTGACCCAGTACCACGTGAATGATATTTATAGATGATTCATGAAACGAATATGCCCCCCCTGAATAGTTATTAACAGGACTTAAAAGTGTATAAAAATTCACCTTCTATTACTCCCTCCGTCCCATAATTTAAGAATTTTTTGCAAGCAATGTTAGCTTGTACAAACGTCTTATATTGTGGGATGGAGGGAGTATTTGACAAGAAGGTAACTAACGCCAACAGAGCAACAAGGACCAGTGCAATATTAACATTGACACATTTTATATCCCGTGGAGGTAGACACCATCAAGAAATAGGGGTTAGTTAATAATGGACAGGTTTCAACTAGTTAAATCAGCGTCCGAACTATATACTGGGTTCCACTTGGACGATGTTGGCGCCAGCCGGCGGCACTTGGTCCAGCAGGGGCAGCAGCAAAACAGGCAGAGGCACCAGCTGCTGGCATAGGTGGCGAGGATGACCTGGTTGATGAACACCAGGAACACCCCCAGGATGCCGAGACCCGTCGCCGACGGGCTCCGGTACACGCAGTTCGTCCCGTTGTACTGCACGGACTAACATATACTCAGTTAGCACAGATCTATCGAATTGATGAAAAGAGAATTGTGATGTTCAATCTTGGATCCATGCCTTGGAGCTGTAGTTTTTGGCGATGAAGCCGAGGGTGACCGCGACGGAGCCCAGAAAGCCCAGGACCATGCACACCAGCACCGCATCTTTCTCCATGTTGCCCGTTCTCCTTTTTCTTCTGGATGAACTATCAGCAGTTAGAATCACATTGGACTGTTTTACACAGATGTATAAAAACAGGGTCTTATAAATGTGCAAAAGTTCTTACAAATGCTTGTCATGTACAGGGCACAAAATTTGTATTCCGAAAACTTGTTGACTGAATCGTTCCTTGACGGCCTCGCGCATTGAACTATAGAAGTCAAGCTTTGCCGAGCTCTATTTCTACTTTTGTACATAATTTTTCGGCATTTGTATAGACACCTTATTCCATCAGTTAAGTGACTCACCGAACACTTGCTTGTCCCCCTAACAGGACATAACTGAAATTTCCATGTCCCCCTAACAGGACATAACTGAAAGAGTCCTTGCAAGATTAATGTCCACAGCATGGTGAAAGCCAGGCAAAACTACCATACGCCTAGTGATTACCTTAACAAGAACTCATATAGCAACAAGTAAAACACAGATGAACCCCTGAACATCAAACAATCTTCAGATGTTGTTGTTCTATACACCCAACCTACAACAATTGCGGCTACACCCAAACTACAGCAGCAGTTCTACCAGATGGAGTCAGTTGTCTCACCTACAGAAGCTCACCAGGAGCGAAGTTGAGGAGGGCTGGGGAAGGAGCAGCTGGATGCAGGTCGGGGACGTTGTCGAGGAAGGACGCTGGCAGAAGGAGCGGCACAACCGGCCTTGAGGTCCAGCGCGTCGACGGCCTGCCTGGCGTCGGGTGCCCTTGCGGAGATGCCAGAGGAGGAGGCTGGTGAAGCAGCAACGACCGGGATCGACTGCTAGGGTGGAGTACAACAAACATGGCCGCCCCCTCCTCCGAGGAGACGATGGACCCCTCCCTACAGCGCGAGGTGGACGGGGGCCGTCCGAGGATCCAGCTGGACGGAGCGGCGTGCATCGAAGCACGCGCGCGCCGGCGAGCCAGCCGGCCGCGACGCCAAGGCTGCAGGGCGGCGGTGCATCTGTCGGCAGTGAGGTTTGGCAGTGAGGTTCGGCAGTGCCCTGGATCTGCTGCGGGAGGTGCGGAACGATGGGCTGCGCGCGGATCTGGCGTCGTCGGGCTCGGATGAATGGGCGGCGAGATAGGAGGAGAGGAGGGATGATGGGCGGCACGCGCTCGGAAGGAGTGGTGCTGGTGGCGGCGCGAGGGAGAGGTGGCGGCGGCGATCTGGAAGGGGAGGAGCTGGAGGTGGCGGCGCGAGGGAGAGGTGACTCTCGCTCTCTCTCTCTCTCCGCGCGTGGATGGGTGGGTGGGTGGATGGATGGATGAGGGATGAAAAGATGGATGGATGGATGTGTGCCATGTCATCGATCCATGGCACATATGTTTCCACCAATGATGATTAAGCTTATGCAATTGTTTTTTTTCTTTTGTTTCTCTTACATATTTTCTCACCAATGTAAATAACCTATCTAATATTAGTTGCAAAAGGGCACCACTTCAATTTTCAAAAATATTATACCATATTGACTAACTCGGGGAGGTTTCGTTGCAACTCCGGCGACCCCTGACAATATTACATCACAACACTAGTGGCCCGACAATGCTTCATTGCAACTCCGTCGGTCCCGACAATGTTGGATCACAGCACCGGCAGTCCGCGGTGATGCTATGTTGCATCACCATTGACTATTGCAGCACCACCTTCTGCTGCAACCCCCAGCGGCCTTGCGACACCATCGTCGTGTGCATGACCGGTGGCCACTACCCAGCAGCCTGCGGCGCCACGCATCACTGCCCCACACCATGAGCTTCAACACCCCTCACATCAACAAATCGTCACCACTATCGTCGAACCGCAGCCATCACAGCAGCGGCATCTTCGCCGACCGGGGGGGAGAACAGACTGAGGAGAGGTTATCAAGGAGAGAGGACATGAAGGTTGTAGAGGGGAATAGCGAGAGAGGAGCAAGATTATCCCTCGATTCAAAAGGATGAAGAGGACAAATAACAAACCTGGACTATGATAACTATCTTAAAAAAGTGTTCATGGCTTAAATGACTGATGTTATGGCCACATTCATGGCACGGTTTGTTCAGATGATCTCAAATTTTGCACAAGTATGCATCTTGAAATTCCGAACAATGTTGCCTAAGGGAGTTTTCATTTTCTTTGCACGGAAAATTCATTTTCCATTCTCTGAGTGCCCAAAATGAGTTTTTTTGTGAAGGACCTACCATATATTTGTTGCAAAATTGAACCAAATAAATATTATAAAATACTAGGCCAAAATTAATTCACGATTGAGCAAATGGTTGGGTGTGAAAAGTTTTTATCCACCTCTCGTGAAAAAGATAAATTTCCGCTCATTCAAGAGGAAACGGGTCAAATTTGAACTGCGGCTACCTCATAGTTTGCTCTTTATTTTTTCAAAAAATCATTTCTAGGTACATAAGTATCTATTTAATCAGAGAAACATCAAAAGTTTTCCAAGATTCAACCACTAGCTAGGAACGGTCAAACCTGTCGTTTTGATCGCATTTCGAAACGGGCATAAAAAATTCAAAAAAATCAAAAAATTGGAAAACCTTCGCATTGTGTCATTATATGTGACCAAGTTTCCTGGAAAAATAATAAACTTGTAATACGGCAATTATTTTTAAAAAGTGTTCTTAGAAACGAGCTATCATGCGTGAAGATTCAGGGTTTTCAAGCCAAATGATCAATCTTATGGCCACATTCATGACATAGTTTGTTCAAATGATTTCATACTGTGCACAAGGATGCATCTTGGAATTCCAAACAATGTTGCCGAAGGGAGTTTTCATTTTGTTTGCACGGAAATTTCATTTTCCATTTTTTGAGTGCCCGAAATGAGTTTTTTTGTGAAGGACCTGCCATATATTTGTTGCAAAATTAGACAAAATCATTTTTCTAAAATACTAGGCCATATTTAATGCACAATTGACCAAATGGTTGGGTGTCAAAAGTTTTGATCCACCTCTGGTGAAAAAGACAAATTCCCGCCGATTCAGTTGCAAGCGGGTCAAATTTGAACTGCAGCTGCCTCATAGTTTGCTCTTTATTTTTTCCAAAAATCATTTCTAGGTACATAAGTATCTATTTAATCAGAGAAACACCAAAAAAATTCCAAGATTCGACCACTAGCTAGGAACAGCCATGCCCGCAGTTTTGACCGCATTTTGAAACGGGCATAAAAAATTCAAAAAAAATACAAAAAATTGGGAAACCTTCGCATTGTGTCATTATATGTGACCAAGTTTCCAGGAAAAATAATAAACTTATAATACGGCAATTATTTTAATAAAGTGTTCTCAGAAATGAGCTATCACGCGTGAAGATTTAGGGTTTTCAAGCCAAATGATCAATCTTATGGCCACATTCATGGCATAGTTTGTTCAAATGATCTCATATTGTGCACAAGGGTGTATCTTGGAATTCCAAACAATGTTGCCTAAGGGAGTTTTTATTTTCTTTGCACGAAAAATTCATTTTCCATTTTTCAAGTGCCCGAAATGATTTTTTTGTGAAGGACCTACCATATATTTGTTGCAAAATTGGACCAAATTAATTTTATAAAATACTAGGCCATATTTAATGCACAACTGACAAAATGTTTGGGTGTCAAAAGTTTTGATCCACCTCTGGTGAAAAAGACAAATTCCCGCCGATTCGGAAGGAAGCGGGTCAAATTTGAACTGCAACTGCCTTATTGTTTGCTCTTTATTTTTTCCAAAAATCATTTTTAGTTACATAAGTATCTATTTAAGCATAAATACATGGTTTGGTGGCGATACATCGAGGTTTGGATGGTGGCCCAGGGCCCCAACTCCAAAGCACGTGAACTCACATGCCTGGTGCGTGGTCACCGCGTGACCTTGGCGTTGACATGCGCTCTGGGAGGCCTAGGCATGTCTAGTGGGTTGGGCACTCCCCAGGGAGGTGCTAGGAAGAAAATTGCAACAGAAGAATCTCACGAGGAGACCGACCTATGCTCAAAGATGAATTAGCAGCCAAGTGTTTGATTAGCAGTACAGGAAATGCACATGGCCAATGGGCCTGAGTTTTGGCTAAGGATGATCATATACTAAGAAGAATGTCTTCGCAAATTTTCAGATCAAAAGGAGGATCCTAGGTGGTACTTGCTTTGCAAAGTACCACACTGGACAGAAATATGAATGTTGAAGCTGGGCTCAAAATAATGAATGGATTGAGCTGAAATTTGGTGGAGGGTGGTTATTTGGGCATTGGAAAGCACTGTAGAAAATTGATACCATTTGGACATGCCAAAGTGGTACTCCCTTCACAATGCTCTTCTATGGACAGAAACTTGGGAAAACTAGTGAGAGAAATTGGATGAATGAAATGAGCTCAAATTTGGTGTAGGTAAGTTACATAGGTATGGTCATGCCTTGGTAGATTTTCAGATCATTTGGGTAAGCCTAGCTAGTACTTACTTCACAAAGCTTCCCTTGAGGTAGAAACTTTGGAAATTTCATGAGAAAGATTTACTAGGAAAATGGAGATGAATATTATCATGTGGCAATGATTTGGGTATGGAAGAGTGCACAAAGAGTTTGAGGGTAATAGGAGGGGTCTAGATAACACTTACTTTTCAACGTGCCAATCTGGCCATAAAATATAAATTGAACCTGGGCTCACATAGATGATTTGACTGAGCTGCAATTTGGAGGAGGGTGGTAATTTGGGCATATTAAGGAACTGTATAAATTTCATGTCATTTGGATATATAAAAAAGGTACTTCCTTCACAATGCTTCTAGGTGGACAAAAACTTTGGAAATTTGCCGAGGAAGATTTGCTAGGCAAATGGGGCTGAATTTTTTCATGCGGCAATGATTTGGATAGGAAAGAGTGCCCAAGAATTCCGAGGGCAATCAAGAATATATAAATAGCACTTCCTTCATAAAGTGTTGTTGTGAACAGAATAGGAAATGAATATTGTTGAATTAGTTTTGAACTAGGCAAGGAAGGATTTTTACATATTTGACGAAGATATGACCCAAAGAATTTATGAGATTTTTTGGGAATTTTCGGAATGACAGAAATATAGGTTTCTTCACAACCTAGGGCAAAAATTGACACATGGACATGACACATAGGCAAAACTGATGAGGTGGCGCCAAGTCATACCAATCCACCACAATTTACAAGGTTATGACCATCTATATTGGTCATGATCAGCTAGAAATAAGGCAGCGGACTAGTGCTGTCTGCTTTATGACCATTTCGTGTAAGGAAATTATGACCTTTCTGACCAAAATGGTCGCAATGGTTTAGGGTTTGGAGCACCCCGGAGAGCTTTTGACCAATTGGTCTAAAATGGTCATAGATTTATGACCAATTCTTCCAGGGTCACTGACAGAAGGTCATAAGTTGACATATTTCTTGTAGTGTAGGACGGCACGAGGACGACGCCAACGAGCTTGGGCGAGTTCCTGCCCGTTCCTGGGAAGGAGAGAGAGAGCCACCATGAGAGAGAGAGAGAGAGAGGGAAAATCAGGAGGGGGATCGGAGGACAGAGAGGAAGGGTCAGCGACCCGCGGGGCTCCAGCAAGGTTGGGGAGGTCCGGCGGCATGAACGTGCAGGGCGGCGGGGACAAGCTCGGTGCTCACGATCCATTCAGGATCGATCCGAGGAGGGAAGAGGAGGCACGGCCTCGATCGTGCTCGAGCAGACGGGCGGTGACGAGGCAAGGCGGTGGTGGTTGGTCGGGGATGGATTGGATCTGCTTGGTGGTTGGTTGGGCACTGAAAACAAAGAGAGTGGCGGCGGGGATGGATTGGATCGATGGAAGGATGGGACAGGATCCCTAATTCCTAGGGTTGCCCATTATATACGCAACTGGGTTAGGTTAGGGGCTAACGGAACCCTCCGATCTTAAATGGACGACCGAGAATAACAGGTTAGAGGAGTCCAAATAAGAAAATGGTGACGTTTTGTAGATGTTTGGGGATGATCCGGACACAACGGAAACGACTGTCCGGGTCGGGTTCGGGACAACTTCCGGACACGCGCGAGGGGTCGAAGCACTGTGCAAAGAAGGGTAGGCATGGGCCTAGGTGGATTGTGGAGAGCGGGTTGGGCTAAGAGAAGAGGGGAGAGAGGGCCCGGCATCTGTTTCCGGAGACCGAAAACGTCCGACGTTAGACCGACTATATTGTCGCTATAGTTAAACGTTGGGGCGTCAAACGGACTCAGAATGCGATGAAACTTGACAGGTGGTCTATCTACACTATAATAAGACCACACGCCAACTTTCATCCCGTTCCAAGAACATTTTCCGGCCCCTTATAAAATACTATTTCGGACATGCCGCGGACGCGTGCAAGTGTGGTTGGGCTCAAAACGGACGACGGAGAGAACTCGGAGAACCCGGACGAATGCAAGTTTTAAAACATGATGATGCAATGCACATGATGACATGACAAGATGCAACACGCAAGCAAATGACATGACAACGACAACGAATAACTGGAAGACACCTGGCACATCGGTCTCGGGGCGTTACACAGACCCCAGCCTAGTCTCCCCTTCACCGGTAGGGTGGTCAAGCTGGAGGTCCTCAAATCCCTCCGTTATTTCATCCACCATCACCCTAGCATATCCTTCTAGAATCGGGCGACAGTGAAAAGTTGCGCCGGGTTCAGTAGGATAAACAGAGCCAATAGCCGCCTTGACCTTCAAATTCATCCATTGCGTCATAAGGTGGCAATTTTGAGACTCCGTGATAGCATCCACGGGATAGCTGGCAGGAGCCGTCAAGACATGCTCCGGCTGAAGCAGCTCGGTGGAAGCCATGCTGCTTCTCCGCTGAGATGGCGGGGTAGCTTCGGGGGAAGCTTCGGCAGTACGTTTGCTGCGATTTGCTTCTCGTTCCTCTATCGCTTGTACCCTTGCTTGCAGCGCCTGCATTTGGGTCTGCTGCACTTTTTTCCTCCTCTCATGGGATTTGTAACCGCCTGCGTCCGAAAACCCAACTTTCCACGGAATGGAGCCTGGCGTGCCTCGTGTCCGTCCAGGGTGCTCAGGATTCCCGAGGGCCATTGTGAGCTCGTCATTCTCTCTGTCTGGAAAGAACGTCCCTTGCTGCGCTGCTTCGATATACTGCTGAAGCTTCCTGACTGGTATGTCCATTTGATCGTTCGTCCAAATGCACTTCCCTGTTACAGGGTCCAAGGTTCCGCCAGCCCCGAAGAACCAAGTCCGGCAATGGTCTGGCCAGTTAATTGTCTCTGGTTCGATCCCTTTATCAACCAGATCATTCTCAGTCTTGGCCCACTTAGGCCGGGCTACGAGGTAGCCACCTGACCCCGTGTGATGGTGATGCTTCTTCTTCGCAGCATTTTGCTTGTTTGTCGCCGACATCTTCTTACTCTTTTCCGATGTCTTGTGGGCCACAAATGCGGGCCAGTGATCTCTGATCTTCTCATATCTGCCCTTGAATTCTGGTGTCTCATTATTTTCGACAAAACTTATTCAGCTCTTTCTTGCACCTCCTGAATAGTTCTGCCATCCTCTTAAGAGCAAAATACTTGATTAATTGCTCTTTAACTGGCTTCTTTGGATTATCCTCTGGCGGTAGGGTGAAATTTGACTTCAGCTCAGTCCAAAGATCATTTTTCTGCATATCATTGACATAAGACACCTCAGGGTCTTCTGTAGTCGGCTTAAACCATTGCTGGATGCTGATCGGGATCTTGTCCCTAACCAGAACCCCGCACTGAGCAACAAATGCGTTCTTTGTTCGGATGGGTTCAATCGGTTGGCCTTCGGGCGCGATTGCTATGATCTCAAACCTTTCATCCGAGCTCAACTTTTTCTTTGGGCCTCGTCTCTTTACCGAAGTTGTGCTCGATCCAGAGGGATAGAGAAAAGAACAAAGACTTAATTAATATGTGTACATACCAAAACAATGAATGCATCAATTAGCTACTCAGCACAGGCTTAACTAATATATATACCTGGTCGGACTCGGTTCAGTCACCGGAGCCGTCATCACGGTCTCCTTCTTGCATCGGCATTGGGTCACCGGAGCCGTCCTCATGTTCTTCTTCTTGCACCAGCATTAGGTCACCGTAGCCAGCTTCTTCACCCTCTCCTTCCAGACCATCGGTGTCATTGAGAAACAACGAGACGACATCACTTCCTTCTGCGATTATGTCCCTCAACAATGCTTCTTTTGCTTCGTCTCAGGCCGTGTCCATAATTTCTACAAATATTTACAACATGGCAATTATTATTCAAACATGACAGATGGGTATATTAGTGGCAAACGTAGAACTAGCTACCTAATCATAGTAAGGAATCATATATATTAATTAGTGGCCTCGATGCTGTTTCTCTAGGGTTTGGGGTGGCCTCGACAACGCTACAAGGGTTTGGGGTGGCCTCGAGAACGCTTCAAGGAGGGGGTAATATCGACCCCCCCCCCACGTGTTGAAGCTATCGGGAGGGGGTATATCAACAACAACGACACTACATCTATGTCCCTCGACAACCCTCGTTTCCGATAAAAAAAGAGGAAGAAGAAGAAAAAAAGAGAGGAGAAGAAAGAATAGAGGAGAAGACTCCTCTATTCTTTCTTCTCCTCTCTTTTTTTCTTCTTCCTCTTCTTTTTTTATCCTCTTCTTCCTCTCATGTTCGAGAGGATCGCCGAGGGGTCGGGAGGTTGCCTAGTGTCAAAGGATTCAACAAAACCATGTCTTCATCATTAGGCAAAAGTAACAGGTGCATGATGGTACGAAGCTCTCCAAAGTTATTTTGGAATGGAGTCCTAGATAGGATAATTCGCTTTTTGGTACAAAGTTCAGCAAGAACCTTCCAAATATCGTTATTTGGAAGGCCTTTGCTGAAATTCATACAAAAAGGCAAATTATCCTATCCGGGACACCATTCCAAAATAACTTTGGAGGACTTCGTCATGCCCTGGTTACTTCCGGCTAATGATGAAGCCATGGATTTCTTCAATACTTTGACACTAGGAAACCTCTCTCGACCCCTCGGCGATCCTTGACCCCTGGAACCCTCGACGACCCTGGAACCCTCGACCCCTAGACGACCCTGGAACCCTTGACCCTCGATCCCTCGACCCTATAGAACCCTCGAACCCTCGACCCTGAAACCCTCGACCCTTGACCCCTTAACGACCCTCGACCCTCTACCCTAGTTCCCTACCCTCGACCCCTCGGCGATCCTCGACACCCTCGTTCCCGATAAAAATTAAGAAGAAGAAGAAGAAGAAGAAGAAGAAGAAAGAGGAGAAGAAGAAAGGAATAGCTAGAGGAGAAGATCGAAGAAAACAAAGAAGAAAAAAAAGAGGAGAAGAAGAAAGGAATAGTGGAGAAGAAGAGAAAATAGAATATTCTATTTTCTCTTCCTCTCCACTATTCCTTTCTTCTTCTCCGCTTCTTTTTCTTCTTTTTTCTTCTTCTTATTTATTTCTCCTCTTCTTTTCCTCTCCTCTTCTTCTTTCTTTCCTCTTCTTATTTTCTTCTTTCCTACCCTTCTTTTTCTAAAATTGTAACTTTTGCATATATAAAACTTTTCTAAAATTGTAACTTTCTATATATGACCAAAAAACTTTCTATGAACAAAAAAACATTTTTAACATATATATTTAGCAAATTCTAGCCACATACATCACATACACATATACATTATAGCCACATACACATATACATCACATATGAACAAAAAAATAAACTAATAAAAATAAAAAAACATATTGCAACGTATGAACAAAAACATATAGCCACATACATACACATACATTATATATATATATGAAAAAAAAATTAAACTAATAAAAAAAGTGGTGGCGCCAGCGGGGCAGAGGGGCATGGCGGCAGCGGTGGCGCCGGCGGGGCAGGGCAGGGGCACGGGAGCGAGGCAAGGAAGGGGCGCGAGGCAGGTGCTCACAGAGGGGTGGCGGAGCACGGCGGGCGGCGTTGGGGCGCGGGGAGCGGCGCCGGTGTCGGGGCAGATGGCGTCGAGGGCGATGGCGACGGCAAAGTTGAGCAGCCTGACGGCGTCGGAGGCGGCGGCGACGACGAGGTGGAGCAGCCTGACGGCTCGGCGGCGACGGCGACGAGGCAGAGCAGCGGGCGTCGGGCGGAGAAGAAAGGGATGGATTTTGGAGAAACTGCTAAGTGCTGCTTATATAGCAAAGCCTTTAGTCCCGGTTCGTGGCACAAACTGGGACTAATGCCCCCCTTTAGTCCCGGTTGGTGCCACCAACCGGGACCAAAGGCCGCCGCTTCTCGCCCTTTGGGCTGCTGAAAATTGGCCTTTGGTCCCGGTTGGTGGCACCAGCCGGGACTAAAGGGGGCATTGGTCACGGTTGGTGCCACGAACCATGACCAATGCCGGTTGGTGCCACCAACCGGGACCAAAGGCCTTGTGCTGCCCCGCGCCTAAATGTTTAGTCCCACCTCGCTAGTTGAGAGGGAGCCGCACCTGTTTATAAGGTGCGGTGCGCCTTCCCTCTCGAGCTCCTCTCTAAAGCAGGCTTTCGGGCCTAACCGTGCAATCTGTGCCTGTGGGCCTACTGGGCCTCCCGCAGGCCTGAACCCTGGCCCATGGTAGGGTTTCTAGTCGTATTCAGGCCGTGGGTGCCCAGTAGGTGGCACTTTTTTTTGTTTTTTTGTTTTTTGTTTCTACTTACAACAAAATACTTATTGTTGCTATATTTAATTTTTTCCAGATTTTTTGTTTTGTTTTCTGCATTATTTATTTTCTCCAGAGCATCTAATTAATTAAACCATACATTGAAACTATGTAAAACATTTCAATGCGAAAACAAATGCGATCATAATCGCAACCATGGTAACAATTGATCCAACGGCATAATGATACAAAGCCTCGGTATGAATGGCATATTTTCTAATCTTTTTAATCTTCAAGCGCGTTGCATCCATCTTGATCTTGTGATCATCGACGACATCCGCAACATGCAACTCCAATATCATCTTCTCCTCCTCAATTTTTTTATTTTTTCCTTCAAGAAATTGTTTTCTTCTTCAACTAAATTTAACCTCTCGACAATAGGGTCGATTGGCATTTCCGATTCACATACATCCTACATAAATAAAGTCTATGTCACGTTGGTCGGCATAATTTTCATAAACAATAAATGAACCAATAGTTATAAAGATAATATATATACCACATCCGAATCATAAACAGGACGAGGGCGGATACCAAAACCATCGCACTATATAAGATGCAATAATAAAAGTAAGAAAATAATACAAGTATCTATCTAAACATACAAGTAAGAATATTTTCCTTTCAGAAAGAAGTTAAGAACAAGATGCTCACCACGGTGGTGCCGGCGATGAGCTCGGCGCGGGTGATCGACGGCGGTGAAGACGGGGACGGGGCATGACGGACCGCTAAACCTAGACAAATATTATGGAAAATGGAGCTTGGAGGTCGAGCTTGGAGAGGAGAAAGCTTAAGTAGTGTGGCTCGGGCATTCCATCGAACACCTTGTGTGCATAGGAGGTGAGCTAGAGCACCACCAAGCCCTCTCCCCCTCGGCCAAAGAAAAACAGAGCATTGGGGTGCTCTGCTCCCGAGCGAGGGGTATATATAGGCACCTCATTGGTCCCGGTTGGTGACATGAGCCGGGACTAAAGGGGAGCCTTTGGTCCCGGTTCAAGCCACCAACTGGGACCAATGGTGGTGGGCCAGGAGCGAGGCACATTGGTCCCGGTTCATCCCACCAACCGGGACCAAAAGGTCCATATGAACCGGGACCAATGGCCCACGTGGCCCGGCCGGCCCCCTGGGCTCATGAACCGGGACCAATGCCCACATTGGTCCAGGTTCTGGACTAAACCGGGACTAATGGGCTGACCCGGCCTGGACCAAAGCCCTGTTTTCTACTAGTGACACGGTCCAAAACTAAGTCCAACTGTAACCTACCTTGTACAATAATATTTGACACAACTCTAACAAGAAGGAGAAGGTGAAGCTGCACCAAAAGTCCCACTGCTGCCTAGACTACACGCAGGCATGCGATGCCGTCAGGTACCGGATACACCGCATGAGGAAGAAGATTAGGGACGAACTCACAGCGGACAGCACGGCCACGATCCAGCAGTACCTAGGCCCAGACTGCGGGACAAAGTACTCCGCATTGGATGCCTTGAGACTGTTAGGTCACAGGCAGGAAACTCACGCGATCACGGTGGCGGCGAGAGACGCACGCAGCAGAACGACACAAGGAAGGAGATGATTTTTGCGCCGCGTAACTTCCTCGGCTTTTCCTTCTCTTTCCTTTATTCAACGAGAATCAAGATCCTAAAGTTACACCACAACTCCAGATGAATCGTGCCATCCCACGACTCGGCATTGTGGCCCAACAATACACACACGATCCGGCTAAACCTAGACTTTCGGGTCAGCCCATAACTAAAGCATGCAGCACGTTACATGTGCCGTGCCAACTACCTGCAACTTAACACAAAAATAGAAAAAAAAACACCTCAACGTGAACAAGCACGTTTCAGGCTACAAGTTGAAAACACATGCACGTACACAATACCCTACAGAACTAGTGCATGGAGCTAAGGACTAATGAAATATTTGAATTAAGCAATGTAACAAGATTAGCACCAACAATCACCTCCCTAATCTTGTTACTCGACTTATTTCTTCACGTACCGAGTACCTTCAAGCCGGCTCGACGTCAGTGCTACCTTTAACAGAACCTCCACATTCTACTGCTGTCATCGAACCTGAATCGAACACAACTGTTGTCTTCTTAAGATTCAGCACATAGGGCCAATTCTTGGTTTTCCGGGCTCTGGCCAGTAGCTTCCCTGAGCGATCAAACACACTCAGAAACCCATGGCGTAGCACTGATTTGCACCCATCCTCATCGAGCTGACCAAGGCTCGGTATACTGCTTGTGAGCTTGGAAACAAAATACACATCATTAAGGAGTATGTGCTGGCCACTTACGGTCTGAAGCAACACTGTACCTTTGCCAAGAATCTTCACCACAGAATCATCACCAAACTTCACACGTCCCTGTATGGACTCATCCAGTACAATAAAACTTCCTCGGCAGCCGGTCATGTGGTTACTCGCACCACTATCCAAATACCAAGTGCTTTTCTTACTATCCACATCACCAGAGGCTAGTTTTGGCTTCACTTTCTTTTCATGCAGGAAGATCCTCTCTCGATCTGCTACAGGATGCACCTCCACTTTGCATAAATCAGATATGGATGGTACTATCTCTTGGGTGTTACCTCGTTTTCCAGAAGAACGAACACTCCCTTACTCCGGAGCTGGACACATTGAGCTGGTACAAGTCACTGTTGTTGCAGCCGGCGCCGTTGCGGACGGCGCCATTGTCACCGGCGCCGTTGGCGCCGCCGGCGTCGTACCATCTTGCACAGCCATTGGCAGCACCTTCTTCATCTCATCATTGTTTTTCATTGCCTGCTGCATCTCCTTCTCGTAAGCATGCATAGACTCCAGGAAGCGCATGTACTCTTCATCACCACTTGTGGCCATTGCATCCTTCGCCTCTGCCTTGCACAAATGGGGCACAACGTGCAACTTTTCTTCGGCTGCGGCAAGCTCCACACGCAGCCTCTCGGCCTCGGCCTTGGCAGCTTCCAACTCCTCCATGGATACACCAAAGGGAGTGATCTCAGCTCCCTTCTCTTTTGGCTCGACCTTGGCGTGCTCCACCAATGGCCCGTGCTCACATGCCATAGCAATCAGCAGTGCTGGCTCGTCGTCGACGTCGGCGAGCAATGCCTTCTCTTTCTTTGGCGCCTCGCACTCTGAGGCGAAGTGGTCCTTCTCGCCACACTCAAAGCATGTAATCTTCGACTTGTCAAACTTGCCACGACATTCCTTCTTCTTGCTGCCATGGCTGCCACTGTGCCCTTCGTCGTCGTTCTTGTTGCCGCTGCTGGAGCCATCACCCTTCTTCTTCTCTTTAAGAACCAACGCCTCTAGCTGGGCACGTGAAACCAACATCAACTGCTCGCCTTCATTGTCGTCGCCATAACCGCGCCCACGACGGCGCCCTCGACGACTTTCCTCAAAAGCAGCAAGACGCCCAACGGCCTCAGCAAAGCTCATGGTAGACAGATCGCCCCACTGCTCAATTGTGTTAACGATGTTGCCGAACCGATCTGGTACTGCACTGAACAGGTGCTCGATGACAGTCTCGTCTGAAATATTCTCACCAAGGGAGCGAATCTCGCTCACCAACATAGTGAGCTTTTGCGCGAACGCGACCACAGTCTCACCGTCATCCATCTCAAGACGATCGAGCTGCCTCTTCAGCTGCTTCACCCTCGCCTTCTTGACTTGGTCTTCCCCAACACGCATGCATCGGATTGTCTCCCACGCATCCCTCGCGGTTTTGCAGCCTGCGATGGCCATCATGACGGCGTCGGGGACAGCCTGCGAGATGGCGGCGAACGCTACTGCATCCTTGTCGTCGTCCACCTCCCCCTCGGGTTCAAGCGCCGATGAGACACCATGGGGTCGGAGAAGAACCTTCATCTTCACAGCCCATAGGGCGTAGTTGGTGTCGGTGAGCTGCGGGAACTGGACAGGGACGACCGCTCTCGATGCAGTCCTCACCACGATGGCGCCCTCCTCGGAGCCCCCTACTCCGAGCCTCTTGCTCGGCGGCATGTACTTTCCGCCGCTGTCGCCGCCACCCTTGCCTGCGTCGCTGTTCTTCGTCGGCGACTGGTCCCCCATCGCGCCGCCGCCAAACGCCTCACGACCTAGCTCTGTATACCAATTGTTAGGTCACAGGCAGGAAACTCACGCGATCACGGTGGCGGCGAGAGACGCACGCAGCAGAACGACACAAGGAAGGAGATGATTTTTGCGCCGCGTAACTTCCTCGGCTTTTCCTTCTCTTTCCTTTATTCAACGAGAATCAAGATCCTAAAGTTACGCCACAACTCCAGATGAATCGTGCCATCCCACGACTCGGCGTTGTGGCCCAACAATACACACACGATCCGGCTAAACCTAGACTCTCAGGTCAGCCCATAACTAAAGCATGCAGCACGTTACATGTGTCGTGCCAACTACCTGCAACTTAACACAAAAAAAACACACCTCAACGTGAACAAGCACGTTTCAGGCTACAAGTTGAAAACACATGCACGTACACAGTACCCTACAGAACTAGTGCATGGAGCTAAGGACTAATGAAATATTTGAATTAAGCAATGTAACAAGATTAGCACCAACAGAGACTCATCGCCAACGACTACGAGTGCTTCCGCTGCGAGCACTGCAGCAGCGAACTGGTGGTAGAAAACGCTGCCACGATCGCGACTGACGAAGCCGACGGCGATGATGGTAACGGCGCACGGAAGCGTAGGCGGATTGAGAAGTTGCAGGACATGCAGCGGAGGATGGACGAGCAGCTAGATCCGTCGGGGCTGCTCAGTTGAGATAACTTGACTTTCTTTGATAGTTTCTTATATGGCAACTCATGGACATGGTGGATGGTATGTGGGTATAGCCCTAAAGATGACGTATTGACTTGCTACATGTTTTGTTACATAACCAATATGAAGCTTGGTGACATGGGTTATACATCCACTCCTCCAACCAAGTGGATGTATTTGGCATGATATAAAGATCAAAGATAAAATATATGAGCAGGTGACTTCATTTGGCCAGAACAGGCCATGTCAAGATCTCTCACAACTTAACATAATATATACCTCTTGTTGTCTACAGAATATAATAAATTAAGAAAAGCTAAAGACTCTAATACAATAAGGTCCACCTGATCGATGGTCTGAAGATGTTTTGGTGCTTAGTAGTTTATTGAGGAACTAGCTTAGTGACCCACGCATTTGCACAGCTAAATTCTTATAACAGTACTAATATTGTTCTAAATTTAAGATGTTCTTTTGTAGGTTTAGATCTATATAAAATTATGGCTCAAGACTATACAGAAAATTGCCTGGGAAGAATATTATTATACTGAAATCAATAATATCTATTTATAGCTAATGTTCGAAATTATGAAACATCAGGTAAATATTTGTGTCCCCTTTCTTCTCGGACCACAACATTAGCGATATTTGTATTTACTTTAGTGCAATGTTTTCATCTAGATAAATGTCCCATACATTCTCATCTAATCTAGTAGTAACATTTTGCTGCTAGCATTGTGACCTGCAGTTTTTTGTCTTGAGATGTAATATTATTTTAGGTTGTTTCCTAGATAGAATAAATCATGTTGTTTCATCTTGCATTGCATGTGTTAACAACTTAAAAAGGATCCATCTAGAAATAATGTAAATATTTTGGCTCATACTTGCACTGAAACCTGGAGATCTCTTTGTATACCCACCTCCTCGTTGGTTGTAATACCAGCATATATTGTTCGTTGGTACATGTCAGCCTGCCAATAATTTCTTGGCAGCTCATCTTACAGTCATAGTCTATTTTGCATGATCATCAATCTAAGCCATTACATTATATTTAGAGCTCTTTTACGGTACCCTGGTACTCCCAAACGACACCCAGGAGTACCGTGCAGATCTGGCCGTCCGCACGGAGGGGCAAGGAAGTCATTTCCCAAACTGCAGTCCGCACGCACAGACAGTCCAAAGCGCAGCACGGGCGATTCTGAAGAAAAAAAAACAGAACACTCGATCTAAATCCCATTTCGTTTCTGTGGTGGCGGCATGACCCTCGCGATAAGGCCGTGCGGCGCCCCCGACATCCCCGAGCGCCGCCGTCCGACACCACCGCGCGCCACCACCGTTCGCTGCGCGGCGCCGACGTCCCGCCGTCGTACACCCCCGCTTGGGGCCGACGTGCGCCGTTCCACACCCCCGTCCGACCCAGAGAGTGCGGCCGTCCGACATCCCGAGCGCCTCCGTCCGACACCAGCGCGCACCACCGTCGTTTGCCGTCCAGGTCGACGTTCTTCGACCCCGCCACCCGAGTCCTGCCCTCTCCAGCCCTCCAGCGGTTCCTGCCGCCACCACCTGCCGACGCGCCCACACGCCGCATAATTTTAGGCTGTGCCGCCACCTGCCAGACAATCGCCTGCCGGATAATTAGAGAACAGGTTCGTCGCCCGTTTTTCTCCAGCCATATCTTGCAATCTGTATGGATACATGACCCATAAATTGCTCTTTATCAGAGTATACAGTTATACAGTGTCATTCGTATTAGTTGAAATCATGGATCACCTTCAATTTGCGTCAGATAAACTAGAATGTCATAAAGGGTGACACTGGTACAGCACAACCTATCCTTCAGATTTTGTATATAATGAATGTTGCAATGTATATAGAAGACATGTTATAATTCCTCTAGAATTTGTGTTAGTTTTCTGTTTAAATTTTCTGTTTATCTGAAGAATCACCTAAATTCAGATAGTTTATATGACATCGATAGAATAAATGCGCTAAGTATGATGCTTTAATAATGGCAGGTTTGGAGGATGGATGGTCATAGTGCTAGCTTGGAGGAGATAGAAGAATATCACATGATGGTTAGTCAGATGTTTGCAAGCGAGAAGCAAGGTTACGAGCACTACAACAGATATGCAAGAGCAAAAGGTTTTAGTGTCAGATTGGATGACAAGGAGTACGTGAAGGGCACCAGAGAGGTGAAAGCAAGACATTTCTGCTGCTCTAAAGAAGGGCACCGACTGGAGAAGTACTTTCAAGCGACTGACCAAAAAAGGGAGCCACGGGCGCTGACCCGTTGTGGTTGCAAAGCTATGCTTGAGATCCTACATGATGCAGGCAGGGGTCAGTGGTTTGTTAAGAGGTTTGTTGATGTCCATAACCACCCGCTAGCCGACCCGGACCAATCTGCTTTTCTACGGTCTCACCGTCGGATGAACGATGCTCACAAGGCTGATGCAGTGGAATACGGACTTGGTGGTCTCCGTACGTTCCAAATCATGAATGTGGCAAAGAAACAAAATGGCGGCTATCCTCATGTTGGGTATATTTCTCGAGACCTCTACAATTTCTTCGCCAGGTACAAGAAAAAAAGAATCTTAGGCAGGGATGCTGACTTTGTGCTGAACCATATGAGAGTACAGGAAGAACGAGATGCTGAGTTTTTCTTCAAATACACCACAGATGATGAAGGACATCTTCGAAATTTATTCTGGGCAGATTCACAGTCTCAGATTGATTATGAAGCATTCGGCGATGTAGTTGTGTTTGACAGCACTTATCGGGTCAACCGCTACAATCTCCCTTTTGTTGCATCTGTTGGACTGAACCATCATCGTAGTACTGTTGTTTTCGGGATTGGTGTTGTTTCAGATGAGACCCACAAGTCATACGAGTGGCTACTTCAGACCTTTGTAGAGGCAATGGGTCATAAGGAGCCCATATCTGTTATCACAGATGGAGACTCGGCAATGAGAAAAGCAATTAGGAAGATTTTGCCAAGGACAGACCATCGGCTATGCAGTTGGCACATTGAGCAGAACATGATACGCCACCTGCGTAATCCAATGCTTGATGACTTCAGAAAACCCATATACTGCCGAATGGGAGTTTACCAGTTTGAGAAATCATGGGCTGAGTTCAAGGCGAATTATGAGATCGAAGAGGAGAATGAATGGATGTCCAGAATGTACAAACTTAGGAAAAAGTGGGCCGCAGCTTATACCAAGGGACGATATTTCTTGGGTATGCAGAGCAACCAGCGTAGTGAGAGTCTGAACTCTAGGCTCCACAATCATCTGGACCGGAAAATGTCGTTGGTTGATGTGGTGGAGCACACTGAGCACTGCATATCACGTATGCGGAGGAACGAGGCCGAGTTGGATGCAATATGTTCGCAGTCAGTTCCTTTCACTAGAATAGATGCTTGTCTGTTGGAGATAAATGCTGCTCATATTTATACACCAAAAATTTTCAAGATGGTAAGAGATTGTATCCGGAGATCATGTGCATGGGTGATTCAAGAGCAAACAACAGTAAATGACTTGGTCAGGTATGAAGTAGTGTTAAAAGATGGAGCGGAAGGAGGGAGCAGACGTCTGTTCTCTGTAGAGTGTTCTTTTGATGGTTCGTTGATGAATGGTGCCTTTTGTCCTTGCCGTAAGATCGAGTGTGAAGCCATCCCTTGCGTGCACATTTTTGCTGTTCTGGTTTTCATAGGGGCAGCGACCATTCCTCCATGTTGTGTTAGCAAAAGGTGGACAATGGAAGCCAAGGCTGCATTCGTGTCAGTGAGAAATGCAAATACACATGTGTGGTCAGAAAAGATGAGTCGTTACCGTGAACTGAGAAACATAGCTAGTATGGCCCTATTCAAAGTATCAAAAAGCGGGGAGCGTTCGTAGCAGGTGAAAGATTATCTCCAAAGTATCATCGATGGGCCCATCGAGAATGATGATAACACCGAGGAGACAACATTTGGTCCTATACCCGCTCACTACTCTGCCGCAAGCCAAGCTTCAGCGGAGAGAGTCCTTGATCCAAAAATAGTCGACACAAAAGGTGCTCCATGCAAGAAGAGAATGAAGCCATTTCACGAGACGTTGAGGGAAACAAACGGGCGGAAGAAGAGAACTAGAAGCTGCGGCCAATGTAAAAGTTCCGAACATGACAGGCGGAAATGTCCAGATTTAGGGAAATAAAATTGATAGAAGCACAGTACCAAATGTAAGTTGATGTTCATGGCCTTTTTATGGATTTGGGTTTGAAGTATGTTTTTCTTTTTTATATATCATACAATATCATATTTTAACTTATATGCAGGCAGATGGTATACACGCGTGCACCAAAGTTATTTCAGCTGGCACAAGTGTGGTCACATCAACCAACTGAGCCCCAAGAAGATCGAGAACTATGTTGACAGTAGACATTTTTATGGACCTGTTAAATCTGTTGGCGTGACAGAGTTTATGTTTTGTTATCATCCATGGCTATCGTTGAACCTTGTTTAGTTTGCTTGCAGACACTTATCACTTTGGTCGTGATACTTGACGACTATTGATTTTTTTCATATCTGCTCGGTTTGTTTTGCTATGTACTGGCTCCAGGTTATTTAATGAATTGTAAGCACAAATTTGTGTTTAGTCTAAAAATCAGCTTCAAGTGTTGAGGGTTATGCATGGTTAGAGTTTGTGTGTGCTGCTATTTATGAGCGGGGCAGGCAAGATGATTGGTCGAGACGGAAGACGATATATGCAGATGCACCGCCGCCTGATGAATGTACACCAGCAAGTAGTAGATGAACCGCAGATTGGTTCGTGCCTGGCGCCGTCGAGAGATGGACGATGCACGAAAAATGTAAATTACGAGATACCCGACGATCTGTTTGGTAGATCCGATTTTTACGAGGAGGCGGCCATGTTAGCGGTCCTCGTCTGTTTGTACCTGAGATTTATTCGGGGGGAGAAGATAGAATAAATTGTGCATTACACTCGTTATTTTAGTGAAAAATGGTGCATGAGTCTAGCGTGCAACCTAGACCTATCAAATAAGTCTTTTTTGGTTCTGCATAGAATGTCATGGATGTGGGCAAAAGTGCTTCTAGAATTGCCTTTACCGGTCTACCCGAACGGTCCCGGTTGAACATGGTGTACTTGCTGACATGCACGAAACGAAACGTAATTTTGGCAGCGGGTGGGAATGTACGTCGTAGGCTCTGCTGCAAAATATGAACGAATTCGGACATCAAACGCACATTGCGTCACGACCGGCCAGTATTTTAGGGGTTTTTCATCGGGAAAATGTTACAAAATGCATAGAGTGTCAGATATCACCGAAACTTGGCATGCCTACTTGCCATGACGACTCCAGTGTCTGGAAAAAAATTGGATCAGGTTGATTGATGTGGGAAAAAGTGCTTGTAGAATTGTCTTTACCGGTCTACCCGAACGGTCCCGGTTGAACATGATGTACTTGCCGGCATGCACGAAACGAAACGTAATTTTGGAAGCGGGTGGGCATGCACGTCGTAGGCCCTGCTGCAAAATATGAATGAATTCGGACACCAAACACACGTTGCGTCACGACCGGCCAGTATTTTCGGGGTTTTTCATCGGGAAAATGTTAGAAAATGCATAGAATGTCAGATATCATCGAAACTTGGCATGCCTGCTTGCCATGACGACTCTAGTGTCTAGAAAAAATTTGAGTCAGGTTGATGGATGTGGGAAAAAGTGCTTGTAGAATTGTCTTTACCGGTCTACCCGAACGGTCCCGGTTGAACATGGTGTACTTGCTGGCATGCACGAAACGAAACGTAATTTTGGCAGCTGGTGGCCATGCACGTCGTAGGCTCTGCTGCAAAGTATGAACGAATTCGGACACCAAACGCACGTTACGTCACGACCGGCCAGTATATTAGGGGTTTTCATCGGGAAGATTATAGAAAATGCATCGAATATCAGATATCACCGAAACTTGGCATGCCTGCTTGCCATGACAACTCCAGTGTCTGGAAAAAATTTGGGTCAGGTTGATGGATGTGAGCAATAGTGCTTCTAGAATTGCCTTTACCGGCCTACCCGAACGGTCCCAGTTGAACATGGTGTACTTGCTGGCATGCATGAAACAAAACGCAATTTTGGCAGCGGGTGGGCATGCACGTCGTAGGACCTGCTGCAAAATATGAATGAATTCGGACACCAAACGCATGTTGCGCCACGACCGGCCAGTATTTTAGGGGTTTTTTATCGGGAAAATCCTACAAAATGCATAGAATGTCAGATATCACCGAAACTTGGCGTGCCTGCTTGCCATGATGACTCTAGTGTCTGGAAATTTTTTGGGTCAGGTTGATGGATGTGTGAAAAAAATTTAGGTCACGTTGATGGATCCCATTTTTATTAATTCTGTGTTCTTTGTATTGTCGTGCCATGCTGAGTACATCCAAAGTTGTACTAAAAAAAGAATACATCCAAAGTTTGTCACAATAAAAGGTGTCCATTTTTATAGATTTATACCAAGTATCCTTTAGAAGTAGATTAGTTTTCTTTTACCATTCGTAACAACAAGACGATATATATGAAGTAGATTAGTTTTCTTTTACCATTCGTAACAACAAGAAGATATATATGGTTGCAGATTGCGTTCTTAAAAAAAACATCTATATATACACACGCCCATAGAAAACCCTTGCGCTCGTATTCATCCGCCGCCGCCGTCGCCGTCGTGTTACATCGCTTTGATGGCAGAAGAACCATGATATTTCCCTATGTCAAGAAAAGCTTCGATGGCATCGGCACAACCTAAAGCATCGCCAGCTTCGCCATATCCTGAAGGAAGAAGCAAGGTTCAGGTTACGCAAACATCATCACACAAACTTTTCCATAGGACGTGTGCATCTCGATATTGCATAGGGAATAGCACAAGGGTACATTACGGACCTAGAATCTTTTTTTGTTTCAGATAATTGTTTGGAAAACTCTACGTAATTTATGCTATCTTAAAGAGATGAGTATCCCTAGTTATCTATTACCAAGTTTCAATCTCTTAGATATATTTCTCAAGTTAGATTATTTCCTACTGTTTGTTAGTTTGGCTTAGGCCCCAAGTTCGGTAGATCTATCATGTATAGAGAAGAATCTGGCTTCTTTTTGCCTCCAATAATCGGCATTAACCAAAACTTTGTTAGGCCTAGTAGGGTGGAATACAAACATAGATTTGACTCCTTTTTTTTTAATTTTTCCCATATGAATGGCATGTACCTATGTTGTTGTGCCTTTCATCAGCAAGCATCACCTACCACAAATTCTTCCAGTAAGAAAAGTGGGATTACCGGTTCACAGACTCCTACCACACCCAAGCTGCAGAAAGCACAAGTATGTACTAATATATGCCGAAAAATAAAATGTAGAACGATATGGAATTTCTAATTTTTGTCATCTTCTAATGTTAGGATGCATCACCCGCCATGGCTTCTGTAAATAAAGCTTCTGTAAACAAAGCGACAACGACTAGAGAGAAGAAGGTATGCATTTTTTTAATTGGAACAACACACATAATAATAACTTGACAGTACAAAGCCTCTCTTGATCTTTCATCAATTTATCTAATTAGTATGATATTTACGTACAGGAAACAGTGGCCTGCTGTCAAGGTGCTATTTATGACCTTCTTTGGATTGTTTGCGATGATAATCAGAGGAAAAAGGTTGCAGAATCTAGTCTGCAGGGGTTACTACATCTACGTGATATTCAAATTCGTCGCCAAACAGTAAAAAAACTAGCTGATACTTTCGATCCGGAAGTTGAGGCATTTATTGTGAACAACAAACAGTTAAAGATACATCTGGAAGATGTAGTTAATATCATGGATCTGCCTTCGGCAGGGGGGATCCTTGATATTAAACTTAGGTATGCAGACAAGAAGCTTGAGTTCGAAAGAAAACAGAAACAAGCCCAACTGTTCAGATTATACGTAGACCCAAAAGAGCAAGCAATCACCTACAAGGGCCTAGTGCAACAAATAAGAGAAAGCAAAGGATCTACGGACGAACACTTCTTGAGGAGAATTGCTTTGTGTGTAATTTGTCGACTGCTATGTCCAAGTACAAAGTCACAAGTCAGTTCAGAATATTTGAACCTTATGTTGGACGATGGTGATGTAAATAAGATAAATTGGGCAACCCTGACACTTGATCACCTGATTGCGAGCTTGAAGCAGTACAAGAACAATAAGCAAACAAATCTTGCTGGCAACCTCGCTCTCTTACAGGTAATACGTAATGACTATTTATTTCCGCGTAACAATGTACTTGAGCTATGGTTTTGCGTCTCATTTATTTTCACTATGTTGCAATGCAGGTGTGGTACTGGGAGAAATTTTATGTGAACAAAGTTAAGCACAATATATATATAGATTACTTTCCTCGACATAAGCCTTTGATACAATCATGGGACAAGGAGAAGGTGGCAAAGAGGGAACATGCCAACTTTGCCGAGGGAGATGTAAGTAAAGGATTGTGTACATGATCGTGCCACATAATTGAGTTTTACTTTCTTTACTATCATGTACTAACTATTCATCTCATATTATTCAAAATAGATTATTGAGCACCTCATGAGTGACGTGGAGTACGTTCTACACAGACCAGTGTATGCTAGCAATGAAGTACGCGCAATCAGAACCATATTTACTGCATTCATACTACAAAACATATTCTAACTATATTCATCCTTATATATGCAGGGCCGAACGTTGCAACAAATTCATAGAACTGTGCAAGTAATAGAGAATAAAGTCATGGAGAAAGAGTACACAGACGAATACAAGTACTTCAAGCCACTTGTTGATGGTCTGGCTGACATTGAACACAACACAAGCCTGACCAACAGAACCCTGCTTCGTGTTGTCAAGTGTTTGGAGGTAAAGTCTTATTCACTAATGCACAATTTTATGTTGCCAAATGATGTGTGATAGCAAGCACCACTTATTTCCCATGCAGGCTAATAAGTTTGTTCTTCCCGACATATCAGATGAAGAAATTGAGGTAATTTAAAAGATAGTTTACTTATCTATTTGTGTGTCTTACTGCCTGTTAAACTCTCATTCTCCTTTATGTACAAGCCTTTTTGTAAGAAGGGTGACAAGTGCACATGGCACAAGGGACAACACAAAAGACAAGAGGAAGGAGAATCTGAACATGATGAAGAGGAAGGAGAATCTGAACATGATGAAGAGCAAAGAGAATCTCGTGAACATGACAGCTAGACACCTGCCAAGCGGCAGCAAGGGCTTTCAGGCACTAATATAGGATGAGGGTGACACAAACAGTAATGCCAACGGGACGGTGCGTCGGTCAAACAGGAAATCAAAAACCAATAAAGAAGACGAGTATTCATACTATGACCATGAAAAGAGGCAACTTCGTGGTATGTCGCACACATCGTTGCCTGTCATGTAGTTGTATACCATTGTGCTTTCTTTATAACATAGATAAATCCACCTACTAATTGCAGGTCTGAAAGAAACACTACAATGGGTAAACAGACAAGATGATACAACGCCTTTGGCCCAAATTGGTGATATAACACTAAACAAATCATCCCTGCATTCCCTAACAGCCAATAAGTTGCCGGACAACAATGCCAGATATGTGGATTGCTTGGTAAGTATTTCATGCTTCACTTATTACATCTGCACTGGGATATGCACTAATCAGTGCTCACTTGCAATACTAGGCCATTGATGCTGGCATATATATCAATCGCACTATAGAGATGGCAAATAAATCTTTGTCGAGAGCACAATTAATGTGCAAAAGCTCGTTGCAGATATAGAAAATCACACTATAGCGAGGAGTTCAAAAATTGACAAGTCTCGCTCAATTGCAAGGATCATTGCATATCTTGATCATGACATGGTACAACACAATAACTACCTGCTAAATTTTATTTACGAATTGTTTGGTCCTTGCTCTAACATATATGTTTATGCAGATTTTTTTACCCTTGAACGCTGGACTACACTGGTATCTGGCAGCCCTAGATGCGCTTAAAAGAGAAGTTCAGATTCTCAATTCAGCCCCTGGTGTTGGTCCAATGGATGAACTGGATCATGCGGTGAGAATATCCTTTTGTGCTCCTAGTACTACTGCAACTTGTAGGTTATATGCATTACTGACTACCAACAAACACTCTTCAGTTGGAAGCGATAATGGCGTGGTTCCAGCAGGCTGAAGAAAGAATTAAACAACTTCCAAACCCAACAAACTGGCCAGACTTCAACGTAGCCACGTGGGACAAGAAGACAATCAAAGGGCTGCCAACCCAGAAAGACGGGTACACACGTTCATCACTATGTTCTTAATTTGTAAACTCGACCAAGGCAATTCAATCCTAATTCATACTTGCAGGAGCTCTTGTGGACTCTACCTTCTCAAGTACATAATGCTTTGGACGGGATCCAAACTATCCAAAACATTTTCAAAGGTGCGCATATTTAGACTATTTCATGGGTGCATTGTACATTACTTCCTTGGTTAAGGAATTACTTTAGATACAGATGGCGTACATCCCAGGATTATCTTTGACTGTTCACCATTTGTATGTAGAAAGATATAGATATGTACAGGAGACAACTTGCACATGACATACTCAACAGTGACAGAAATTTACTCCGGAAAAACCAGCAGCCAACCAGACAAAGGCAATTCCTGACGATGAAGTTTCTACCAAAAAAAGAAAGAGGTCCAGGACGAGCACCAGTAGTAGAACTACACAATAGATATGGCTTTCGCATAGACATTCGTCTTAAATCAACGTTTTCCCATTTGCTCAATAATTCGGTTTGTAAGCAATAATTTGATGTTATTTACCCGACACTTGGTGTGCGACAATTTGCTCAATAATTCAGTTTGTAAGAAACAATTTGATGTTATTTATCCGGCACTTAGTGTGCCACTTAATTATTTGTATACATAGGTCTCTTAACGTTAACACGGTATCTTGTATTACTACTCATGTTTGGTCACTGACCAAATATGCTACCCGCATATCCAATACGTCAAGAAATGAAGGATTGTTTTCTGGCCTTGCAGTGAGCTACTAAATAATGGAGAAAACATATTTTCAAACATTGCAAGTTCTTACTTGTTAGAGACACTGAGCTACAAAAAATGGACAAAACATGGTATCTATCATGTACTCAACATCATAATCTATTGTCTGATTTCATCCATAACCAATACAGAGAAAAGCTAAAGCAATTACCAAAGATAATGAGAAGGGCTGGGTGATCTTACGAAAAAGCCATCATATTGACAGAAAAATCCCCTTTCTACATGCTCCGGTGCCCCTAGATGGAGCAGCTGCTGGACGAACGGAGGTTGAGGGGTGGAGCCAACTCCGGCGCAACTAGATGGAGCAGCTGCACGACGAGCGGAGGTTGAGGGGTGGAGCCAACTCCGGTGCACGACAGCCGGTCCGCGCAGCCACGTGGTTGAGGGAGGGGAAATCGCCTGAGGTGGAGAAGGAGGAGGCGTGCGCCTCGCCAAATACGGCCGCGGCCGCGGTGGCTGCCGCATCCGCCGCCGGAGAGGCTCTCGCTGGAATTGGAGAAGGCGGGGTGGAGCCAACTCCGGCGCACGACAGCCGGTCGGCGCAACCACGTGGTTGAGAGAGAGGAAAGCGCCTGAGGTGGAGAAGGAGGAGGCGTGCGCCTCGCCAAATACGGCCGCGGTGGCTGCCGCATCCTCCGCCGGAGAGGCTCTCGCCGGAGTTGGAGAAGGCGGAGGCGTCCGCCGCCCTACGCCGGAGATGGATAAGGCGGAGGCGCCTCGCCAAATACGTCCGCTGTGGCTCTCACCGGATTTGGAGAAGGCGGCCTCCACCGGAGTTGGAGAAGACGGAGGCGTCCGCCGCCCTCCGCCGGAGATGGAGAAGGGGTGGAAACGAGGGGCGAGCAGACAGGGAGATGGAGAGGGGGTGGAGACGGGGGGCGAGCAGACAGGCTACGAACGGACTGTACGAGAGGCAAATGGATCAGAAGATAATTATAACAACTGGTGATTACCCTTTTACCCCTGTCACCGAGGCACTCCACCTCTTTCCCGGTTAGTACTCCGTGGGACTGCTGCTGGAGTACCTGATCGCACAGTCCGTTGGATTAAGAAAAATGAACGGTGACTAATCATTTCGGGGTACCGTAAAAGAGCTCTATATTTATATGCTATATAAAGTTGTCAAAACTCTCTCTCTCTCTCTCTCTCTCTCTGGTTTCTTTTTATAATCATGATATAATTCTTTTGCCATGTCTATCTTTTTTTACTGATCTATATGTATTTCTTTGGCATAACAAAAAATGTATAAAATATTCGGCATGGTTTGCCTCTTGTTCATTAGAACATTATCTCTCGCTCATTTTTCCCACCAAACTAACTTTCCATGAATATCCTCTATCACTATTATCATAGCTTTCTCTCCCTTAATTACTGTATGGATAAATTTTGTTGTGAGACATATATATTCTTACACAGTTGGGATGAACTAAAGGATACTTGATCTACGTGCTGTTCATTTTCTATTGTTATAGACACAATATCTTCTGTATGATATGTTGCTCATAGATGTACACATGGACTGATCTATCCACTCATCGTACTGAATGTCTTGCATTCATGAATTGATCCTGGTGAACTTTAATAATATATCTGATCAATTTTGCAATAAAATATACTCGAGCTTAGCAACCTTGAACTCAAGCACAACTCCGCGCGTCTTAAGTTTAACTCATGTGACTTCTTTTCCTCATGGAGGCCGCAGCGACGGATGAAATCGTCCGTTAGATGGAGATCAAGCCCGAGCGATTGTTCATCAGATGAGCCCAACTCCACCATCGTCGTCACGTGCTGTGAAGGAGGAGCAGCCATCCCCATCGCACTGCGGCGTGAAACGGGAGCCGGCGACCCCACTCCAGCTAGTCAAGGAGGAGCCCAAATTAGACGCCATGTCAAGGAGGATCCCGCGTCCCCCCGCATAACCGCGGCGTCCAGATTGGATGCCGCATGGAGGAGGAGCCAACATCACCGCCGATGCTCAACCGGTACGGCCACATTGACCGGCCCATGTTGCCACCCCGCCACAATCGCCACAGGGAGTTCGTCAAGGACGAGCTGCTGCCCCGCGATCACCGACGTGCGATGATGCATCCTCCACCACCCTGGAGGCGGCGGTCCCTCGGGCTTGAGGATCGTTGTGTCTGAGGAGGAGTGCGTGGTTAGACAACAGGCATGGTATGACCGGTACATGCTGCCCGCCGATGCGCATTCGCCAAGTCTAACGCGACCCCGGAACGGGTCCATAATGACCCAGACCTTGCCGCCGCGTGGGCCCTCGACCGCTCTATCACCATCGTAGAGACGGCCGCCAGGCGCCGCCGCCGTCTTGACAGCAAGCTCGCAAATATTTGCGAGGAGCGGTCGCTTAGCGACTGCTCTACCAACGCCGGCAGGGGCAGGGCAACTGCCTGAGCTTTAAGGGCGTACTCGGCATTGGCCATGGCCGCCCTCCGCACCGCTCAAGAGGAGGTGAGCGGTAGCGAGTGGCCGGACAAGGCTGCCGCGGCGGACCATCGCCCTTCCGTCGTTGTAGGAACGACGATGGCACAGACGGGGACAACAGTGCGGCAGGGCAGGGCAGCCACGCGTATGAGGTGGTTGTTCGGTACAAGTTCTAGGATTTGTTTTCTAGTTTTTAGTTAAGCGATCAAAAATCGGCCTTTCATATAAATTATGTCCGAAATTTAATGAAATTGGTCCAGTTTGATGAAAATTTTCCGATTTGTTCAAATTAGTTTTGAATTATATGCGCCTAGCATTGGATGGTCGGCTACTGCATCCGTGTCTGCGAACTGGTTAGCATTGGAGGTGCCCCTTATATCACTACTCTGGGAAAGCTTCAGATCGCTTGGACCATTGGTTTATGAGATTTATGATTTTGAAATTTTAACTTGAAATTGACTGAATTTTACGAGGATTTCAAAGTTTACAGACATTTGAGAAAATTCAAAAATTGAAAAATACATGCATGATTTACTAATTTGGGGAAGTTGTAGTTTACTTGAATCATTGGTTTGTGAGATTTATGATTCTAAACCTCCATCTTCAAAATTTGATCGCTGAAAAGTGAGTCTATCTACCAATTTTGTTAGTTGAAAGATTTTTTCCCTCCGAATATTGTTTTTTTAACACAGTAATGATAGGGTTTTTTCTTGTTCTTTTTTGAGACTCGAACGATAATGATAGGTTTTTTTTCTTCTGAGAAATGAACGATAATGATAGGTATGTCCAAGGGACAGTGAAATAGGGCTTTTATCGGTCGTGCGTGGGTGCGGTGTGTGGGTCGCTTGCCCATCCAGGCTTCGGGCCTTCTTTGACTCTGCTGATCGTACGGCCACCGATGGGAATCCACGGAATCAGTACTCTGATCGACACCAAACAGCCTTCGCGCAATCACCGCCGCCATCAAACAAATCCACCTCCAAGGAAGCCATGGCCGCCGCCTCCTCCTCCACCGTCCTTGGTCCGTCTCCACTATCCGACGGCGACGGCGAGCGCCACGACCCCCCAAACTGGATCCTCCTGGACGGAAAAGAATTGTATGAGACCAGGTCTCACGCGAGACCCATCCTGATAGATGACACGTGGCATTCACAAATCACAAGCACCCCCACCCCCATTTAAAATCAGAGGGGGGGAGAGATTAGATGCTTTGTGATTTGTGAATATCACATGTCATCTATCAGGATGGGTCTCACCTTCTAACCGTTAGATCTGGTCTCATATAATTTTTTTCCCTCCTGGACACCCTGGGCTACATCGCTGAATGCCCCAACGCCACCTTCGCCCAGGGCTCCACCAGCACCGGCTAACGCATCGAGGTGTCCTTCTGCACGGCCCGCCCTCCCCACGTCTCCACTTCTGCGTCCACTGCCCGGGCCTCGGACCCGCCGATTTTTCCTTGGCTCCCATGATCATCAGCGCGGAGGCCTCATCCTCTTCTGCGTGTCCGTCAGCCCTTCCATCCTCTTCAATCCGCGTTACCGTGAGTACTTCCTCTACAAGGCGCACCCTCGGTGCCCGGTGCTGGAGCTTCTTCCCCACCCGTACCCGCACCACTTCCGCGACTAGGAGGTCGCCCTCCTGAGCCTCGGCGACGACGGGGCTGAGTACGCCATTGCCATTCTCACAAGCAGGTGCCTGAAGGTGAGCCTCAAGGAGGATGGTACGCTCAACGAGACGGAGTTTGATCTTTGCCTATACCGCTCCTCCAAAGCTCAGGAGGGGTGGACATCCAAGGTGGTGTCCGTGGCAGATCCAGTGAGGGACGCGGTGTGCCCTGTGGATTGTGCACCATACCATGAGACAACCAAGGTGATCACGCTCCGGCGTGGCATGGTCTGCTGGGTTGACCTCTGGCGTGGCATCCTCCTCTGCAATGTGCTCGAGGAAAATCCCCTTCTCCTTGACATCCCGCTACCGCTGCCGGCGAGAGTTAACTGGAGACTCTACCACAAATCCAGCTCATACAAATATCGGGACATCACCGTCAGCCCGCTCAAGGATAGCATCAAGCACATTGAGACTGAAGTCTGCCCACCAAGAAACCCTCCTCCTGATGAGTCCTATATGGACTGGTTTCACCAAAAGCGCCGTGACAAATGGTGCAATGCACCTTGTACGGGTTGGAAGGCCAGGACATGGAGCCTATCGACCACCACGGTTCCTTCATGGAATGACTGGCGCCTGGACTGCACCCTCGATGTTGCTGACATCGATGTCCAACCAATCCATTCTAAGCAGCTGCCTAGCCCGAGGAGCATCAGCGACAACCTCACCCAAGGGACGTTACTGCAATGCCTCATCATTGGGTTCCCCACCTTGAGCATGGATGATGATGTTGTGTACATGCTTTCTAAGGCCTGCCCTGCGGACCAGATGGAAGTAGTGATTGTTGTTGATATGAGGAAGAAGGCGCTTCAGGGAGTGGCTAAGCTTGTTACCGGAAAAGATTTCACTGATACACGTATTTGCACCAGTGAAATCTCCAAATATCTTAGGAAAGATGAAGGTAATTTTGCTTACTACTTGCTTTGTGTATGTGTGACTACATGTATGAATTATCTGTTTATCTTAAACCCCCTCCGTCCGAAAAAGCCTGACATGAGACAAGCTTTTTCGGACGGAGGTATGTACTGATGAACCCCCACCGTACCAATGACAATTCATAAAAAATAACTACACCAATGGGTTCTTGGTAAGCATAGTGTGCCTATTGGGAACGTAACAAGCAATAACACCTTTAATAGAGGAGAATGTGAACTGCTAGCAGTATTCAGCCATTGAAACCTTCAATAGAGGAGAATGTGAGTGGCTAATATAAAGAAATGGAAATCAGTGCATCTTGCCACTTTGCAGTTTAATGACTTCGCTTTGCATCAAAACCAAACCAAAACATGATTGAACTTCTTGTTATAGCATTTGCTTAGTGGATTCATTTTTTCTTACCAGTTGAATATATATGTAGCTAGCGCTCTGAAAGTGTTTCGCTTTTGTTTTTGTCCTTTTGTCTTCCAGTGATCAGGTAGAGCCTCAACAAGGTGTTTCTCAGGCAGTGCAGGGACTTGTCCAATTGGATGTGCATTTATACCCTTGAGTCAAATAACTTCATTCAACAACCAGAAAACAATACGGTTGAAAATAGCTCAGTAATTTTTTTCCAACTATTGTGAATCTCTGTTAGACAATCAGTCCTTGGATGTTGTTGCCTCATCCTACAGGTATACATGCTAGCCAATTGGCCATCATTTCTGCATACTCTAGTTACATAATTAATTCAAATCTAATTAAAGTCTAGGATTTTGAGTTTGGGTTAGATATGATCAAACCATGCATGCTAGCCATTCATTGACGAAAATTTTAGTTGAACTGCTTACTTTACAACGAAATGATGTGTTTGTCCAACTATGTTGTCCACCTGTAAATTTGTTGTGGGACATGCTTGATCCTCCACAATTGTTTTAGGATGGTTAAATTTTTCTAACGAGTATTAGATGTGTTTGCTTCAGGTTCCATGGCTGGAGGAGAATGCTGTGCAATATCCAAGTTCGTAACTACAAATGTAGTTAGTTTATTCTGCAACAAGCACCATCTTATCTCTGTGTCTATGCGTGCATGCGTGCCCCCTCTACTCGCTCTTCCATGGTTGTCGTCCAAGTTCAAGTTTGAACTAAAACCATGGCAAGAATTATGGAATGAAGGGAGTAAAAAAATTCTTGGCAAGAAACTCAAATCGCAATTTCCTCGGATATATATTACTGGTAGTGTACTATTCTTATGTCACTTAATAACCAGGTTAGGCAAACCTTGTTATGATAGGATTGATAGAAATTCCTCTTGTGGTTTCATCTCCATTACAAATTTTCTATTCTCATGTTTTATTTGCATTGTGTCAGGTAATTATCTCCCACATTCATGCATGTGTGGCCAATTCATAATGGCTATGAGTTTATATTGCTTTTGTGAACAAGGGATTGATCAATACATCCCAAACGGATAAATACAAATAGACTAATTTGTATATTTTGTTCAACAATTGTCTCCGACACCTTCCTCCTAGCTTGAGTATGGATGCTGAAGTTAGCTGGAGTGTGGTGAGCACGATCTCCACCCGCACTAAAATGAGGTGGTAAAGGGCGCGTATCATAAATAACAAAGACATGTCCATGCACTCAAACCTTTAGAGACAACAACTGAAATGATAATTTACCGCAAGTCTGCAAAATTGATGTTGATGTTATCTTGCACATTAGTTACAGAGTAAATTCAGAGCAAAACAATCGAACACCACCACGTTGTAAAGCACCAATAACTGGACATTTTCATACCGTACCAGTCACTAGCTAATGAACTCTGCGGCATGAGTCACCGCCACTTCCAGTCTCAAGGAAGATGCTGGTGAGCATGGGCAGGTCCATCTTGTTCTCGTGGCTACTTAGGTGTATCCCGGGCGCTCCACAGCATGAGTCCCTGCCACTACCGTTCTCAAGAAAGATGCTGGCGAGCATGGGCATGTCCATCTCGCTCTTGTGGATACTTAGGTGGATCCCGGGCACTCTGCGCCTCCTCCTCCCGTCATCTGTATCGAGTGATCAACTGCCAATGACTCCGCACCCCCGGACAAGTGCCTCCCATGGCACTCCCACCACGCTCATCCCCGTAATGTGGTTCTCCCGAACAACGCAAACCATAACTACCACGGCCTCCCTCCATCCTTTGCTGGGAGTGTGTACATGCATGCGACAAACTGGCAGCGAGCCGCCTCGCCATGGTGAAGGGTTACCGTCCTTTGTCGCGACGGTGAGCTGCCGTGGGGCGGTGGTGAAAGGGAGGTCGATGCTTGGTTGTAGGAAGAAGAAAACTAAGGCAGGGGTGGGCTGGCGATGGTCAACCACCGCCGCAAACCTAGTGTTGCTCGTTGTAGGCGCCGACTTCAGAGAGGGTGTGGGATCGGGCAGCCAAATGAATCGTCTAGGATAGAAAAGGGATGATATGAAATTCCTATTCTATCCCCATTCTATTTTTTAGGGAGGCTGGCTCTGCAGGGTCTATAACAATGAACTACCCAATATACCCTTGAAGCCAGAATATACTACCGGAATTCGGATGTAGTATTGTTTTACTCTCCCTTGAAACATGCATGGTCTGGGGATGTGTCCAGCGAGTACAAGTAGGGTCTTTTCTATCTGGGGTCACTACTAGGAAAACCCTTATCAGTAGCGCTGGTTTTTGAGCTACCGGTAGCGCGGGCACCAGCGCTACTGCTACGGCGCTACAGCTATTTTGTAGCAGTAACGCTTGTTTAAACCAGCGCTACTGCTATCTGTATCTAGCAGTAGCGCGCCTCTGTCCATCGCTACTGCTAATACTAGTAGCGTGGCCCTTCAAAACAATGCTACTGGTAAGCAGCGCTGCTACTACTTCAATACCCCATGCTACTGCTAGCATTTTCTTTTTTTTATGTTGCTATATTCGTATTTTTACAGTTTTTATACAGTTACAACATACACATACACTGGAACTATATGAAAAAGGAATGTCTCATCATCATCATCAAAGTGGTACAACATAGTCTCATCATATCAACATAGTCTCAACACAAATGATGTCGATCTCATCATCATCTCGAAGTAGCGATACAAGTTAATGATCACATGTCTCTTACATTGTCATCGTAGACACATGTTTCATCATCTACCTAAACTAAGACATAAACGATAAGAGCGATCATGATGATCAAAAGTGGTATGATGTAGTAGTTTTTGCGGCGGCGCTGGTTCCGAATCCCCTGTTGTGCTATGAATCTCAAGTAACTAGCTTAGGCTTCCGCTCTGCTATCAAACCCTTTCTGGCTTCCGCTGAAGAAGCCAGAGACTTGGGCCTGACACTCTGGCCACTCATCATACACACCCGGAACATGCCCTACATACATGGCATACCACTTCCTCGCCATCGTTGATCTATATACCTGTCAGAGATGCACATATATATACCATGAAGTGAATTCAACAAAATAGTTATGAAATAGAAGCAACATATATAGTAAACATAGTTAACAAATTTCATCGTACCGAAAGTAATTAACTAGAGCACGGCACCATACATCTAATAGTTTCATCGTACTGAGAGATTCGAAGTTTCGTCGTACATAAAGTAACAAGTAACTAAACACACACATTGTTTTTACGTAGTGCACTCTTCCCATCTATCCATATCCGGAAGGGTGTCACCAAGCTTAGTGAAATGCGTCATGTCCTGACGCTGTAGGGCAATGCGGGTTCGGACGTCAGCTCGTGATATTGGGCCGCCGTAGAACATCCCATTCTCTTCAAGGACATCTTTGATGATGATGGACGCAATTTCCTGTTGGATCCGGTAGAAATCATTTCGAAGTCGATTATCCGGCACGGCTCCAAAGGATTCGGCCCATCTCTGGATATGGGTATCGGATGAAGATTTCATGCAAAGTGATTGCACATCCCTTCTGTGCTCCATCATTAGATGGATGACGTAGAATCCATCATTCTCACTTCTTGCCGGTTGCTGGATGCAACAGAAGTCAGTCTTGTGGCTGAAACAAAGCCCGACCTTATTTGTTTTTTTGCATTGGACGTAGCCACCCCGCATGCTGAAGCCCGGTATAGGTTTGTCCAAAACATACTTTATGTGTGTGTAATCTTTCTTCTGTATGTTCTTCGACGGGTCCAAATATAGAGCGCGGGAGTAACGCGGTAAAGAACAATGAGAACGGCAAGACACGTGAGGGAGTCCTGGATTAGGGGGTCTCCGGATAGCCGGACTATCTCCATTGGCCGGACTGTTAGACTATGAAGATGCAAGATTGAAGACTTCGTCTCGTGTCCGGATGGGACTCTACTTGGCGTGGAAGGCAAGCTAGGCAATATGTATATGGATATCTCCTCCTTTGTAACCGACCTTGTGTAACCCTAAACCTCTCCGGTGTCTATATAAACCGAAGGATTTTAGTCCGTAGGACAACATACAATCATATCATAGGCTAGCTTCTAGGGTTTAGCCTCTCCGATCTCGTGGTAGATCTACTCTTCTAACACTCATATCATCAATATTAATCAAGCAGGACGTAGGGTTTTACCTCCATCGAGAGGGCCCGAACCTGGGTAAAACTTTGTGTCCCTTGCCTCCTGTTACCATCCGGCCTAGATGCACAGTTCGGGACCCCCTACCCGAGATCCACCGGTTTTGACACCGACATTGGTGCTTTCATTGAGAGCTCCGCTGTGCCGTCGCCACCAGGAAGGATGTCTCGTCCCGTCTTTAAAGACGGCATTATCGCTGAGGGAGCTCTGGCTATCGGCCAAACTCTCCGGTTAGGTGGTTTTCTTATGACCGCCTGTTCGGCCGCTGCGCCGACGATGACTTCTCGGGTCATCGAAAGCAATCTTCACGTCAACTCGGAACTCGCCGAGCAGTTAGATCCAATGGAGCTCTCTTCCCTGAAAGAGCTCTTGGATCGCATCGCCGCCCTGGGAGTCGCTACAGACTACGATCAGATTGGGCCTCAACCCGATCTGAGAGAAATTAACTCTCCCTAGGTCACCCATCATGTTGCAGTGGTGGAAGAACAATGCGGCAACCCTTCATCCATCTTAAGGACTAGCTATGTCCGGATTCCCGATCCCTCCAAGCCGGATACCCGCGGAGGGGAGGATGTCACTCAAAGCCTGAACCCAGAATCAGGCAGCGGGCTAGATTTACCGGAAAACGTCCAAGAATCCAAGCTTTCGAGTTCGGAAACTCCTTGGCCACCGAGCCTCAGATTGGGTGAGGATTCGGATTCAATTCCACCCACCCACCCAAACATACGCGATCTATCCCAAATTAGGCAAGAGCCCGAAGAAACAGTACACCATTACTGGGCCAGATTCCTCCTGGTCAAGAACAACATAAAGGACTGCCGCGAGGAAGACGCGATTTCATTCTTCTGCAATAATTGCACGGACAAGGGAATCCTCAACGCCATAAGTCGTCGCGAAATTACACGCTTTGCCGACTTGGTGTCCATAGTACGAAAGTACTGTGCGATGGAAAGCGCCTGGAAAACCGAAATAAAATTTTGGGATAATCCGGCCCTGAATACAAACCCAGTCCGAAATAAAAGGGTGCATTATCACAATACACCTGGGTTAACTACCAAAAAGCAAAAGCCCTCTACGGGGCAAGGAACCGTACTGGAGGGATGGCTCAACGGACCCTGCAAAATTCATAGTACAGCGGATGCGATACCAACGCACAGCCTTAGAGCATGCTGGATACTCCGGCAGGTGGCCAAAAGTGGCGAGGATCTACTCCTCCCAAAAACCATAGAGCACCACCCCGAGGACAACAATATGGTCTTAACGGTCTTTGAGACCTTTGCATCAAATAATAGACGGAAGCGAACACTCCGCAGCATGTCCGAAATCTGCCACATAGCAGAAACAAATCCTTGGAGCGACACGACTATTACCTTCAATGCCAGTGACAAACCTAAATTCCGAATAGCCTGAGTACCAGCCGCACTGGTCCTCAGTCCAATCATGGACGGCTTTCGACTCACCAAGGTACTCATGGACGGCGGCAACGGATTAAACCTCATCTATGAGGAAACTTTTCAAAAGATGGAAATAGACTGGAGCCACATTAAGCAAAGCAGCACAACCTTTAGAGGAATCATCCCCAGTCGGGAAGCACGCTGCGCTGGAAAAATCACACTAGACGTGGTATTCGGCACGCCGGATAATTACAGGTCTGAAGAAATTACATTCCAAGTGGCCCCGTTCAGTAGCGGATACCACGCTCTATTAGGGTGGGAGGCGTTTACAATCTTCGAAGCCATACCTCATTACGGGTACATGAAGCTCAAAATGCCCGGGCCCAACGGAATCATCACTCTTGCTAGTGATCCGGACATAGCACTCCGTGCCGAAAATAAGACAGCTGCGCTGGCCCTTAAGGCACTATCCGAAGCCCTAGCGGCCGAAGAACTAATTGTGCTGCGCTCCACGGTGAACAGGGACGACGTGATACTCGATAAAAGATCCAGGTCCACCTCCTTTAAGCCGGCGGACGAAATAGTCAAATTCCAAGTCCATCCAACGGACCCTGCAAAAACAGCTTCCATCGGGGCACAATTAAACCATGATGTCGACACCGCACTGTGAGAGTTCCTACGCGAGAACTGGGACATTTTTGCCTGGCACCCTTCAGACATGCTAGAAATACCACGCAGGCTGGCTGAACACAGCCTAAATATCCTAAAAGGATTCAAGCCAGTCAAGCAGGCTCTTCGATGTTTCTCCGAGCCTAAAAGACAAGCCATGGGAGAGGAACTAGCCAAGCTATTGGAGGCCGGATTCATCAGAGACATAAAACATCCGGACTGGTTAGCAAACCTGGTGATGGTATCAAAGAAGGACAAATCCTGGCGCTTGTGCGTCGATTTTAAGGACCTTAATAAGGCCTGCCCAAAGGATACCTTAATAAGACCTTAATAAGGCCCCCGCATCGATCAAATCATCGATGCTACCGCAGGACACCATTCATTGTGTTTCCTCGACGCATACTCCGGCTACCATCAAATCAAAATGGCAGAGCCAGACCAAGCCGCAACGGCATTCATCACACCATACGGCCCATTGTGCTTCAACACAATGCCCTTCGGGCTAAAAAACGCCGGTGCAACATATCTGCCCATGATTCAGACATGCCTGGCAAACCAGATCGGCAAAACAGTGGAGGCATACATGGATGCCGTGGTCGTTAAAACCAAGCATGTCGAAACTCTTGTAGACGACTTGAGGCTCACATTCGACAACCTCCGAACATATGACATCAAGCTCAATCCGGAAAAATGCGTCTTCGGCGTACCAGCAGGAAAGCTCCTGGGATTCAGTGTCTCCAATAGAGGTATTGAAGCTAATCTGGCCAAAATCCGAGCGTTGTCACAGTTGGCCACCCCAACAGACCTCAAACAAATACAAAAATTAACTGGATGCGTGGCGGCTCTACTTTATTGCCTCCTCCGGCGCACCGAACACTTCGAGTGGACGGACGCCGCCATGGCCGGACTCAACGAAATAAAAGCCATATTGGCAACAAACCCAGTCCTGGCCGCGCCAAACATTGGCGAACCAATGCTATTATACATTGCGGCAACTCATCAAGTAGTAAGCGCAGTGCTTGTCGTCGAGCGAGAAGTGGACGGACACAAATTTCCCATTCAAAAGTCGGTTTACTACGTGTCCACTGTCCTTACTCCATGCAAATCACGGTACCCGCATTATCAAAAGATAGCGTACGCGGTATTGATGGCATCCCGGAAGGTGCGACACTACTTTCAAGAGTGTTCGATAATGGTACCCTTGGAAGTACCACTTAACGATATTATAAACAACCGCGACACGACATGCCGGATTGCCAAATGGGCCATTGAGCTCTTCCCGTTCGACATAACTTACAAGCCACGGTGAGCTATTAAATCGCAAGTTTTGTCTGACTTCGTCGCTGAATGGACGGAAGCTGAACTCCCTAAAGAGTACGACACATATTCAAACTGGAACATGCACTTCGACGGTCCAAAATGTTGGCTGGTCTGGGGGCTGGCATCGTTTTGACATCCCCAACAGGAGACACCGTTCAATATGTACTGCAGATAATGTATACGGACTCCAACAACGCAGCCGAATATGAGGCCCTTCTACATGGTCTCCGGATGGAAGTATCCATGGGCATTCAACGCCTAGAGGTGTGCGGGGATTCAAACCTTGCAATATCCCAAATAAATGGAGACTTTGATGCCAAGGACCCAAAAATGGCCGCTTGTCGCAATGCCGTCCTAAAAATGTCAGCTCGGTTCGAGGGGCTCGAATTTCACCATGTGGCTCGGGAAAAGAATCAGGCGGCGGATATCCTCGCCCGCATTGGCGCAAAACGCGACGCGGTGCCTCCCAACATTTTTCTGGAAAGGCTTTTCAAGCCATCCGTAGCATGGGAAGGGTACACCGGTAACAACAGTCCGGATCCGGCCAAAATACCCGATACAGAGCTCTCTGACACAATCGGAGGCTCCGCCACCGAAATAACACAATCAGCCCACGAAATAATGGCCATCATTGCCCCGTGGACAGAACCATTCCTGGCCTACCTAATTAGACAGGAACTTCCGGAGGACCAAAATGAGGCACGCTGCATAGTGCGGCGATCCAAAGCCTACAGGGTCCACGAGGGAGAATTGTACAAAAAAAGCGCTACCGGAGTCCTTCAAAGGTGCATCTCCGAAGAGGAAGGGCGGAATCTTTTGGCAGAAATTCACGCCGGACTCGACGGTCATCACGCCGCAGCCCGGGCTCTTGTAAGCAAGGCCTTCCGCACAGGATTTTATTGGCCAACGGACCGGGCAGATGCACATGACTTGGTCCAACGTTGCACCGGTGCCGGCTCTTTGCAAATCAAAGCCACATGCCACCCACCGCCCTACAAACGATCCCCATTACATGGCCCTTCGCGGTCTGGGGGCTTGACATGGTCAGACCCCTTAAAGGGGGAACCCACAAGAAAAAATACTTATTGGTCATGGTGGATAAATTCACCAAATGGATAGAGGCTAAACCGGTAAAAACAGCCGAATCCGGACCGGTGATAGATTTCATATCCGGGGTCGTACACCGTTACAGTGTCCCCCATAGCATCATCACTGATAACGGCACGAACTTCACGGCCGACGAGGTAAAACTCTGGTGCAGCAAAATGGGCATCAAGCTCCATTACGCTTCAGTCTATCACCCACAAACCAACGATCAAGTCGAACAAGAAAATGGTCTTATAATGAGCGGCATTAAACCCCGATTAGTGCGCTCCTTAACGGAGTCTGATACGCACTGGGTAGAGGAGCTCGACTCCGTACTCTGGGGACCGCGTACCACGCCGAATCATAGTGCCGGATATACACCATTTTTTATGGTGTACGTCGCAGAGGCAGTCCTGCCCTGTGACCTAATTCATGACTCACCTCGAGTGCGCATGTACGAAGAAAGAGAAGCTGAGCTCGATCGGCAGGACAGTCTGGATACATTGGAGGAAGAGCGCGACGTAGCCAAAGCCCGTTCCGCATTTTACCAGCAATAGGCTCGCAGATACCAAAGAGAAGTACGGGCCAAAGCTTATAACGTTGGCGAACTAGTTCTACGGCTGCCGGCTAAGAAAAAGAATAAGCTCGAGCCCAAATGGGAAGGTCCCTTCATTATCGACCAAGTTCTGACCAGTGGAGCGTACCGACTGCGGGATGCATCGACCAGTTGACTCGAGCCGAACCCATGGAACGCAGCCAGACTCCGAAGATTCTACGCCTAGCTCCGGACTTTATGTTAGTCCCCTCCCTTCGTCCATTTTTCGCATATGCATCATCCGTCTTGTTTCCCTTTCTTTCTTTTTATTTCCATAGGCCTTGAAGGGTCACCTTGTGCCTCACTCATACATCACAGATGCGCTAGCCGCACTCTTCATACCTGGGGGCTGTTGGGGAACATAGTAATTTCAAAAAAAATTCCTACGCACACGCAAGATCATGGTGATGCATAGCAACGAGAGGGGAGAGTGTGATCTACGTACCCTTGTAGATCGACAACGGAAGTGTTATCACAACGTGGTTGATGTAGTCGTACGTCTTCACGGCCCGACCGATCAAGCACCGAAACTATGGCACCTCCGAGTTCTAGCACACGTTCAGCTCAATGACGATCCCCGGACTCCGATCCAGCAAAGTGTCGGGGAAGAGTTCCGTCAGCATGACGGCGTGGTGATGATCTTGATGTACTACCGTCGCAGGGCTTCGCCTAAGCACCGCTACAATATTATCGAGGACTATGGTGGAAGGGGGCACCGCACACGGCTAAGAATATGATCACGTGGATCAACTTGTCTCTAGGGGTGCTCCCTGCCTCCGTATATAAAGGATCAAATGGGGGGGGTGCGTCCGGCCAGGAGAGGGCGCGCCAGGAGGAGTCCTACTCCCTCCGGGAGTAGGATTCCCCCCCTTTCCTAGTTGGAATAGGATTTGGGAGGGGGGAAAGAGGAGAGAGAGAAGGAAGGGGGGCGCCGGCCCCTTCTCCTTGTCCTATTCGGACTAGGGGGGGAGGGGCGCGCGGCCCAGCCCTGGCCACCTCTCCTCTCTTCCACTAAAGCCCACTAAGGCCCATATACCTCCCGGGGGGTTCCGGTAACCTCCCGGTACTCCGGTAAAATCCCGATTTCACCCGGAACACTTCCGATATCCAAATATAGGCTTACAATATATCAATCTTTATGTATCGACCATTTCGAGACACCTCGTCATGTCCGTGATCACATCCGGGACTTTGAACAAACTTCGGCACATCAAAATGCATAAACTCATAATATAACTGTCATCGAAACCTTAAGCGTGTGGACCCTACGGGTTCGAGAACAATGTAGACATGACCGAGACACGTCTCCGGTCGATAACCAATAGCGGAACCTAGATGCTCATATTGGCTCCTACATATTCTACGAAGATCTTTTATCGGTCAGACCGCATAACAACATACGTTGTTCCCTTTGTCATCGGTATGTTACTTGCCCGAGATTCGATCGTCGGTATCTCAATACCTAGTTCAATCTCGTTACTGTCAAGTCTCTTTACTCGTTCCATAATACATCATCTCACAACTAACTCATTAGTTGCAATGCTTGCAAGGCTTATGTGATGTGCATTACCGAGAGGGCCCAGAGATACCTCTCCGACAATCGGAGTGACAAATCCTAATCTCGAAATACGCCAACCCAACATGTACCTTTGGAGACACCTGTAGAACACCTTTATAATCACCTAGTTACGTTGTGACGTTTGGTAGCACACAAAGTGTTCCTCCGACAAACGGGAGTTACATAATCTCATAGTCATAGGAACATGTATAAGTCATGAAGAAAGCAATAGCAACATACTAAACGATCGGGTGCTAAGCTAATGGAATGGGTCATGTCAATCAGATCATTCACCTAATGATGTGATCCCGTTAATCAAATAACAACTCTTTGTCCATGGTTAGGAAACATAACCATCTTTGATTAATGAGCTAGTCAAGTAGAGGCATACTAGTGACACTCTGTTTGTCTATATATTCATACATGTATTATGTTTCTGGTTAATACAATTCTAGCATGAATAATAAACATTTATCATGATATAAGGAAATAAATAATAACTTTATTATTGCCTCTAGGGCATATTTCCTTCAGTCTCCCACTTGCACTACAGTCAATAATCTAGATTACATAGTAATGATTCTAACACCCATGGAGCCTTGGTGCTGATCATGTTTTGCTCGTGGAAGAGGCTTAGTCAATGGGTCTGCTACATTCAGATCCGTATGTATCTTGCAAATCTCTATGTCTCCCACCTGGACTAGATCCCGGATGGAATTGAAGCGTCTCTTGATGTGCTTGGTTCTCTTGTGAAATCTAGATTCCTTTGCCAAGGCAATTGCAGCAGTATTGTCACAAAAGATTTTCATTGGACCCGATGCACTAGGTATGACACCTAGATCATATATGAACTTCTTCATCCAGACTCCTTCATTTGCTGCTTCCGAAGCAGCTATGTATTCCGCTTCACACGTATATCCCGCCACGACGCTTTGTTTAGAACTGCACCAACTGACAGCTCCACCGTTTAATGTAAACACGTATCCGGTTTGCGATTTAGAATCGTCCGGATCAGTGTCAAAGCTTGCATCGACGTAACCATTTACGATTAGCTCTTTGTCACCTCCATAAACGAGAAACATATCCTTAGTCCTTTTCAGGTATTTCAGGATGTTCTTGACCGCTGTCCAGTGATCCAGTCCTCGATTACTTTGGTACCTCCCTGCTAGACTTATAGCAAGGCACACATCAGGTCTGGTACACAGCATTGCATACATGATAGAGCCTATGGCTGAAGCATAGGGAACATCTTTCATTTTCTCTCTATCTTCTCCAGTGGTCGGGCATTGAGTCTGACTCAACTTCACACCTTGTAACACAGGCAAGAACCCTTTCTTTGCTTGATCCATTTTGAACTTCTTCAAAACTTTGTCAAGGTATGTGCTTTGTGAAAGTCCAATTAAGCGTCTTGATCTATCTCTATAGATCTTAATGCCTAATATGTAAGCAGCTTCACCGAGGTCTTTCATTGAAAAACTCTTATTCAAGTATCCCTTTATGCTATCCAGAAATTCTATATCATTTCCAATTAGTAATATGTAATTCACATATAATATCAGAAATGCTACAGAGCTCCCACTCACTTGTAAATACAGACTTCTCCAAAAGTCTGTATAAAACCAAATGCTTTGATCACACTACCAAAGCGTTTATTCCAACTCCGAGAGGCTTGCACCAGTCCATACATGGATCGCTGGAGCTTGCACACTTTGTTAGCTCCCTTTGGATCGACAAAACCTTCTGGTTGGATCATATACAACTCTTCTTCCAGAAATCCATTCAGGAATGCAGTTTTGACATCCATCTGCCAAATTTCATAATCATAAAATGCGGCAATTGCTAACATGATTCGGACAGACTTAAGCATCGCTACGGGTGAGAAGGTCTCATCGTAGTCAATCCCTTGAACTTGCAGAAAATCTTTTGCGACAAGTCGAGCTTTGTAGACAGTAATGTTACCGTCAGCGTCAGTCTTCTTATTGAAGATCCATTTATTCTCAATTGCTTGCCGATCAGTGGGAAAGTCAACCAAAGTCCATACTTTGTTCTCATACATGGATCCCATCTCAGATTTCATGGCTTCAAGCCATTTTGCGGAATCTGGGCTCACCATCGCTTCTTCATAGTTCGTAGGTTCATCATGATCTAGTAGCATGACTTCCAGAACAGGGTTACCGTACCACTCTGGTGCGGATCTCACTCTGGTTGATCTACGAGGTTCAGTAGTATCTTGTTCTGAAGTTTCATTATCATCATCATTAGCTTCCTCACTAATTGGTGTAGGCGTCACAGAAACAGGTTTTTGTGATGTACTACTTTCCAACAAGGGAGTAGGTACACTTACCTCGTCAAGTTCTACTTTCCTCCCACTCACTTCTTTCGAGAGAAACTCCTTCTCCAGAAAGTTTCCGAATTTAGCAACAAAAGTCTTGCCTTCGGATCTGTGATAGAAGGTGTATCCAATAGTTTCCTTTGGATATCCTATGAAGACATATTTCTCCGATTTGGGTTCGAGCTTATCAGGTTGAAGCTTTTCCACATAAGCATGGCAGCCCCAAACTTTCGGAAACAACAACTTTGGTTTCTTGTCAAACCACAGTTCATAAGGTGTCGTCTCAACGGATTTTGATGGTGCCCTATTTAACGTGAATGCGGCCGTCTCTAGAACGTGTCCCCAAAACGATAGCGGTAAATCAGTAAGGGACATCATAGATCGTACCATATCTAGTAAAGTACGATTACGACGTTCGGACACACCATTACGCTGTGGTGTTCCGGGTGGCGTGAGTTGCGAAACTATTCCACATTGTTTCAAATGTACACCAAACTCGTAACTCAAATATTCTCCTCCACGATCAGATCGTACGAATTTTATTTTCTTGTTACGATGATTTTCAACTTCACTCTGAAATTCTTTGAACTTTTCTAACGTTTCAGACTTGTGTTTCATTAAGTAGATATACCCATATCTGCTTAAGTCATCTGTGAAGGTGAGAAAATAACGATATCCGCCACGAGACTCAATATTCTTCGGACCACATACATCTGTATGTATGATTTCTAACAAATCTGTTGCTCTCTCCATAGTACCGGAGAACGGTGTCTTTGTCATCTTACCCATAAGGCACGGTTCGCAAGTACCAAGTGATTCATAATCAAGTGGTTCCAAAAGCCCATCAGTTTGGAGTTTCTTCATGCGCTTTATACCGATATGACCCAAATGGCAGTGCCACAAATAAGTTGCACTATCATTATCAACTCTGCATCTTTTGGCTTCAACACTATGAATATGTGTGTCACTACTATCGAGATTTAATAAGAATAGACCACTCCTTAAGGGTGCATGACCATAAAAGATATTACTCATGTAAATAGAACAACCATTATTCTCTGATTTAAATGAATAACCGTCTCGCATCAAACAAGATCTAGATATAATGTTCATGCTTAATGCTGGCACCAAATAACAATTATTTAGGTCTAATATTAATCCCGAAGGTAGATGTAGAGGTAGCGTGCCGACTGCGATCACATCGACTTTGGAACCATTTCCCACGCGCATCGTCACCTCGTCCTTAGCCAATCTTTGCTTAATCCGTAGTCCCTATTTCGAGTTGCAAATATTAGCAATCGAACCAGTATCAAATACCCAGGTGCTACTGCGAGCATTAGTAAGGTACAAATCAATAACATGTATATCACATATACCTTTGTTCACCTTGCCATCCTTCTTATCCGCCAAATACTTGAGGCAGTTCCGCTTCCAGTGACCAGTCTTCTTGCAGTAGAAGCACTCAGTTTCAGGCTTAGGTCCAGGTTTGGGTTTCTTCTCTTGAGCAGCAACTTGCTTGCTGTTCTTTTTGAAGTTCCCCTTCTTCTTCCCTTTGCCCTTTTTCTTGAAACTAGTGGTCTTGTTGACCATCAACACTTGATGCTCCTTCTTGATTTCTACCTCCGCAGCTTTCAGCATTGCGAAGAGCTCGGGAATAGTCTTATTCATCCCTTGCATATTATAGTTCATCACGAAGCTCTTGTAGCTTGGTGGCAATGATTGGAGAATTCTGTCAATGATGCAATCATCTCGAAGATTAACTCCCAATTGAATCAAGTGATTATTATACCCAGACATTTTGAGTATATGCTCACTGACAGAACTGTTCTCCTCCAGCTTGCAGCTATAGAACTTATTGGAGACTTCATATCTCTCAATCCGGGCATTTGCTTGAAATATTAACTTCAACTCCTGGAACATCTCATATGCTCCATGACGTTCAAAACGTCGTTGAAGTCCCGATTCTAAGCCGTAAAGCATGGCACACTGAACTATCGAGTAGTCATCAGCTTTGCTCTGCCAGACGTTCATAACATCTGGTGTTGCTCCAGCAGCAGGCCTGGCACCCAGCGGTGCTTCCAGGACATAATTCTTCTGTGCAGCAATGAGGATAATCCTCAAGTTACGGACCCAGTCCGTGTAATTGCTACCATCATCTTTCAACTTTGCTTTCTCAAGGAACGCATTAAAATTCAACGGAACAACAACACGGGCCATCTATCTACAATCAAACATGAATAAGCAAGATACTATTAGGTACTAAGTTCATGATAAATTTAGGTTCAATTAATCATATTACTTAAAGAACTCCCACTTAGATAGACATCCCTCTAATCCTCTAAGTGATTACGTGATACAAATCAACTAAACCATGTCCGATCATCACGTGAGATGGAGTAGTTTCATTGGTGAACATCGCTATGTTGATCATATCTACTATATGATTCACGCTCGACCTTTCGGTCTCCGTGTTCCGAGGCCATATCTGTATATGCTTGGCTCGTCAAGTATAACCTGAGTATTCCGCGTGTGCAACTGTTTTGCACATGTTGTATTTGAACGTAGAGCCTATCACACCCGATCATCACGTGGTGTCTCAGCACGAAGAACTTTCGCAACGGTGCATACTCAGGGAGAACACTTCTTGATAATTAGTGAGAGATCATCTTATAATGCTACCGTCAATCAAAGCAAGATAAGATGCATAAAAGATAAACATCACATGCAATCAATATAAGTGATATGATATGGCCATCATCATCTTGTGCTTGTGATCTCCATCTTCGAAGCATCGTCATGATCACCATCGTCACCGGCGCGACACCTTGATCTCCATCGTAGCATCGTTGTCGTCTCGCCAATCTTATGCTTCCACGACTATCGCTACCGCTTAGTGATAAAGTAAAGCATTACAGTGCGATTGGATTGCATACAATAAAGCGACAACCGTATTTCTCCTGCCAGTTGCCGATAACTCGGTTACAAAACATGATCATCTCATACAATAAAATTTAGCATCATGTCTTGACCATATCACATCACAACATGCCCTGCAAAAACAAGTTAGACGTCCTCTACTTTGTTGTTGCATGTTTTACGTGGCTACTACGGGCTTAAGCAAGAACCAATCTTACCTACGCATCAAAAACCACAACGATAGTTTGTCAATTTGGTGCTATTTTAACCTTCGCAAGGACCGGGCGTAGCCACACTCGGTTCAACTAAAGTTGGAGAAACTGTCACCCGCTAGCCACCTTTGTGTAAAGCACGTCGGGAGATCTGGTCTTGCGTAAGCGTACGCGTAATGTCGGTCCAGGCCGCTTCGTCCAACAATACCGCCGAACCAAAGTATGACATGCTGGTAAGCAGTATGACTTATATCGCCCACAACTCACTTGTGTTCTACTCGTGCATATAACATCAACATATAAAACCTAGGCTCGGATGCCACTGTTGGGGAACGTAGTAATTTCAAAAAAAATTCCTACGCACACGCAAGATCATGGTGATGCATAGCAACGAGAGGGGAGAGTGTGATCTACGTACCCTTGTAGATCGACAATGGAAGTGTTATCACAACGTGGTTGATGTAGTCGTACGTCTTCACGGCCCGACCGATCAAGCACCGAAACTACGGCACCTCCGAGTTCTAGCACACGTTCAGCTCGATGACGATCCCCGGACTCCGATCCAGCAAAGTGTCGGGGAAGAGTTCCGTCAGCATGACGGCGTGGTGACGATCTTGATGTACTACCGTTGCAGGGCTTCGCCTAAGCACCGCTACAATATTATCGAGGACTATGGTGGAAGGGGGCACCGCACACGGCTAAGAATATGATCACGTGGATCAACTTGTCTCTAGGGGTGCTCCCTGTCTCCGTATATAAAGGATCAAATGGGGGGGGGGGGGGGTGCGTCCGGCCAGGAGAGGGCGCGCCAGGAGGAGTCCTACTCCCTCCGGGAGTAGGATTCCCCCCTTTCCTAGTTGGAATAGGATTCGGGAGGGGGGAAAGAGGAGAGAGAGAAGGAAGGGGGCGCCGGCCCCCTCTCCTTGTCCTATTCGGACTAGGGGGGAGGGGCGCGCGGCCCAGCCCTGTCCACCTCTCCTCTCTTCCACTAAAGCCCACTAAGGCCCATATACCTCCCGGGGGGTTCCGGTAACCTCCCGGTACTCCGGTAAAATCCCGATTTCACCCGGAACACTTCTGATATCCAAATATAGGCTTCCAATATATCAATCTTTATGTCTCGACCATTTCGAGACTCCTCGTCATGTCTGTGATCACATCCGAGACTCCGAACAAACTTCGGCACATCAAAATGCATAAACTCATAATATAACTGTCATCGAAACCTTAAGCGTGCGGACCCTACGGGTTCGAGAACAATGTAGACATGACCGAGACACATCTCCGGTCAATAACCAATAGCGGAACCTGGATGCTCATATTGGCTCCTACATATTCTACGAAGATCTTTTATCGGTCAGACCGCATAACAACATATGTTGTTCCCTTTGTCATCGGTATGTTACTTGACCGAGATTCGATCGTCGGTATCTCAATACCTAGTTCAATCTCGTTACCGGCAAGTCTCTTTACTCATTCCGTAATACATCATCTCACAACTAACTCATTAGTTGCAATGCTTGCAAGGCTTATGTGATGTGCATTACCGAGAGTGACAAATCCTAATCTCGAAATACGCCAACCCAACATGTACCTTTGGAGACACCTGTAGAACACCTTTATAATCACCCAGTTACTTGTGATGTTTGGTAGTACACAAAGTGTTCCTCCGGCAAACGGGAGTTGCATAATCTCATAGTCATAGGAACATGTATAAGTCATGAAGAAAGCAATAGCAACATACTAAACGATCGGGTGCTAAGCTAATGGAATGGGTCATGTCAATCAGATCATTCACCTAATGATGTGATCCCGTTAATCAAATAACAACTCTTTGTCCATGGTTAGGAAACATAACCATTTTTAATTAATGAGCTAGTCAAGTAGAGGCATACTAGTGACACTCTATTTTTTATGTATTCACACATGTATTATGTTTCCGGTTAATACGATTCTAGCATGAATAATAAACATTTATCATGATATAAGGAAATAAATAATAACTTTATTATTGCCTATAGGGCATATTTCATTTAGGGGCTTCTCTCACAGAAGCTTAAATTATTTACCTGGGCCCCACGCCCAAGACATGTGTTATACTTCCGTATGTACCTTTTTTCACCATTATATGCATCGATATGACTTAAGTTTTGGCCAAGATGGGTTGCCTGGCTCTTGTATTTATGCCCTACGTTCCCATTAATTCGGCTAGGGCATACTGGGAGCACCTCTGCGATTGTTACCGCCGGGTCAGCCGGACGTGTACCTCAGACTGGGTGAAGCCGAAAGCTAGCGTTCTTAAGAGAATATTCGGTCGGTGAACAAAAGATGACTGACGGTGTCCTGGACTAGGGGGTACTCAACACGTCATCTCCCGATCTGATAGATTGGGCCGAGGACCCCCGTGGCTGTATACTCATGGGCCAGTTCGGACAGCAGCCGCATACAAGGAAGATTCCACAAGACTTGGCGACCAAGACAAGGACTCCTCCCCACCGGCGTATTAGGCTAGGACTCTTGTTATCCTAGGCCTCTGGTGCATTATATATACCGAGGCCAGGCTAGTCGATAGAATATATACATACAATCATACCATAGGCTAGCTTCTAGGGTTTAGCCTCTCCGATCTCGTGGTAGATCTACTCTTGTACTACCCATATCATCAATATTAATCAAGCAGGACGTAGGGTTTTACCTCCATCGAGAGGGCCCGAACCTGGATAAAACTTCGTGTCCCTTGCCTCCTGTTACCATCCGGCATCCGGCCTAGACGCACAGTTTGAGACCCCCTACCCGAGATCCGCCGGTTTTGACACCAACATTGGTGCTTTCATTGAGAGTTTCGCTGTGTGATCGACAAAAGGATCGATGGCTCGCATGCAGATCAACTGCGACTTCGGCATCTTCGTCACCAGCTCGACTGGTCACCTTGGTTCGACCAAGAACTGCGCCTCGTGTTCGGATCACCATGTTCGGACGAGGGCCTTCATCAAACATCAACTCCGATATCTATCAAGATCATGGAGGAATCATCCATGGAGCTCGGGGGCTCAACATCAACATTGCCCTCAAGCGACTGTGCTATTTTTCTGGGCAGCAAACTCGTATCTGCCGCCACCACCTCCTCGAGTATCGCTTTGACGATCGCTTTGGTGGAATTGTGCGAAATTGAGTCTACAACAACCCTGGAAAATTTCGTCGAGTTCCAATGGAGGAATCTCTGGCAATCCACGATATACCGGAGCCCTGTCAAATCTGGACGGGAATCTGGATGAGTTTAGGGCGTGGTGTCCAGCTTCTAGCTCGGACGTCCTTTGGAAGATCCAACAGTTGATCGGCTGCGGAATTCCTATATCTGCCAGCTCTCAAAATTTCAACTTGATCCGACCGTCCAAACTCTGGGAAACTTCCGATTAGTGCATCACTTTTCGGATCTGTTTTCTGCGCAAAACGAATCCGACCTGAGTTCGTCTTTTTTATGAACGGGATTTCGGACATCCCTTTTGAAGGAAGTTTTATATGAGGTATTGTGTTTTGTTCCCAAACACATCCCACTAACTTTGAGATCTTTTGAACATGATCTTCAACACCATACTGGTGTCAAACCAGTCCGGCAATATTGCTCCATGGCTGCCGACCTGCATTAGACACGTCGTCACTTTGTTGAGCCGAGCTCAACTTCTTCGGATCATCATCTCGGCAAGCCGGACAAGAGTCCGGCATCGCGAAGGATAAACCATCACCAACATCGCCGCCCACGGATTACATGGAGCGGGCATACCGGCATCGTCGCACGATCGCTTCATCAAGCCGGCATCGACCACGTCATGACCTGCATCAGCAGGACCGCACTATTGCTTCTTCAAGCTGGTGTCCATCCCGCCGACCTACTTCGACTCATCGGCTGACATCGAGGCTTCGACATCTCGGCTGGACCGGGGGCTTCGCCATCTCTTCATCAACCTACTCCGGACACTTCGGCGTCACTAGCCGACCAGCTCCGTCATGTTAGCTGGGCCGATGGCTTTGCCTCGGCGAGCCAACCTTTGCCAGCATTGCCATGCCGTCGTTTTATCGCCCATCAGGCAATGGGTGTGCGGATCGAGTCCCAATTTTGGGAATCACCTTCCTTCGGATTGCTACAACAAATAAACCAGGTGCTATTAATCCCAGTATTTTTTGCTTGTTTGGGTTCATTTTTCTCAAGGAATTATTACTCTAGTTTGTCCATCATATGTACACAGGTCTATCAAATGGTGGCCGCATTAACGACAGTCGCATGGTGGTTCGGTCAGTTTCCGTACATAGTCTGGCGAACGCCGCATCCGGAGCTCGGACCGACCTGCGGATTCAGGCTTTGCCACGCCTTTACCGCATCACGCCGACGCCCTGCATTGACATTGACTTCGGCGTCAGGCCATATTTCTTTTATTACTCACTTTGCATAAATTATTTATTATGCAACGATTTTTTTAATTATCATTATTACTACTATCTCCGGTTTGCACTATTTTTTGTGCACAGGAAAATGATCCGGGGACTTCGGCGTCACTCTACCGGTCTGCATTGACTGTGCTATGTCGCCACTTCGGCGTGTCGAGGTCTCCGCTCTGCCACCTCGGGACCGGCTTGGGGGATGGAACCTTGCCCCGCATCAAGCTCGGACCGCGTCATCAATACCGAACACATTAACCAGCTAAGTCGCTTTCATGCTCAAAGCTTTAATTTCTAACTTGTGTTCGGTTCGACCAAGCATTATACTTTTTTGGAAAAAAGTTGCGTGTAAAAAATTTCCTTGTCCAAACTTTGTTTGTGACGCATACATTCAAATACCCAATTCATTTGGGGGCTTTCTTCATGAAGCTTTTCCTCTTGCATATGATTATACTTGTACGGCTTCGTTCCTTGTTCGTGTATTATGCCACAATATGCACCATATTGACTTAAGCGATTTGCAAGCTGGGTTGCCTCGCTCCTGTGTTTACCCCTACGTTCCCGATTGTTCGGCTAGGGAGTAAAGGGAGCACCTCTGCGATTGTCACGATCGGGTCATCCGAGCCGGACCTCAGACTGGGTGAAGCCGAAAGCTAGCGCTCTTATAGTTTTCAATGATGGCCGGCACACAACGGAACTCATGAGTACAAAAAATCTATTGCACAAGTCTCATAATAACAATGAGCACCGAAGAAAGGTATCGGTGGGGGTACTATTTTATTCAAAGATGCTTCTTACACTTCGCAGTAATATATCATAAGTTCCCTGAGCGCGCTTTGTCTGTTACAGCCTTATGGCCTGATTGCTTGGTTATTGGAAACACCGTCGATATTCTTGACAGATGGAGTACATAACACTTTTCGGTCCTTGACCGAAGAGGGAGAAGCCGACGGTCGGTTAAGACGCGTTTAAAGTTCGGTTGAACATAGATATGATATAAGTACTTCGATACATGCAATCATTCTTTTACCCAAGTCACTTGGGGGCTCTTAAATTTATATGAGCCGTTTTATGATAAGTGTTCTTCTTCTTAGTCGTTGCAAAGTTTTTTTTTTTTTTTATTATTATTATTATTATTATTATTATTATTATTATTATTATTATTATTATCTATCACTCCTTTTTTTCGACACGAGCGTGTGGTCACTAGCCGGGGAGCCTAATTTCTCTCTCAAAGCCGCTAGAGTTTAGTTTGCTAAACTGGCCTAATGAGAAGTACTCCACCCTCGGGATAGGAGGTTGAAGCCGTAGGCTGACCCGCTTGAAGTCTTGAGATAGGATGTATCATGTTAAAGCACGACAGAAGCACTTCTTTTAATAAGGCCAATTTTCATTGGCACCGAACACTTGATCTTGTTCGGACGTAAGGTTTTTACTGACGTTTTTTGGTTTTCCAAGCTTATGGCACTTTTAAACTATTTGTGTGTTTTCAGCACAAGTCTCGCAGTGCAACGCCGGACACCTTTAGAAAGAAAGGAACCAATAGTGGGACTATTTTCTTTGGAAGACATTTCTTCTGTTAAACAGTAATATAACATATCTCTCTGCGTACCTTTGTGTATAAAACCGTGTGGCCAGATTGCCTTGTTTGTCATAAATCTTTGCCCTCATAAAGGCTTTATAAAGTAGGACAAACACTCCTCGGCTACTAGACGAGGAGGTGGAAGCCGATGGTCGGTCAACAAAGTTTTGTACAATGCGGATCCGAGCATTAATGACATAAAGTACTTGGATACATAGAGTCATTACACATAATTTGTGATTTTACTATGGATATTGATCCTTAATTCAGCCACCCGTGCCCGTATTAAGGCTCGGGGGCTACTGGGCTTCGGGCTTATTATTTACAAATATTAAAGGGGCACATTGATCCCCTGATCTGGTGTTGCCACCCGACCAGTGTCTCGGGGGCTACTGCATTTCCTGTCCAATGCAGAAAATTTTATGTGCAATATAGTTTCCGAGGAGATTTTGATCCTCAGGTTGGTCGGCCGCACCCAACCTGAGTCTCGAGGACTGAGCGCGCCGCTTTTAGTGTCCCGAAGTATTCTGCTGAGCTAGGACTTGATCCTCAGGCTGATTTTGCAAATCAACCTGAGTCTCAGCGGCTATTGGGATCAGCGGTCTTACGTCATCCTTCAGGTGCATCTCGGGTTTTAAACCGATACACATCTTGAGGGCTACTGGCTATATATCTCGGCAGAGAATAAATTGCACCAATCAAAAATATTGACAAAAAATCGGTCCACAGTCGGGGTGGTGCACCACCTCGGAAGCAGTCCGGCATAAAGCTCGGGCGCTAGTGGCTGGCTCCATAGAGGGCATTTCCAGCATTAAGCTCAGCTAAACTCCTTCAACTTTTTTGAACCAAGGTGATATGACACCTTGGATATATTCCGGCGTTGGAGCCTGGATACAGTCCGGCGTTGGAGTTTGGATATAGTCCGACATTGGAGCTCGGATACATTCTGGTGTTGGAGCTCGGAAAGCAGTCCGGCGTTGGTGCTCGGCTGCAAAAGATACCTCTAATGCAGTCCAGCGTTGGATCTCGGACGCAAGAGGACACTGCCTCCCGGGAACAACTTCAGACCCGAGGTGCGGCATAAAAATAACAAGGCATTGGTAAAGGCCGGAAACTTAAAGGGGCTCCTCGGATACCCGACATGTAAACCCGTCGAATGCATTTCGGAGATCCTCAAGATTGAAGATAAAGAAGATTTGTTGAACCAGTTTTCAAGACCGACGACCGAAGATGAAGAACAGTCTGAAGAATCGAGGAGCATCCCTAACTTGAAGACCAGTTCAGGGGGCTACTGACGGTGTCTTGGACTAGGGGGTACTCAACACGTCATCTCCCGATCTGATAGATTGGGTCGAGGACCCCCGTGGCCGTATACTCATGGGCTAGTTCGGAGAGCAGCCGCATACAAGGAAGATTCCACAAGACTTGGCGATCAAGACAAGGACTCCTCCCCACCGGCGTATTCGGCTAGCACTCTTGTTATCCTAGGCCTCTGGTGCATTATATATACCGAGGCCAGGCTAGTCGATAGAATATAAACATACAATCATACCATAGGCTAGCTTCTAGGGTTTAGCCTCTCCGATCTCGTGGTAGATCTACTCTTGTACTACCCATATCATCAATATTAATCAAGCAGGACGTAGGGTTTTACCTCCATCGAGAGGGCCCGAACCTGGGTAAAACTTCGTGTCCGTTGCCTCCTGTTACCATCCGGCCTAGACGCATAGTTCGGGACCCCCTACCCGAGATCCGCCGGTTTTGACACCGACAATGACTCTTAGTTATTATCCATATCTGCCCCCAGACGTTTTCACTGCGCTTCTTGTCGCAGTCCGGACATGCACTTTAGGGCATGCCTACCCAGGGAAAGGAACCCTTAACAGAACTATTCTCTCTGGAAGATGTTTCTTACTATCCATGTAATATAACATAACTAGTTGGGCACTTGTCTGATAAAGCAGTAATGACCCCTACGCCTGGTCTCCACGCATGCCCCGGTTCTTATATAACTGATAGGGTATTCGGATACACTTCAGACTGTCGGGTCCCGAGGTTGAAGTGAAAAGGTCCGCCACGACAAACGATCTACAATCCGGCTAGAAGGCATCATATATGTCACTTTACAATTACATAGTCAATTTGACTGGTTGAATTCCTCTTCAATGCCATCCATTAGGCTGTCTAGTCTACAGTCCTGTTGGGAATACTTTGCGGCCAATTCTACTTGGCCGTACACTAAATTCACAGGGATCTCCTTGCCATCAGGCCCCACAGGCCCGACTTCGGCCATGTGGTTCGGGTCAGCCTTCATGTACCGTGTCTTCACCATCGCCCAAGCTTCCCTGGCGCCCTGGCGGCAGGCCGATATCTTCCATAATTGGAAGCGCCGACGTGCTCCCTTCAGCTTTTCTGCAAGCTCTCCAAGGCCTTCGGGTATGGAGATGGACGGCCACAAGGCCTGGGTAACGCCTTGCATCACCTGCCGAACTCGTTCGTGCAACTGTGCAAGCTCGGGAAGAAGAGGACCCGTTGAACTAGGCATCTCCTTGGCAGGACGACCTGTTAACATACCTACAGACATAACTCTGTCAGCCAGCTTCCTCGCCGAACTCTTTTTCAAAGTTCCTTCAAGCACTTACTAAATATGCCGCGTCGAAGCCGCCGATTCTCCTTAATAGAGTCCGACAGTTGGGCACGAACATCTTTTAGTTCCATGCCCAGCTTGGTGTTGGCATCTTGGAGATCATTCTTCTCCTGCCTCACCCTTGTAAGCACGCTCTCACCGGCCTTTAGCTGGCGTATGAGTTGTTGCTTATCCGGATTCACTCCAACGTCATCTGCAATTTTATCGTCAGATCTGCATATAAAGCCACACTCTAATATGATACTTATCATTTGACGGATATGTTACCGGAGGGGGTCTCTTTGGGCTCCCCTACTGCGGCCAGTGCGGCCTGAAGTTGGGCTTTGCACTCTTCCAGTTCCTGGGACAGTTGACTATTCTTTTCTGTAAGAACCTACATAACAAATGATCCTTAAATCAGTTGTCCTAACTGTTTCAAGTCTCAGGGGCTACTGATATATATAATCATCAAATTTTCTCACCCGTATGTCTTTCACATACTGCTCCGTGGCTCTGGCTAGACCATTTTGAGCGGCACGGAGGTGCGCGTCTCCCGAGTTGAAGGCATCCAATGCCTCTGGGGAGAAACAAGCATCACGAAGAACAATCCGGCGACGCCTGTTGTTCATGGCACTTTCCACCTCGGAATGGGTGGAGGACAGTCTATCCGTATCCTCTGTCGGAGGAGCACCCGGCGCACGCCTTGTACTCGTTCCCACCTCTGAGTCCGGCCTTGGAGCCTGGCTTGTGGAGGCGCGATTGGTAGCCTCTCCGGGTATAGTCCGGCGAGTGCTCTTTTTCCTGAAAAGAAGGCATGGGCGTTAATATGCCTATGTAAATAATGTCTTGTAATAAAGACGGCGCGCCATACCGCTGCGCTGGTGCCTCAATCCGGACTGCGGATCTTTTCAGCCTGCCTGGCCTGGCGGCCCCTTGTTGGCTAGTTGCCACGGGCTCGGCCTTCTGCCCCGAGGACCTCCCCTGCAAAACACGGCTGTCACTACAAGAAATATGTCAACTTATGACCTTCTGTCAGTGACCCTGGAAGAATTGGTCATAAATCTATGACCATTTTAGACCAATTGGTCAAAAGCTGTTCGGGGGGCTCCAAACCCTAAACCATTGCGACCATTTTGGTCAGAAAGGTCATAATTTCCTTACACGAAATGGTCAAAGCAGATAGCACTAGTCCGCTGCTTTATTTCTAGCTGATCATGACCAATATAGATGGTCATAACCTTGTCAATTGTGGTGGATTGGTATGACTTGGCGCCACCTCATCAGTTTTGCCTATGTGTCATGTCCATGTGTCAATTTTTGCCCTAGGTTGTGAAGCAACCTATATTTCTGTCATTCCAAAAATTCCCAAAAAAATCTCATAAATTCTTTGGGTCATATCTTCATCAAACATGTAAAAATACTTCCTTGCCTAGTTCAAAAATAATTCAACAATATTCACTTTCCTATTCTGTTCACAACATCACTTTATGAAGGAAGTGCTATTTATATATTCTTGATTGCCCTCGGAATTCTTGGGCACTCTTTCCTATCCAAATCATTGCCGCATGACAAAATTCAGCTCCATTTGCCTGGCAAATCTTGCTCGGCAAATTTCCAAAGTTTTTGTCCACCTAGAAGCATTGTGAAGGAAGTACCTTTTTTATATATCCAAATGACATGAAATTTATACAGTTCCTTCATATGCCCAAATAATCACCCTCCTCCAAATTGCAGCTCAGGCAAATTATCTATGTGAGCCCAGGTTCAATTTATATTTTATGGCCAGATTGGCACGTTGCAAAGCAAGTGTTATCTAGACCCCTCCTATTAAACTCAAACTCTTTGGGCACTCTTCCATACCCAAATCATCGCCACATGATAATATTCAGCTCCATTTTCCTAGTAAATATTTCTCAGGAAATTTCCAAAGTTTCTACCTCGAGAGAAGCTTTGTGAAGTAAGTACTATCTAGGCTTACCCAAATGATCTGAAAATCTACCAAGGCATAACCATACCTATGTAACTTACCTACACCAAATTTGAGCTCATTTCATTCATCCAATTTCTCTCACTAGTTTTCCCAAGTTTCTGTCCATAGAAGAGCATTGTGAAGGAAGTACCACTTTGGCATGTCCAAATGGTATCAATTTTCTACGGTGCTTTCCAATGCCCAAATAATCATCCTCCAACAAATTTCAGCTCAATCCATTCATTATTTTGAGCCCAGCTTCGACATTCATATTTCTATCCAGTGTGGTACTTTGCAAAGCAAGTACCACCTAGGATCCTCCTTTTGTTCTGAAAATTTGCGAAGACATTCTACTTAGTAGATGATCATCCTCAGCAAAAACTCACGCCCATTGGCCATGTGTATTTCCCGTACCGCTAATCAAACACTTGGCTGCTAATTCATGTTTGAGCATTGATCGGTCTCCTCGTGAGAATCTTATGTTGTAATTTTCTTCCTAGAACCTACCTGGGGAGTGCCCAACCCACTAGACATTCCTAGGCTGCCCAGAACACATGGCAACGCCACGGTCATGCGGTGACCACGCGTCGGGCATGCGAGTTTACGCGCTCTAGAGTTGGGGGCCTTGGCCACTGCCCAAACCTCGACGTATCGCCATCAAACCATGTATTTATGATTATATAGGTACTTATGTAACTATAAATGATTTTTGGAAAAAATAAATAGTAAACTATGAGGCAGCTGCAGTTCAAATTTGACCCGCTTCCTACTGAATCAGCGGGAATTTGTCTTTTTCACCAGAGGTGGATCAAAACTTTTAACGCCCAACAATTTTGTCAATTGTGCATTAAATATGGCCTAGTATTTTATAAAAATGATTTGGTCCAATTTTGCAACAATTATTTGGGAGGTCCTTCACAAAAAACCTCCTTTTGGGCACTCGAAAAATGGAAAATGGTTTTTTCGTCCAAAGAAAATGAAAACTTCCTTAGGCAACATTGTTTGCCATTCCAATATACACCCTTGTGCACAATATGGGATCATTTGAACAAATTATGCCATGAATGTGGCCATAAGATTGATCATTTGGCTTGAAAGCCATTGATATCCACACGTGATAGCTCGATTTTGAGAACACTTTTTTAAAATAATTGCAGTATTACAAGTTTGTTATTTTTCCTGGGAACTTGGCCACATATAATGACACAACACAAAGGTTTCCCAATTTTTTGATTTTTTTTGAATTTTTTATGCCCGTTTCAAAATGCGGTCAAAACAGCGGGAATGACCGTTCCTAGCTAGTGGTTGAATCTTGAATTTTTTTGGTATTTCTCTGATTAAATAGGTACTTATGTACCTAGAAATGATTTTTGGAAAAAATAAATAGCTAACTATGAGGCAGCTGCAGTTCAAATTTGACTCGCTTCCAGTTGAATCGGCGGAAATTTGTCTTTTTCACGAGAGGTGGATCAAAACTTTTTACACCCAACCATTTTGTCAATTCTGCATTAAATATGTCCTAGTATTTTAGAAAATTGATTTCGTCCAATTTTGCAACAATTATTTGGGAGGTCCTTCACAAAAAAACCTCCTTTTGGGCACTCGAAAAATGGAAAATTGATTTTTCGTACAAAGAAAATGAAAATTCCCTTAGGCAACATTGTTTGTCATTCCAATATGCACCCTTGTGCACAATATGAGATCATTTAAACAAACTATGTCATGGATGTGGCCATAAGATTGAGCACTTGGGTTGAAAGCCATGAATCTTCATACATGATAGCTCATTTCCGAGAACACTTTTTTAAAATAATTGCCGTATTACAATTTTATTATTTTCCTGGTAACTTGGTCACATATAATGACACAATGCGAAGGTTTTCCATTTTTTTGATTTTTTTGAATTTTTTATGCCCGTTTCAAAATACAGTCAAAACGGCAGGCATGACCGTTCCTAGCTAGAGGTTGAATCTTGGAAAACTTTTGATTTTTCTCTGATTAAATAGATACTTAGGTACCTAGAAATGATTTTTGAAAAAAATAAAGAGCAAACTATAAGGCAACTGCAGTTCAAATTTAACTCGCTTCCTACTGAATTGGCAGAAATTTGTCTTTTTCACGAGAGGTGGATAAAAGCTTTTCACACCCAGCCATTTTGTCAATTGTTAATTAAATATGTACTAATATTTAATAAAATTGATTTGGTACAATTTGGCAACAACTATTTGGTAGGTCCTTCACAAAAAAGCTCATTTGAGGCACTCGAAAAATGGAAAATGGTTTTTTTGCCAATAATCTCATTTCTCACGACACCTTTTAAAATATATTTATCTTTTTTCATGTTTGTTATTTTTTTTGAAAACTTGTTCACATTTTGGTGACATAATGAGAAGGTTTTCTATTTTCTTTTTGAATTTCTCAGGTCATAAAATAGCTGACATGATTTTAACACATTATTTTTAGGCAACTATGACCTATTTAGATGGTCATAACATCATACTGCATTCTGATTGGTTCCTAGACGTCTCACGCGGATCATGCATCATACGCCGTCGGATGCTCGAGGATCCAACGACCGTCCTCAACCCTTCCACACCAACCCCAAAACCCTAGCTGGTCATTTTCCATCCACCCCCCGCCTCCTTTCTCTCCTCGCTGTCTCACCCGATGGAGAGAGAGCGAGAGCTGGTCATTTCTCCTCGCTGCCTCCTCCCTTCCAGATCGCTGCCGCCACCTCCCTCCAGCGGAGCTCGCCGCCGTCCATGGCAACCCCCACGCCCTACTCCTCTCCCCCTCCCCCTCACCCACCCAACCAAACCAACCAGCCCACGTGGGCGGCCCGGCGGGCGCGCGTGGTCGCTCCGGCGCTGACGACGGCGGTGTGGGCGTGCCAGATGGTTGTGGGTCGCCCCAGGGAGATCTGGCGCGCACGGCGAGATTCACCTCTTCCTCCCTCCACCTCAAGCACCAGATCCACTCGGGCAGCAGCTCAGGCCACCGTCAGATCCACTCCTCTCATCCTCCTCCTCTTCTACTTCAATATCCCCCTCCCTCTCACCCCCGTCTCTGTCTCTGCAGGTAGTACAGGAGGAACGACAACCAGCGACGGGATGAAGCTGCAGGATCTGCTGCAGGATCCACCACAACGACGGGATGAAGCTGCAGGTAGTACAGGCCATGGCGACCCACCACAGTCTTCAAGACCTCGACGGCTCTCTACTGAAGGATCTGCTCCGAGCCCCTCAAGCCGCCTATCTTCAAGGTGATTCTCCACCCGCCGCACTCCATCCATCTTCTTGTTCTTTAATTTTATTTTCCCCGGATGGATTCCTGAGAGCAGAGTATACATCAGATGTGGCTGTAGCTGCTCCTCTCACTAGGCTGTAGGCTGCTGTAGCACGTACTACTGCACATGGGTTGTTTCCTCTGAATTTTGTAGTATGTGATGTGATGCCAGTGGAGTGGATTTGCATTCCAATGGCTTGAGTTGCAGTCGTGCCTTGTCTGCTAATCAAAGGGAAAGATGCTTCATCTGTTCTTGGAAGGATGAACAAATGACAGCTTGTAGTTGCAGGGTCTTGATTGGTTGCGTGCGGCAACTGAATATGTAAAATTCACTCATTCAGGACCTAGTTTCCAATCTAGTCTGTGTATTAGTGACATGCTAGTTTGGCACATACTGCATATAGAAAGCAGGCCAAGTTTCCTGCCATCTACTCTGAAATTTAAGTCACTGGATCAACATTTCCATGGCATATGTTGCGTTTTTCCATCTATACTTTGTGAATGCAGTCATTCCTTGTTTGCTCCTCAAAGGAAAAGATGGTGTTCCGTTCACCTCTCTGAATGCTTCTATTGTAGAGCATAGCTTGCATCAGTATTTTTACCTATTTTTGACCTCTCGTTCTGAAATACATCTAGTAGGTGCGACTAGTACTATGTTATTCTCCTACATATACCTATATATGCATCTGAAAGGGCAAGTACTTGCACGACCTTGACAACATCATACTGATTGTAATAACTTGCATAAGACTTTGTATTCGAAGACTTCTCACAATTTATAATGCAATTCTAAACAGTAGCATATGTCTATCTACCCTGCTGGGAATTTTCACTCTATATAAAAATTTGAGAGGCAAATGCTGGGAGTTTCAGTCTTGTCTGATGGCTAGGAACTCAACTCTGCTTCTTGTTGTTTGAGTTTCAGGCTTGTTGCATAGTTTGTAGCTTCAAGTGTACTCTGGCTTCTAGCCACAGTGCACTACAAATTATTATAGAATTACAAAGTGTACTCAACATTGCACCTTACACATTGTTTTCTTGTGAAATCGAATGCCATGACTAAGCATTCTTTTATCAAGTTGCTGTACACTTGCTCTGCTTGAGGCTACTATATAACTTGTTCCTTTTCACTTGATGCACATAGCATGCAAAATTATTATTTTTGAGTTTCTCATTGTGTCATCTTGCTGGTGAAACATGCCAACCAAGGATCTGCGGCAGTCCAATTCCTATATGCTAGCAATTATACATGATTCAGTTTACTATACGAAATATGGAATGCTTGTCCAGATTAAAAATAACATTGTTGCATAATGATCCGAGTTGGCTCTTGATTGAAACTAATTTGAAGCATTGCATTTTTCTTATAGCTGGCTGATACACTTTTTGCTGGCATTTCATGGCAGCATTTGCAGATCTTGAGGCATGCGTGTGGCTGGAAGAAACACTCAGGAGAAGCACCCTGACGTCAAGCAGGTCTCCAAGAAGTGAAGAAGCATTGAGTTCTAGCTCATTGGAGCTAGTTATACTCTGATAGATAGTTATATTTTGATATTTAGTTGTGTTCTTGGTGGCTGTAAACCTGATGTGAAGTATGTTCGATTATAAACGTGGTGTATGTTTGATTGTAAGGTGCCAAATTTGGTTGTTGAAGTATTACTTCTGTTTTCAGTCAGTTCTGATTTAAATATTTGTTGTTATTTACTAGAAAATCAAAATTTGAAGAACATGACCCTGACCATTGGGACCCACTCAAACCCATCTGACTATTGGATCTGTCTTAAAAAAGAAATGTAACTAAAAAAAGAAATGTAGTTGTTGAGCCAAAAAGGCCATTGCCCAAAAACGAAAGGCCCAATTGTTGGGTCAGGCCAATGTAGAAATCAAAACTATTAGAACAAATAACCCATGTAGCTAGAGAAAATATACAGTAAAAAGGCCGAATTGTTGGGCTAGGCCCATGTAGAAAATCGAATTGGACCGGGCTGAATCTTGTGCCACATCAGATTGCCACGCTGGATGCCTATGTGGCCTGGGGAGGTTGCTACTGACCAAAACGCCGCAGTAGACATATTTTGGTCATAAATGTCTACGACCATTCCAGAAGAAAGGTCGCTATAGTCAGTTTATGACCGCCAGCTTTTGACCTTATGTTTTTGGTCACAAAAAGGTCACAAATTGAAAACAGTGACCATTCAGTGACCAATAGTGCTGGTCACAAGTTGACATATTTCTTGTAGTGTGTTATACAGGAATAAAAAAAGGAGCACCAGGACGGATCCCTTTTTAAGTACTGGGACTTCGGTCTCAGTCACCTGTGAGGCTGGAACTAGCCCAGGGTAATCGGCCGTAATGGCTACCAAAGTATTGTCACTACTCCCTTGGTAAAATACCCCGTCGATCAGCTCCACGGATATGTCCGGATCCTCCTGGGAGGCCGGGCCAAGGGACCGTCCAGGGTCCTCGGGTTGTGGAGGAGGGCTGTTTATCTCCTTTACTGCCTGGCGCAGCTCCTGCAATGAAATCGCTGGAATGAATACTTAAACCACGGGAATACGAAACAGATGGGCTAGAAAAAGTCTCCGCTTACCCAGCTCGAGGATTGTACATAGAGAATCTGCCCTGCGGGTTGACACAATGGAATTCTTCCTCTTCTCCCTTGTACAAAGTGGACAAGATCTTTATTAGATCAGCAGCCGATCCCGGCCCTTTGCGGTCGTGGCGGGTGGCGTCATCCTCCCCGTTGAAATCCCACATGGGGTGGCCTCTATACTGGAGCGGCTGCACCCCCCACATAATGCATATAGCCATGACCTCGATCATGGTCAATCCAGATCGAGCTAAAGAACTTATCCGGCTCATCAGATAAAGAATGTCCCTGTCGTCTTCCTCCAGGGAGCTTCGAGGGCGCCAGCTCCGGCGCTTCTTGAAAGGGGCGTTGTCGAACTCAGGAAGGCCGATCCGAATAGGGTCCGGAAGGGGGACATCTTCTATATAAAACCATTCTGAAGGCCAGTCTTCGGACATCTTCTTCGGAGTCCCGGACAGGTATCCGGTCCCGGCAATACGCCACACTTCGGCTCCGCCCACTTGATATATTGATCCCTTCTTAGAACGGGGCACAAGGCAGAACAACTTCTTCCACAGAGCGAAATGAGCCTCACAGCCCAAAAATAACTTGCGCAAAGGGCTACGAATCCTGCGATATGCAGCAGGGAGGCAGGCGTAAGGTTGTGTAGCTGGAGGCCTTAGAACTCCAGAAGCCCCCGGAGAAATGGATGAATTGGAAATCCGAGCCCTCTTACCAGATAAGGGACAAGGCATACCCACTATCCCTTGGAGGGATTGGGACGGCTCTCCGCTTGCTCTCCGCCATTATAGGTGGCAAGCCCGGCTCGAACCGGGACCAGGTACGCTGGGGGGAGAAATCCCTTGGCCTGAAGCATCACCAATTTGCTGTGCGGGATGGAACATCTCTCCCAATCTCCAGGCTTGGAACTGGGGGTGCGAGAGGAGGAGCTGCGTCGACCGGCCATGGTGGAATGGATCTCTTACGGGTGCGCTCCGATGAAGACTCGGCAAGGGAGGATGATGTGATTTGGATCTGAATCCTCGTCTTTTTAATAGGCGGCTGATTTACATAGCTAGGGGGTAAATGTGAAAACACCCTGGCTCTTCACATATGGAAAGTGGCCATTGTTGGGCGTAGAAGCCAAGGAGTATAAACCGTCACAAGAAACCGGACATTATTTCAACAGGTACATAGAATTTGGAGAGGAACCCGCCTTGCAATGCCGAAGATAACACTACGCATCGGACTCAACATCATTGAAGCCTGGTTCGGGGGATACTGAGGGAGTCCTGGATTAGGGGGTCTCCGGATAGCCGGACTATCTCCATTGGCCGGACTGTTAGACTATGAAGATACAAGATTGAAGACTTCGTCTCGTGTCCGGATGGGACTCTACTTGGCGTGGAAGGCAATCTAGGCAATACGTATATGGATATCTCCTCCTTTGTAACCGACCTTGTGTAACCTTAAACCTCTCCGGTGTCTATATAAACCGAAGGGTTTTAGTCCGTAGGACAACATACAATCATACCATAGGCTAGCTTCTAGGGTTTAGCCTCTCCGATCTCGTGGTAGATCTACTATTGTAACACCCATATCATCAATATTAATCAAGCAGGACGTAGGGTTTTACCTCCATTGAGAGGGCCCGAACCTGGGTAAAACTTCGTGTCCCTTGCCTCCTGTTACCATCCGGCCTAGACGCACAGTTCGGGACCCCCTACCCAAGATCTGCAGGTTTTGACACCGACAACACCCCCCGCTGCGCAAAATACACGATCAAGTTTAGCCTCCATGCGTGCAAATTAACTATTGAAATGCACGAAAGGATGTATGTGTTATATTGCTATCCGCGGATGTCTTACCTGGGATGATAAGGTAGGAGAATTGTTTCTTTGTCCTTATTGCTGACCAAGAATTCTTTGATGTACTGACTCGCATATTGACGGTTAGCGTCGTTGATTGACAAGAAGCCCTCATGCATGTAGTATGGGTCCGCGACCGCAAGACCAATGACTTGCTCTCTCCTGACGATGTAGTTCATGTGCAGCGCATACAGGCGGAGGAAGGTAAAATCAAGTGTCCTTATTTGAAACATCTGGAAGATGTAATCAAACCTCAGGAAGAAGAGGTCTGCGGGGCATGTGTGGACATACATCTTGCAACTGCTCGGCACATGAACCGTATAAAGTGGGTATCCTGGATCATCCAAGGCGAGGAGGCTTTTCTCAGTCGAAAGCACATGGTCATGGAGTCTCCTAAGATCCCCTTCTATGGCAGCTAGTGCATTCGTCGGTACCATTGGCTCTCCCGCGACATGGATTAATTGCGCATGTTTCAACGGTACATGGTCAACCTTGGTCGAAGGCGGCTGGCTGCTAGAACCAACATTGCCAACTTTATTGGATTTTCTCGCCGCCGGTCTCTTCCTCTGCTTCTTCTTGGGCTTAGGTGCTGGTGGGTCTGTCAGACCCTCCTTGAGAACCACCCCTAGTGTTGTCAGGCTCAGCTTTGGATAACTCTGGCTAATCAGTTGAGCTTGGGTGGAGCTGGCATCTGGAGGCGTGTCCTGCGAGGATTGCATGAACAAAGACTTCTTGCACTCCTGAGGACGTTCCGACTCTGGTACATGCATCTCATATTCATATGGTTGACTCATTGTTACATCTTTGTCAAAGGTAGTATTGAAATACTGGTTAGGGTCATCGTCGGCCTCCTCCATGTCATGATCCCTATCCTCTTCCATGGGGCAGATGGCATCATCTGCCGGCGGAACTGTTGGCCCTCCTTCCTCATGTCTCTCGATCTCAGCAAGCAGCACAGACGATGGTTGTACTTGTGTAGGTGGTGTTGTGGTCATACCAGCCTGAGGTCCCATTGGTGTGCTCCCGGCCACCTCGACACGAAGAAGATTTTTCAGCCACAGGATCGGCCAATTTTTGCATTGCCCAAGCTGCGTGGGGGTCTCTTCATCCTCTCCATCGGTTTGTATCAGACGAGGGAGACCCTCGCAACCCGCTTTCACACTCGCCATGGAGACCCTTAAGGCGTTATCAGGCATCTGCGGGCGGTGAAACAATCGATCCTTAGGCTTCACTATAGTACCCTTCCCCACATCCACCATCCCGCCCTTCATGTTGCAAAGGAGGGTGCACGGAGTGGAGTCGACCTACAAAGACATATACATGCGGCGTCAGAGATCCAAAAAGAACGACAACTGAAGATTAATTAATTAGTTGAGTTGATGAAGGTGCGACAACGCGTATTTACCGTGAGGGAGTCGAGCTCAGCCAATGTCGACAGCCCGACATTCAAGCCAGAGACGGAGCTAGGGCTGCTGTGAGAGCTGGGCGGAGGAGGAGGTGCGCCGGTTGCCATACTAGGTACGGGTATGGGTGCGGTGTTCATTGAGTTGCTCCCGCTGAAGCTTGGCATGGGAAAATCACTTGGTGGCGCATTTGGATTTTGTTGCACCCATGTGACCACTGTTGGAATCAAGCTTGTAAAGGCAGCCACCATATCAGATCTACAGGCAGCGATTATCTCGGCTTTGGTCTTAGCTTTTGCTTTATGCATCGTCCGCGCCACCTTCTCGTTGATAGTCACTTGACTAAACTTCTTTCGCTGTCTTTTGGCCTCGGGGTCCTCATTATAATAGTACTTCCAAGTGGCCCCATCCCCGGTGCCATGCACACGTCCATATTGCGGTCGCTGGCCGGGCGGATCAGTTATGAAGAAACATTGTGTCACGTGTTTAGCGTGTACCCATGGCTCATTTTTGGCGATGGCGTTGACAGTACCGCTATCATCGCAGTCGGGTATACACATGGTAGTGAAATGTCGGTTTTCTCTGTGTACATTTTTAGCCCATCTGACACGGAACATCGTCGTGCTATGCAATCCAGAGTAGTTAAGCTCCCATATCTCTTTGACCCTTCCGTAGTATCTTTCAATTACATTCCCGGTCATGGCTTCCGTCGTCACCCATGAGTTTTGGTCATCACTGTTTATATCTTTCTCCTCCGTGTAGAACGTGTATCCGTTGATATCATATGCTTGATAAGTCGCGAGGTTCGTCGAGGGGCCATGTGCTAAGGTGTATACGAGTGTTCCGTTCGGACAACCCTCTTCTTGGGGATTAGCCAGAAGTCGCTCTTTGAACCAACGCACGAAAGTGGAGTTGTGCTCTCTAATAACTTCAGCGTCTGTCTTGTGCACCCCACGGTCACGGTATTTCTTTGCGATGGTCTCTTTGTGTAGTGTCATGAAATCTTCTAGCACATCTAGGTGTTGTAGAACTACTAAGTTTGCCCTGTCAATGTCGTTTTGTCGGCCCGAGCGTAACACATTCAAATCCCTATGACCGTTGGTGTGACCTTCGCCTTCGAGCCTTCCACAGTGCTTGTTGACGGGCGAACCAACAACATGGTCTTTGGTCAGATAACTCTCACAGAAAGAGATGCACTCTTTGGTCAGATATCCCTGGGCTATGCTTCCATCTTGACGGGACATGTTACGAACGAATCCTTTAATGACCCCATTCATCCTCTCGAACGACATCATGCTATGCAGGAATGTCGGCCCTAGGTCGATGATGTCGTCCATGATGTGGACACATAGATGCACCATGACATCAAAGAACGCGGGCGAGAAGTACATCTCTAGCTCATTCAGTATGAAAACGATCTCTTCCTGTAGCCTATGGAGTTGCTTCACACTTATCGACTTTCGAGATATAGCATCAAAAAAGTGGCATAGGTCAGTAAGTGTCTCACGTACATGTGTGTCCATAATCCCTCTAAGTGCAACCGGGAGTAACTACATCATCATCACATGACAGTCGTGAGACTTCATCCCACTGAACCTTTTTTTTTTCTTAGTGTCCAGATATCTGCTTATCTTCCCACAATATCCGGAACTAACTTTGATTCCGGCAAGGCACTTGAACAATTGATCGACCTCCTTCGGATCTAAGGTGAAGCAAGAGGGGGGCAATATTGTTCTTCCTTCTTGTTTACTTTTTTGCCCCTATCTTCCGTCTCCATCTCGGTCTCCTCTGACGACCTTTTACCAGGCATTTGGAGATCTTTCCTGATTTTCAAAAATTCCAAGTCTTTTCTTGCCTTCGGCCCATCCTTGGTCCTCTCTGGCATGTTCATCAATGTTCCAAGCAAACTCTCAAGGATATTTATTGTGATATGCATTTGATCAAGGCTATGCCGCGTGTCGAGTATGGGCCAGTATTCCAAGTCCCAGAAAACAGATCTCGTCTTCCATACCTTTAGCAGGGGCTCCGGCGCCTTTTTCTTCGTCATTCCCGGCGAGGGGCACTCTTTCCAGTTCTTCAATAACTCATATATTTCTGCACCACTACGCTTACGTGGAGGACCTCGATGCTCAGCCTTACCATTGAATAGATCTCCACGCTTTCTCCATGGGTCATCCTTCTCGAGCCATCTTCGATGCCCCATGTACACGATTTTCGAAGACCCGCCATCTTTCGATAGCTGCAGAGAAGTTGTATCATCCATGCACCTCGTGCATTCGCAATATCCGTGGCACACCTGGCCGGAGAGATAGCCGTAACCGAGATAGTCCTGCACCGTCGTGATCAGCGCGGCTCTCATGTAGAAATACTCTCCTTTGCTTGCATCCCATGTCTTGTCCGACATTGTCCATAAGGTCTGTAACTCCTCTTTCAGTAACCCGAGATACAAATTTATATCATTTCCTGGTTGTCTCGGCCCTTGAATAAGCATAGCCATGTGTATGTATTTTTCCTTCATGCACAACCAGGGAGGAGGTTGTACATCCATACAAACACGGGCCATGTGCTATGATTGGTGTTCTGGTTGCCAAATGGATTCATGCCATCACTACTAGCGCCAAGCACCATGTTCCTTGAATCATTTGCGAAAAAAAAATCAAATTTAGCATTTAATGCTCTCCACTGGCTAGCATCTACGAGGTGTCTCAGCTTTGGCTCATCTCCGTCATCTGGCTTCACCCTCTCCGCGTGCCAGCGCATAAGCTTTGCTTCCTTAGGATCTACGAAATATCACTGTAGACGCGGAGTGATCGGAAAGTACCATACAACTTTCTGTTGAGCTTTCTTTCTAGCCTTTTTATATCGTGAAGCATTTGGACAGATGGTTTTTTCAGTGTGCCCGTTCCGATATATGATGCAATCATTGATGCATGCATGATATCTAATATGTGGCAGATCAAGAGGGCACACGATTTTCTTTGCCTCCTCGACACTAGTAGGACACAGGCTTCCTGCGGGAAGAACCTTCTTTAGGTACTTCAGAAGCTCATCCAGGCTTGTATCTGTCCATTTGTTTTTTTCCTTCATCTTTAAAAGTTCTAGTGTGAAACTCAAGCGGGTCACCTCGGGATTATTGCAACCATCATACAAAGGAGTCATCGAGTCTACCTCCAGTTGCGCCAGTTTGGCCTCCTCTCTAGAAGCAGCTCTGTCGCTAGTCGTCTTCTTGCGAAGCAGGTCTCGAACATGTGGGTCCCGCATGGCTGAACTTAGTAGCGATGAAGGCGGTGGCGTGTCCGCGTCTTCTCCGCCTTGAACTGCCTCTTCGCCATCGACATTTCCGAGGCCGTCTTCGTCTTCGGGCACATAATCGGTCATCTCTTCGTCTGGTGCCCCATGTCGTTATTTCCTGCCCCGTCGATGTCCTCATCATCATCATCATCTTCACTTATCCACCGAGTATGGCCATGCATGAAACCATGCATGAGCAGGTGCGCCTTGAATTTACCACCCTCAAAGGGGTCGAACCTGACTCTTCCTTTGCATTTTCGACACGGACATAAAACATCCTTCAGTCTTTTTTCATACATGTCATCCACAGCGGATTGCCAGTATCTTTCCACCTTCCTTCCATTGACCTTCATGATCACCTGTGCGCGAAGCAAATATTTTAAACACGTATATATGCATGCATGGATCAAATTCATACAAAAATTCGGCATGATCTTCCCTAAACATAGGACATATTGAGTTTGCATGCCCGAAATTCGCCGAAACGGAATTGAATCGACATTTCGGCAAAACATAGGCAACTCATGTCACCCACATTATTTCATCAAATACACAATGTAGGAAACTCAAATTATGCCACACACAAATCGGTTATATATATATTCTCATATTGCCCATATATATATATATATAGTTGCGATCCTATCCACACAAACACCTTTTTTTGCTCACCTATGTGTTGAGAGGAATATCAAGCACCTTTCTTCTTAATTACCTAGTAGCTCTAGATATATAGCTCTAACTAGCTAGCTAGCTAGCTAGCTAGGGAGAGAGAGAGCTAGCTAGGGAGATAGTGCGAGAGGAGAGGGAATGCATTAATGGAAGGGGTGGAGGGCAAAGAAGAGGGGGGGAGGGCATTAATGGAGGGGGTGGTGGTGGAGGGCACAAAGAAGAGGGGGGTGGTGGAGGGCAAAGAAGAGGGCTCTAATGGAGGGGGTTGGTGGAGGGCAAAGAAGAGGGGGGGTGGTGGAGGGCAAAGAAGAGGGGGAGGGAGGGCTCTAATGGAGGGGTGGCGGAGGGGGAGCATTGAATGGAACAAGCAAGGTGCAAGGAAAGGGGGAGAAAGGAAGGGGAAGAGGAAGAAGAAAGGGGAGGAAGGAGGGGAAAGGTGGTAGGTGGGTGGCGATCATAGCAGTAGCGCGGGGTGCAAAAGCACGCTACTGCTATGAGTGCCAGCCAAAATATCTGCTGGTACGTAAAATTAGCTATAGCGCTTGTACAAAAACAACGCTATTGGTATAAGTTTACCCATAGAAGAAATAGCAGTAGCGCGTCTAGATGCACATGCGCTACAGCTACTTTCTTAACAGTAGCGCTGGTTAGACAACAAACGCTGCTAATATTTTTTGGTCGGGTGGTGTGCTGTGGCAAACTTACCAGTAGCGTGGCCTCCAAAAACCAACGCTGCTACTGTGTTGTACCAGTAGCGCGCTTTATAACAGACGCTACTGGTAACTATCAGTAGCGTGGGGTCCATAATACACGCTACTGGTAAACTTTTATGTATAAGTCTTTTTCTAGTAGTGGGTAGATACATGTATTTTAGCGCAGTGTATGTCTAACTTCCCTTCAGACTATATATGCCCGTACATATCTTCCCGGTGGGGAAGTATCTAATGTTCTTAGGTGCAGGTGCTTTCGTACGCTTTTCTTTGTTGCAAACACACTGAGAGAGGCGTGGGTTCCTCGTATAACAAAAAGGACATACTTCCTGTTGTGCTCAGACTTTGTTTTAACACGTCTTGAGCTTGGACTTTGGTCGCTGGAAGAATTAGATGTCATGATAAGAAGGAAAGTATGACGGGAATTGCACACTGCGGACAGGCTCTGAACTGTGTATAGATCAACAGGGGACTCCGATTACTATTGGTTCAAGTATCTATTTCCTATCACTATCTCCACCTGCTTCTCGTCTAGTCGGCTTCATCGAGCAATGGTGCAGACTAGACCCACTGCTAGGAATCAGCCAGCTGCAAGCTGACATTCTCCTAATGACTCCCAAATCTAACGGATTTGTGATGGTAGGTGTGTGCGTTTGTGACACAATGTTTGTTTCATATTTCCTCGGAACATGACTTCACCAAACCAAAATTACGGGGGTCGTCTCAAGTACTGTCCATAGTGGCTCGCTCACTGAAGATAACCGGCATAGACGTTCTTCTTTTTAAGGGGGATATACTAATATCAAGTAGATACCAATTACATCTAGTCTCTGCACCAACAAGATGCTTAAGAACATTGAGGATGCACAGAGCCAAAAAAGAAAATAAAAAGAGGAAAAAAAGAAGAAGAAAAGACTGCCATGGTGATCAATCACCCACAGTAGCAGCACTCTAACTGCCACCAAAGACAACACTCAGACTACAAAGAGGGTTCTCCAAAAGCAACGCCTCCAGGAAGGAAACAATGCACAAGCGTTGTCGTTGCCCGATCAAAGATTGTAGATTTTTACTCCGGAGAAAGACCGTGTTCGCAAAACAATGCCTTCAACAAGGCCACTGCCAGGCACAATCAACAAAGGACGGACCTTGGGTTCTCACCCAGGAAATCAAACTTGGTACTCAAAGGAGTACCACCAACAAAGAAGTCCTCCAATTCTGCGGTCCCCACTTGCGGAGGCTACTACTACAAGTCATGGACCACCAGGCTCACAGGAACTCATGCCCGGACTATTCAGGAACATATTCTGCAAGCCAAGTCTGAACAACTGCCTGTGAAGCAAAGTCTTCATCGCATCCAAGACCCTGCCTTCGCCACTTGCAGGTCTTCCATTCACGCCATGGCATTCTCCGCATATGTTGATCCCTTGAAAATCTTGGTGCAGTCACGTACCATGGTGTCAACCAAGACAGAGCTTTCTGATACCCTAGAGAAGCTAGTTATGCTAACGCTGCGGGTGCACACGTCCAACCCCTATGCAATCAAAGTGTCCAAAGAGCGCCATATACGCCAGTCCTTGTTTTAATTCGAAGGCGAAGTCCATAACTCGCCGATGGCCAGATCAAAGAGGAGTGATCATATGTAAAATTGTGAGTTCACACGAATACCACTTGGGCCACTGCCTGACCGATTATTTTACAGGACACGAAATCCCAAGACCAACCATATCTTGATTCCCACCTCCGGTTGAAGGAGGAAGCCGCCACCCGGGTGCCCAAGTGATCCGGGCGGAGCCATAGACCATCAATGCCACACACAGGAAACAACAGGGTGCGAGACCAGGGCCCCCTAGACCCATGCTGGAGTAGATCAAGTCCGCCCCGCCGCTGCCGCCACGCACCACCGCAGTAGCAGGAGTGGGAGCGGACGCTACCACTGGTATGCACGGCCACAACTAGTAGAAGCTCCCCTCCACTGCCACGTCACGCGGGATTTGCCCGGTGGCAACGGATGGATGGGAGGTGGTGAGGGGGAGTGGTCCTTGGGTGCGGGTAGGGGAAGCCCTGGTCCGATGTGCCGCTGCCGCATGGGGTGTCGGGAAAGGGTTAGATCCGGGGGAGGGGGGGGGGAGTTCGGGGAACCGGCATAGACTAGCTGCTTGCATATATATACCTAGACGGATGGGAGCTATGTATTCCACATTGGATAGGAGGGTGATGGTGTGCAGGTGTAGTACTGAACGTAGATATTGACTTGCTATATTTTTTGTTAAATGAAGTGCATTTTTTGTGAGATTGTGTATCCAGTCTTCTAGCCAAACGAGGTTGCTACATTTGGCAACATATTAAGCTCGAAGATAAAATTAATATGCAAGAAACTGACTTCAGTTAGCCACGAGTCATGTGAGGATCTTCAGAAGTCAATATACCACCTCATGTTCTACATTTAATCTACTTGATTAAGAAGAACAAAGGAAACATAATGTGCATGCAATATGAACATCTATAGAAGTGACCATCCGGTGGATGATACGGAGATGTTTAGTACAATAATGACGTGGTTCTGCTTCATTGACTTGTAACACTTATAATGTTAGGTACCAGGTCTATCTATAGCTAGCTCACGATACAAGTCCCGAATTCGGATTACAAATCAAATCTCGCTGTTCTTGAGGAGGAAGAAAGGAAGGTAGGTGGGGAAAGGGGAAGAAGTTGCCGTCCATCCTGATCCAGCCTGGATGCTGATCCCATCGTCGCTCGGGGTTTAAGTAGCGAGCCGTCAGGCGAGCGGGCTCAGCGGGCCCATTCTGGCCCGATGAATCTTCTGTTGGGCTACACAATCCTCTTGGGCCGGATGTTGACGCGTCTCGGGGTGAAGCCCTCGACTGCCTTGGCGGTACGTGTGCTGACATCCCCTCCTCCTTGAGAACTGGCTTGTCCCCAAGCCAGTAGAGCCAGAAAGCGCTCGCGCATGGACTTGGCATCTTCCCAGGAGGTGTCGATGATGGACGGATCAGACCAGCGCACGAGTACTTTCTCGCGCCGGCCCTGGGGAGTGTTGCGCCAGCGTGTGTCGATGATCTCCACCGGTGACAGTGGTTCCTCAAGTGGAACGGGTAGCTTGTCTTGTTGTTGGAGAGCGCGCGCCGCAGCTGAGAGACATGGAAGACAGGGTGGACCTTGGCGCTGGCGGGAAGCTCGAGTTCGTAGGCGACAGGGTTGACGACGCAGAGGATCTTGTAAGGTATGAAGTAGCGGAAGGAGAGCTTGTGGTTGGTGCGACGCGCCACCGTCGTTTGTAGATAGGGTTGGAGCTTGACGAAGACGGCGTCCCCGACGACGAAGGAGCGATCAGTGCGCTTCTTGTCGGCATGTGCCTTCATGATGTTGTGCGCTCGGTGGAGGTACTCGGCCAGTACTTGCTGCATGTGCTTGCGCTCCGCGAGCCAGTCATTGACGGAGGGAATGGAGCAAGTAGAGGCCGCCTCGATGCCCCAATGACGTGGTTCGTGCCCATACAGAGCAACAAAAGGTGAGGTGCCCAAGGAAGAATGAAAGGAAGAATTGTACCAGAACTCTGCGAGGGCGAGGTACTGGTGCCATTTGCTTGGGCAGGCATGCGTGAAATGCCGCAAGTAGATCTCCAGGCACTAGTTGACTCGCTCCGACTGGCTGTCAGTTTGCGGGTGGTATGGCGTGCTCATATTGAGTTCAGTCCCGATGACCTTGAACAGCTCTTGCCAGAATTTGCTCGTCAACACTAGATCCCTGTCCGATACGATTACTTCGGGAAGTCCATGGAGTTTGTATATGTTTTCCAGGTAGGCATGCGCAACTTTGGCCGCCGTGAATGGGTGGCTCAAGGAGAGGAAGTGCCCGTAGCGGGTGAACATGTCGACAATGACGAGGATACAGTTGTACCTGCCCGAAGAGGGAAGGTCGTCGATGAAGTCCATGGTGACCACTTTCCAGGCGCGGTCATGCACCGAGAGCGGCTCGAGCAGTCCTGGGTAGCTAATGCGCTCTGGTTTTGCTTGTTGACAGACGGAGCAGGATTGGACGTACTGGTAGGTTTGTTCCTTCATCTTGGGCCAAGCGAAGAGGCGACACAGGCGGCGATAAGTGACTGGCACGCCAGAATGACCGCCCATTGTGCTGTCGTGAAATGCGCGGAGCATCCGTTGCTGTAGGGCGGGGGAACGCCCAACCAGAGCCGATCGCGGAAGTAGAGCAGTCCGTCATGTGTGGAGAACCTCCCTTTGGGGTCCGGTCATTTAGACAAGTCTTCCAGAATCTTCTGAACCTGGGGGTTGGCATTGTAGCTGGTCGCGATGTTGTTCAGCCAAGTGGGTGTGTAGACTGACACGGCTGACAGAATCTCCTCAGGAGTACGGTGCGAGAGCGCGTCGGCGGCTGTGTTTGAAGACCTGGGGCGATAGCAGATTTTGTAGGGCATCTCGAGCAGTTTGGTGAACGCTTTCTGCTGCCACGGGGTGGACAAATGTTGATCGTCAAGATGCACGAGGCTCCTCTGATAAGTGCGGATGATGAACTCGTCGTTGTGCAGGTAGGGACGCCACTGCTCCACGGCCATGAGGATGGCCATGCATTCTTTTTCATAGGTGGAGAGGCCGCGGTTCTTGGGGCTGAGAGGTTTGCTCATGTAGGCGATCGGGTGCCCGTCTTGCTGAAGAACAGCTCCAATGTCATAAGCGCATGCATTAGTGTCAATCACGAACTTCTTACTGAAATCTGGAAGTTGCAGTACATGTGCTGATGTGAGCTTCAGTTCCAGAACATCAAATGCCTTCTGTGTGTCACTTGTCCAGACAAACCGGTGGTTTTTCTTTAGCAAGGTGAACAGAGGTCTTACGATGATCCCAAAGTGTTGGACAAATTTCCTGTAATATCCAGCCAGGCCGAGAAAGCTGTGTACATCTTTGGCGCAATGAGGTACATGCCACTGTTGAATTGTTTGAATCTTGCTGGGGTCGGTGGAAACGCCACGCTCGTCAATCACGTGGCCCAGGTAAGCGATCTGATGCTGCGCGAAGGAGCACTTGGACTGCTTAACTTTCTAACGGTCGTCTCTGAGCAGCTGGAGCATGTGCGCGATGTGTTGGATGTGCTCGGTCAGGGTTTTGCTGAAGATGAGGATATCATCGAAGAAGGACATGACACATTTGCGCATGACTGGCTGCAGAGTAGTGTGCATGCCTTCGTTGAATGTGGTCAGGCCTCCTGCTACTCCGAAGGGCATGACACGGTATTCCCAGTGCCCGGAGTGTGTCTGGAATGCTGTTTTATACTCCTCACCTTCTGCCATTCTTATTTGATGGAATCCCGCACGCAGGTCGAGCTTCGAGAACCATTTTGCACCGGCCAGTTCATCGAGCAATTCATCGATGATTGGGACTAGAAACTTGCCGACCACGGTCATGGAGTTGAGATGACGGTAGGCGACGCATAAGCGCCAAGTGTCGTCCTTTTTCTTGACTAGTAGAGCTGGGGACGAGAAGGGGCTAGAGCTTTTCTGAATTATCCCTGCATCGAGCATTTCTTGAACCCGACGTTCGATCTCTGACTTCAGTTCGGGTTTGTATCTGTACGGTCTGGAGTTGACAGGTTGCGCGCCGGCCATCAGGGGAATGCGGTGATCGCACTCGCGGCGAGGCGGCAAGACCCGTGGATCCTCGAAGACGTCGGCGAACTGTTCCAGTAGTCACAAAATCGCCACGGGAATTGGCGAGTTGTGGTGCTGTTGCTATCAAGAGCGCTGAGGTGCACGATGTGGGCCACTGATCCTTGCTTGCAAGCCTTGAGGAGTTCTGGTGCAGAGATGATCGAGCATTGGGTTTGGTCTGAAGATGTTGCAGACAATGTCAGTTGGCCGGTTGGAGTTGTAACAGTTAAGAACTGCTTGATCCAATCTATATTCATGGGGATGTGTTGTCGCAGCCAGTCCATGCTGAGGATTGCATCATAGGAGCCCAATTTGAGGATCTTGAAGTCTGTCCTGAAATCGTGCCCTTGGGTTGTCCACTGACACTCTGGAATGTAAGTGGTGCAGGTAATTGTGGTACCATTGGCCACGCGCACATGACATGGCCGCAGTAGCGGCTTTGCTCCGGAGAGTTTGGCTGCCAAGGAGCTGTCCACGAATGATGTGGAGCTGCCAGAGTCGACCAACAACAGAATCTCATGGCCTTGCAACCAGGCATGCAACTGCAACACCCCTGGGTCTGACGAGCCATCTTCGTCCTGACGGGACAGTGTGCAGAGATTTTCTTCGTCAGATATCGGTGATGTTGGCGGCGACTCTTGTTGCGCATCGTCTTGGGGAAACATGGCGAGCAACTCTTCCATGATGTGCATTTGCACTGTGGGTGGGCATGTGTGGTCCTTGCCCCACCGTTCGCCGCACTTGAAGCAGAGTCCCTTCGCGCGACGGAAGGCGCGAAGGGCGGCGACCTTGCTGGCTTCAGGCGTTGCGCGTGCGGCATCAGTACCGCGACGATCTTCAGAGACCGATGTTGGAGTAGCAGGTCGACTGAAGAATGGAGGTGGCGACGGGCGACTCGCATGGTTGTGGCCTCGGCGAGTGTTGACGAGACGCCCGAACGAGTGCGCACCGTCGGCCACTTCCTCCTGAAGCAGGGCCGGCGAGCATGCCGTGTCTAGGTCCAGTGGACGTTGCACGAGCACCACCGCGCGGATATCCGACCGTAGTCCCTCCACAAAACGTGTCAGGAAAAAATACGGGTGAGTGGACTCTGAAAAAGATATAAGATGATTCATCAAGGTTTTGAAACGCTCGATGAAGACTGCGACTGTGGTAGTTTGTTTGACAGCATAGAATTGTCGGATGAGCATTTCACGCCCGAATCGGGTGCAGAGAAGGGAAGTGAAGGATTCCCAGTCCAGGCCGGCCAATTTCTTCTAGACACACTGCAGCCAGATGCCCGCAGGGCCAGAGAAACTCAAGATGGCCATGGATACGCGGTAGGTGTCGTGGACTGTGAACATCTGAAAGTACTGTTTGCAAAGCGTTTTCCATACCTGCGGGTTATTGCCGGTGAACACCGGAAAGTTCATGGATGGTTGTTGACCCAAATTGGTCAGGATGGATGATGATAGGGGAGGAACATGGGCCGGAACGATCGGGAGGGAAGGCATACCCGAGACCGGAGGTTCCGCCAGTGACACCTGGGTCACTGACGATCCCCCTCCGGTGAGATCGACGTCGCCGCGGCCATCGGGCCCGTGGAGATCCCCTCACACATGGAGCAGAGGAGCGAGGTGTTGTGGAATCACCGCTCCACTCGGCGGTGGTGGTGTAGGTGCGGTCGCGCGCAGCGCCGCGACCGTGGCCTCCAACTTCGCGAATTGAGCCTCGAGATCTGGCTTCCAGTGAAGGAGATCTTCGATCTGCGAGGACTGTGCCTGCAGCTGCTTGAGGACGTGGGCGGAGTCGGCCTTGGCGTCCTGATGGAGCTTGTCGTGGTACTCCTTCAGCGCTGGATCCATGGCGGCGACGAAGGCTTGCCGCACTTGGATTCGCCGGCGGGTTTCAAGGGTTGACGCGGCGGAGGAGTGGTGTTGGTCTCTGATACCAGGATGTTAGGTACCAGGTCGATCTATAGCTAGCTTAGGATACAAGTCTCGAATTCAGATTACAAATCAAGTCTCGCTGTTCTTGAGGAGGAAGAAAGGAAGGTAGATGGGGAAAGGGGAAGAAGCCACCGTCCGTCCTGATCCAGCCTGGATGCCGACCCATCGTCGCTCGGGGTTTAAGTAGCGAGCCGTCAGGCGAGCGGGCTCAGCGGGCCCATTCTGGCCCGACGAATCTTCTGTTGGGCTGCACGATCCTCTTGGGCCGGCTGTTGACGCGTCTCGGGGTGAAGCCTTCGACTGCCTTGGCGGTACGTGCGCTGACATCTAACAAAACAACATAAGCTTCACTGACTTCTAACATAAGATCTCATATCTTGCTCATGTATAGCTTTCTTGATTGGAGACGTTGTTTTTTTCTAAAGTCTTTCCATATAGACAAATTTCTTGCAAAATTTGTTTGGTAATCCAGTTATATAATGATATCATGATATCATCTAAAGGGTGGAAGTAGTATATACTTGAGTATCGAAATGTTATTTAAAAAATATTTAACGAATATGGCTATTAGTTATCCAGGAAAACAGGGTAAAATCATTGTTTTTTCGATTTTATTATATCCAAAAAAAGCAATGAAACCACGGTGGCATACCATCGCTATCAGAATGAAGAAGAGTGTGCCAAGAAAAGGGTGGTGCAACCATGCACTATTCTTTAAAAAGCGAGTTCACCATGTTGTGCCATGTGTACGCTCAAGGGGACGCTGAGCGGAGGCTCACACCATGGTCGGGCCTAATGGCGGCGGCTACTCCATCTGGCATAGCGTACAGTGGCGACCACGAGGCACCTGACCCACTATAGCTTTACCATTTTGAAAAGACAATTGAACTATCTTCGGCCGAAGTAGCTATCCCCATCTTCCACTCATAAATATCGTGCTCATGGTGATGATAGTGGCCCCACGAGCTTGATGCCATCCACCGGCAGCATTTGCATTCTCACACGACAATGACACCAGCAGATTCACACATTCCAACCAGAGTAACCGGGTTGCCATGACCAAGAAAATGTCCATGTCTCAACTTTGTGGGGAATCCCAAAGATAACAAAAATCTAGGAAGTATGCCTCCTTCGATTTTGGGATCGACCATTCTGCTGTGCGGCAATGCAGTATCAATTAGGGCTGCACACAACTGGGCACATCGATGTGCGCAGGTGCAGCGAGCAAATCATTGATCGTGTGGTTGAGTGTTTGAAACAATCATGCATGTCCACGCTGTGCTGCCAAGGGAAACTTTGGTTTACTCTGGCTTCGATAATCTCTCGCCATCACTCTACATGATGTGCATAACAGACTAGATGCGCCACATGGGATCCAGTTGGTACAAGCTGATCTGTTCCTAATGCCTCCAAAAATCTAACAAGTTTATGACAGTTTGCATGTGTGTCATGACACATGTTACGTATTTCCCTCCATTCGAATGCGACGAAATGAAAAAAAGGGAGAATTTTCTTGAGCAGTACTATCCATGGTATAACAATCACACTTGGGAGAAATGGTGTATATGTGACTTTGTTTTAATATTCTTCTGGCTAGCTAAATAATCATTGTGATGGCCGTGGTGAATGGGAACTACTCTAGCTAGCTGATCACTATAAGTATCGGTGGAGGGGAGCTATATATATATGCACCCACCACTGATGGGGGTAGGAAGATATTAAGTTATAATAACTCAGTGTAGAGGTGAAGGGTGTGTAAGCACTGAAAATGAGTTATAAAGCTGTGGCACTTCTTTCATAAATTACTAGTGGTTTGGATGAATTTATACATTCACTCATCCAATTAAGTGATAATAACTCATGACAAGGTGAACAGTGCACAACATTAAAATGAGTAATCATCTTGCTATCCTTCTATAAAATCATATAAGTTTGGACCCTTCCCTGGACCCTGCGCAAGCGGGAGCTACATGCACCAGGTTGCCCTTTTTTTTTGAATGAATTTTATGGTGGTAGCTGCCTGGTGTGATCTGAAACGGTTTGCTCGCCCAATGAATATGGAGGCCTTAGCTAGGTGCATATTTTGCTTCTCCTCAATCAAGTTTTGAGAGTGTGCTGGAAGTGGTTGGAGAAGGTGGGGGATGATAATCCATGGGCTGGGCTTTCTATTTCTGTCACGCAGGAAGCGGAAGCAATGTTGCATGCTGGCTTTTGATGCACGCTGGGAAAGGTGAGACATTGCTCTTCTGGTCAGATTCTGGCTCCACGGTCATAGTATGGCGCAGCTCACTCCAAATTTGATGAATTTCCTGAAGCTTGTTGCTCATTCTTGTACTGTTGCGGAAGTACTCGGCCAAATCTACTTACATTACATTCTACCTCGTATGTCATCACATGTGCTCATGAGCTTTGGAGGTCTTGGGAACCCCTCGAGTTGAAGGTCTTTGTCTGGCTTACCCTATGCAACCGTCTCAAGACCATAGACAAACTCACGACGAGGTAGTTTTAGCATCCTCCATGCTGCCCTCTTTGCGCTCAGGAGCTGGAGAGCCGACAACACATTCTCCTAGGTTGTACCTTCACTCGAGAGGTCTAGTACCATGTTCTCCTCATCGTGTATCTATACCCTTCTACTCCTATTAGCCACAAGGACCTTGCTAAATAGTAGTCCAATCTCTCCATGACGCGTAGCCGCCCGCTGGTAAACTCCTTCATGATCCTAACGTCTCGGTTCATTTGGTTGGATCAAAATATTGTGTATTCGATAAGGCAGCGACCTTGCCCTTGTCGGTTGTCCACAAAATTCGGGCAGAGTAGTCGATGTGGAAGCTTGCTCGTACGGGCACGGTGGGAGTCCAGGAATCTTTTTTACCCTATCTTGCTTGAGCAATCGTTTGTGATTGGATCCTAGCCATGTAAATATGTTTGTCACTCTGGGTTTTATTCTCCCCATCTTAATACAAAACACACACGATCATCTGTTCTCGAAAAAAGATTTGGATAGTTTTTACATCCATACATCCATAAATGCCAATGGTCAGGATGGGCTCATTGCCCGCGCGCGAGATGGCAGCCCCCTACGGCAAACTTGATGTCATTAGCCATTTGTTCTGGTGTCCACAACATCCGCGCTCTCTGCTTGCTCTCTCGTAAGAGTGGTTGGGTAACCTCGAAGTATAAGGGCGAAGTAACTTAGCAATAAGTATTTTCTTCAGTAGAAAACATAGGTTTATCGAACCAGAAAGAGTTCATCCAACAAACAAAGTCACTAGTGCCTGCACATAAAACACAAAGCAAGCTTGTCCCCAACATGTCAAAGGTTGTCAAGCTTCTGATCTTGCTTGTTACAAGATTAAATTGCACGGTATGATAGAAATTGACAGATAGATAAAATAAAAGAAACGGTACAACATGGTAAAGTGTTTTTGATGAGGTTTTTACTAAAGCAAAGTAGACCTCCGGGGCCATAGGTTCACTAGTTGCATCTCTTCAACCATAACGGTATAGTGGCGTAAACAAACTAAAGTTGAATAACGATTGAATTGTAATATTTATATTTATGATTATGATCAGTCATGGTATAACCTCATATAATCGTTACGTCCGTGATATGGCGTGTTGGGCCGTGCTCCTTGTTCGCGTGAATGAAAACTGGTGCGGGCCGACGAAATGCGTCGGCCCTTGTACATGCCATTAAATTAGGGAGCATAGTGGAGTAAAAGATATATATTTTAGAGTTTGCATAGGGCCTCAGATCTTTTTGTCGGCTCGGCACTGCCCCTGCAACCGAATAAGACTAGCTCTTGGCTTCCTAGTTTGTGTGAGATTTGATGGGTCGTGGACTCGTGGTAGTTAGTGAGGCTAGCAATGCAAATTGCCTGGTGCGACAGACGTGATATGCTCGATCTGGTTTGACCCAAGCAGCAACCGAAAATATTTCTTTTGACGGCTCGCCACTTGACAATATGAAATACAATTCTCCCAGCAAGAAAATGATACTAGGATGTAAGACATGTTTAGCAGACCATGTTTGGAGGATCTCCTCTGGAATACATGGGAAACGAATCAAACTACCATACTTTTTCTTCAGGGAAAAAGAATCAAACCATCATACTAGCTTGCTCTTGGAAGCATCCTAGTAAGAACAACGCCCACCATACTCTGTTAATCTATGGGTTGCTTTGATTAGTTAATGCAACCGAAAGCCAAAAAGTTATATTTCACGTTGTCAGTTGTTGTTTGGGTTTACTCGCACCAACATCTAATGCTTGCAAACGACTGTAGAAAATGATATCGACAAATGTAATAACGTCTAGGCAGCGCCCACTTCTCATCTGCTGAAGCATGTAAACTGAAGCTGAGAAGAATGCAGAAGCCGAACTTGGACGAGCAGCTCCTGCTAGAACCCGTGGAGAGGAGCGATCATGTGGCGGTGTTGGAGGAGGCGAAGCCACTGCTGCGGCTGGCCGGGCCGCTGGCGGAGGGCGGCATCCTCCGGTCCGCGCTGCAGCTGGTGTCCGTGATGTTCGTGGGCCACCTCGGCGAGCTTCTCCTCGCCGGCGCCTCGCTCGCGAACCTGACCGGCCTCAGCTTGCTGGTGGGCATGTCGAGCTCCCTGGACACGCTGTGCGGGCAGGCGTTCGGCGCGCGGCAATACCACCTCGGCTTCTACAAGCAACGGGCGATGGTGTTACTGGCGCTCGCCTGCGTCCCCATTGCTCTCGTCTGGGCCAGAACCGCCAAGATCCTCCTGCTCCTCGGCCAGGACGAGACCATCCTAATCACTGCGCCTACGCGCGGTGGCTCCTCCCGGCCCTTGTCCCGTACGTCCCTCTCGTGTGCCACATCCGCTTCCTGCAGTCGTGGTGCCCGTCATGGTCAGCTCCGCCGTCACGGCGCTGAATCACATCCTCATCTGCTGGGCAAGAGGGTTGGTTGCAATTTCTGGTTCACATATCTCCTTGATAAAAATATCTATGTCAACTTGATGGGCATAATTGTCATAAATACGAAATGTAACAAATAGTTATAAATGAGAATATACCACATCCGAATCATAAACTGGACGAGGGCCGACGGGGACGCATATCAAAACAATACCACTATGTATAACAAACAACATACGGGTAAGAAAAATTATACAAGTAACTATCTAAATCACACGAACATGATTTTTTTTTATAAAAAGGATAAGAATAAGAGGCTCACCAAGGTGGTGCCGGCGACGGAACGGTGTGGGCGATCGATGGTGGTTAGGACTGGGACAAGAAGGTACTAAGTAAACCACACCTACATATGCAAACTTAGAAGTTAATTTGAGCTCAAATTGCATATAAATCAAATAAACTACCACATATAATTACTCCCAAACTAAAACCCACAAAATCATTATACTTATAGAGCATTGCAAAAGCTAATCTACCAATGAGAGATGAAAGGACAAAGTTGCTAACCTTTGTGAACACTTGGATGGATGGGGTGCCTTCAAATCTTGGATAAATTTTGGCAAAAATGGAGGTGAGCTCGAGCAAGAGGGGAAGAAACAGAGGAGAGAAAAGGGAAAAGACAAAGGGCTTCGGCTCGGGCTGGATGAAGCACTATATATAGTGATTTCTTTAGTCCCAGTTGGTTATACAAACCGGGACTAAAGGTGCACCTCTATCCTGGTTTGTAACACGAACTGGGACTAAATGTGCTCGTGGGTGCCAAGCCTGACACAAGCCTGCCACCATCCTTTTAGTCCTGGTTTGTGGCACGAGCAGGGACTACAGGCACGCCACGAACCGGGACTAATGATGCCCGCCCCCTAGCCATTGGAATCGGGACTAATGGTCACATTAGTACCGGGCCATTATCAAATCAGGACTAATGAGGCTCACGTAAAGTCGTTTTTCTACTAGTGATACATGATTGCTGCCTTGAATATCGACATAACTCTGCGCTTTTCTATCAATTGCCCAACAGTAATTTGTTTACCCACCGTATGTTTTTTGTTCGAGAGAGAAGCCTCTAGTGAAAACTATGGCCCCCGAGTCTACTTTTATCACATATAAAATCCAACAATACCTTGCGGCAATTTACTTGCCGTTATTTTATTTTGTATTTTACTTTATCTATCTGTCACTACGAGATTTGATCCTTGCAAACAATAGTTGTGTATTCGATAATGCAACGGCCTTTCCCTTGTCGGTAGCTCACAAAATTCGTGTGGAGTTGTCGATGTGGAAGCTTGCTCATGCATGCACGGTGGGAGTCCAGGGATCTTTTTTACCCTATCTTGGTGAACTTGAGAAATCACTTGTGATTGGATCCTAGCCATCTAAATATGTTTGTCACTCTGGTTTTTGTTCTCCCCATCTCAATACAAAAAGCATATGTGGTCACGTGTTTTTGAAAAAAGATTGGATAGTTTTTAGATCCATCCACCTTACTAAATGAGCTTCTGTCATGGAAAAAGAGTAAGACAACCAAGACATGCCTACGGTCAGGATGGGCTCATTGTCAGCGCGTGAGACGGCAGCCCCCTACGGAAAACATGATGTCCTTGGCCATTTTGTTCCGGTTTCCACAACATCTGCACTTTTTGTTCTCCCATAAGAGCGGTTTAGTAATCACAAAGTATAAGAGTGAAGTAACCTAGCAATAAGTATTTCCCTCAGTAGAGAATCTAGGTTTACCGAACCAGGAATAGTTCTTCCAACAAACAAAGTCACAAGTGCCAGCACATAAAACACAAAACAAATTTGTCCCCAACACGTCAAGAACGTTGTCAAGCTTCTTACCTTGCTAGTTACAAGATTAAATTGCACGGTATAGTAGAAATTGATAGATGGATAAAATAAAAGAAACGGTGTAGCAAGGTAAAGTATGTTTTATGAGGTTTTCAGTAAAGCAAAGTAGACCCTCAGGCCATAGGTTCACTAGTGGCATCTCTTCAAGCATAAATGTGTAGTGTGGTAAACAAATTAAAGCATATATATATATATATATATATATATATAGGGAAAAGCAAACCTATGCAACAATCTTGTGGAGGTAGCAATCATAGCCACATGTTAAGCTTGGGATCTGGTCCAAAACTTTGCCATCTTTGAATTTCTCACATTTCAGTTGGCTGAATCTTATTTCCTCTTATAGATGGTTTTGGACCACGAGCGCATGTGCCTATGCACTAGGCCCAGCCCATAGCCTGCCAACCCTGCGACATGCCAGTCATCGGCCCACGTGAAACAGTTCCAAGCCCATGAAAGGTTCCTATATGCGCATGGTGCTCAGCTTGTGAAAGGTTCATTATTTTTTTCGCCTTCCTTTTTTAATTAGTTTTGCACCCCCTGTCCGACACCCTCACTCATTTTATTATTGTTGGGCTGCTTGGAACCCGTCCAAATGGGCACATAGCATGGGAACGTCAACATTATGGCCGTTAAGAGTAAAACGAATAGTTGAGAAGCCCAATGCACCGGCCGATTTGTGTAGCAAGGTGAGTACTATGCAAGGTTTCTGTGTCAGGAAGAAGAAAGAAAACTTGGCATGTGTACCATGGTAGTGAAGCACGAGTTTTAAAAGGTTGCCGTATGGATGAGCATAGCATGTTTTAAAACATTTACGAATAAGGGTTTGCTATCAACAATATTTACAGAATTTACACACTCATTCCTGTTTGGTACACAAGGTGTAAGGTTTGAAAACTAGACACTTTTTTTGTTACTATCATCACAATTTTATGATATAGGCCAACATCACACATAATTCCGTCGTTACCAATAGCACAGGTTATGTCCGATACTTCTTTTAGGTCTTCTACTAGACTTAAGAACACGTTTGTCTACTGCTTTATTAAAACTTGTGTCAGCAAAGAGTCTTTTATTTTGCTCCAAACTTACATTTGAACGTACCAACAAGCATTGACTGATAGTAATTCATAGCAGATTTTAAAAGCATGCCCTGGTAAAACATTCTATTCTGCATGCATGCGGACACAGTAAAAAAGCCGCAAGCACGACGACGTTTTTGTCTGCACACAGGCAGACGGACATGATAGCATCCCAAGGTCCCCCAGTCCATGCGTGTACACTCGTTGCATGCTAGCCTCCGTCGGTGCGACCAGCAGCACACTTCGTGCGGCCAACCACAAATGTATGTGTGTGTACGTTTGCTAGCTTCCAATGGATATAAAATAAGTCCGACACCATGCATGCACCTGTGTTTGCCAGTTTTATGAAAGTGATGGGTCAACTTACTATATTTACTAACACGTCATTTATACTTCCTTGGGGCAGTCACATGACGAAGCTGTCTGTCCGGATGGTCCCCCGCTGGCCGCACCCTAGGCTATACCCAGTAGAGCCAAAGCGTGAATGCACGGATATAGCAAGGTCAACTCACACTTTTTCTGTTCTGGAGGGTAGCGTGCAGCCTTTCCTAGCCATGTTTTGGTCCGTCGTTTAACTAGTGTCGTAGAGCACCGTGCACCGTGAGGCAGAATCGTTTCTCTCGCCTCCCAGTGCTTGCACCACAACCCACCGCTTTGAGGACTCCATGTCCCAAGTTTTTAGCCTAAGCTATCTGCTAGAAGAGGTTGTTGATAGGGTAGACAGTCCAAGGCCAACTCCAACGCACGGCCCCCATCAGGTCCGAGTGTGTCCGTTTTGGTCCTAAACGGATAGACGGAATGGCCCAACACGCAACCGCATTCGCAAATAATGTTCGTTTCTGGTCCGTCTCGGTCCATCTTTGGCGCAAGTTTGATCTGGCTTTGCGGTCAAACGGACACCCAACGGACGCGCATGTGTCCTCTCGCCGTATGCCTCGGGTCCGTGTATCGGCCGCCCAACTACCTCCCACCATCCCCCAGGGGCGCCTTATATAGCGGCTCGGGGGCGGCCGCGTGCGTCACACGTGGCGGAAGGCGGGGCGGCGTCGCCGTACTTCGCCGCCCGTGAATCAATGGCATGCTGGCATTGATTCCCCGCGGGAAAACCGAGACGATGAGGACGACCAGCCTTCGTCTTGCTGACGCGCCGGTCCCACCACTCGGAAATGAAAGCATAGAAAACCGACACTCACATCATCCCTGGATGATAGAACACTTCCAGCACGTCATCAAACAGTATTGATACTGAGCGCTCGTCGGCGTCCACAACCGGGTATCTCCGAGGCATCGCCGTTTGCCTAGCCGGTTATAGCATAATCTTGATTAATCTCAGATTAGTTAGTTTGCATGTGCTAGCTGAGTACGGTGTGTTAGTATCACGTTGTGTTTGGTCAGAGTCATGCACAACCTATGCATGCATGTAGGAACAAATGGAGTACTTTAAAGTAGGAGAAGCAAAAGGTGCCGAACCTAGACACAGATTGAATGAAACCTTTCAGACTGAAACCTACTAAAACGTATAGATGTATGGAACCTTTCCAAGCTAGCAACAAAACAAAACCACACAATAGCCTTCTCGAAATAGAACATGCTAGCTGACAGGTGATGTAAAGGAGCTGCCCCCATTCCACGAATAGCGCTCGCCTTTTCAGAATCTAGCTTGCCATTTCCATCCACAGCCCTAGAAAGAGCCCCACATGTTTTCCTCTTCTGTGAATGTGATCTCCAATAATGCAAGAATTAGAAACCTTATTCATACAGAAGTTCGAATCTTGATGCAAACCTAAGGTTCCGATAGCACACTCTGGTGCTAGTGTAGATAGGAAAGCCGTTCCCTATATATATATATATATATATATATATATATATATATATATATATATATATATATATATATAATTGACTTTCAGACTTTTGGGGCGCCATAGCACTGAGAATATTTCTCAGTTCAGTTGGTGCGAGTGTGTTCTTTAGTACTTGCTTAATTTCGTTCCCAAACTCAAGAAAGACATGTTGTCTAGCATTGCAAGCACAAACCCCAGACGGATCCGGTGTTGCCATCGCTTGCGGGCGCTGAGGAATGAGGATTCTTGCTGTGTTGTGGTGGTGGTGCAGGGGTGAATTGGTAGTAGTACAAAGCAAGAATCGGGAGGTAAGGGATGAACATGAGCAACGCCTGTTGCTGCACCGAGGATGAAGAACTGGATTCACACAGCATGTGGGTAGCGAGGTGCTGCGGAGAAAGGGGATGGACTGAATAAAGCCAGCTGGAAGGGATGGGAGAGGAGATGGGTCATGGTAGGTGGCCGTTTGGTAAGATCACGGACGTGAGGTTCGCAACGGGCGTTTCCTAAAAGGCGCCCGTTTGCGCACATGGGCGCACACCCCCGCGATGCTCTGGGCCGGCCCATCTAAAGTGTTTTCTTTTCTGTCTTAATCTGCAAAAAATCGGGTGCTACCGCTAGGATTCGAACCAGCTACATCCCGCATCAATGACCGATGGACAAACCACTCGGCCGCCGCACGGCATCTGGCTACAACTTACTTTTTCCTCTCTAATTCGTTCTTCTTCCTTTTCCCTTTTTTAGTTTTTCATTTTTTTTCTTTTGTCTTGGTGTGATGAATTGGTTTGCAAATACATGGACGTTTTTCTTCAAATCGATGAACTTTTTTTGAATTACAATGAACTGTTGTTCAAATTCGATGAACTATTTTTCAAATTTGATGAACTTTTTTTGAATTTAGATGAACTTTTTCCAATTTCGATGAACTTATTTCAAATTTGATAAACTTTTTTCCACTTTTTTGTGAACTTTTTTCAAATGCATGAACTATTTTTTAAAATTGATGAACTTTTTTAAAATTGGTGAACTTTTTTCAGAATCGATGAACCATTTTTGAATTTTGATGAACTTTATTCAAATATGTGAACTTTTTTCTCAAGATTTGTAAATTTTTTTTGAAATGGATGAACCTTTTTCAAAATCGCTAGACATTTTTCTCAAAATCGTGAACTTTTTGTCAAAATTGATTATTTTTTTTCAAAACAAATGAACTTTTCTGTTATTCATGAACCTTTTCCAAAATGTTTTCAAAAATTTAGATCAAAGCGCGACAGTAAACGTTTGCGGGGGTACAAATGTACTTACAAAGTTGTCCCTGTAATTGGTCAGTAGAGCGTGGTAGGTGAGGCGGTTAGTCTTACTGGTTCGGTGTTATCACGGCTCTCGCGCCGGTTAGGAGCTCCCTCCGCAACGTTATGATGAACGAATAAATGCGCGGGGGCCCAGATCATTTGCTCGGACATATGGGCCATCTATACTCAAAAAATACGCAGTACAGTGGCCATCCCAAGCTGATTGGAGCGTTAGGATATCGGGTCTATCTGAGCTCGAGCTCAGAAATGAATTTTCGTATTTTTCAATCGTATGGATAGAATTTTTTTCTATATTGACTGAAGCCTTGTTTCTCGCTTTGAAAATTTATTTTGGTGTATCAAAAACAATATTCACGTTTGATGTACGCATTTACATTTCGTAGAATAAATTGTGCAGAGGCAAACGAAAACATATATGGACACCGATTTATTTGATAAGAACAGTATACACCTTTATTTTTTTACAAAACTACAATAATTCACTTCTACATAGCCAGTATCACTTCGCGTTGAACTAGCCGATCATAGTTGAGCTCCATGCCTGATGCGAGTTCTTCATTGTCAACAAGGTAACCACCACATACAACGGTGCCTAGTGTCCGCATCTGACTCAACATTGTGGACAATGTGCTTGAAATGAAGAAGCACGGCTGAACCGAGCACAACAAAGTGTCTGTACAACAGAAAAATCAGTGAAAAATAATGAAGCTCACATTAGTAGTGATTGAAACAAAAAAATATTACAAGAAACAAAATGCTTGTACAATGATATCAGTAAAAAACAGTAGGGGTATTCCCTACTGTTTTGCTAAACAATATCAGTAAAAGAAGCAAACACTAGCCATGGTTCAAGGACATAATACAATTGGGTGAATCAAAAGGTCTTTACAATAAAAGAAGCACACACAAGCAATGGTTGAAGCAAAAGTTTACTACCATGGATGCATATACAAACCCTAAATTAGTGAAAAACAATGAAGCACACATCAATAGTGGTTCAAACAAAAAAGATGCAGTGGAAGAACAAAAATGTATGCACAATAACTTTAGTCAAAGAAGCAGCACCAGTCATGGTTGAAGCACACACTAATATTGACGGCGCCATGAACAAGTATTGGTCGAAGTAGAATTTATGTGCTGCAAGCGGTGCTGCAGCGCCATCTGGCCACCATTCCTTCGATGCTGCGAGCAGCCGTTAGGTGTGCCGCAAGTGGCGGCGTTGTGAGGGTGGCGACGCCGACGACGTGGTGCCCCGACCAGTGCGGGTCTACAAGGGTGGCAACACTTGTGCTGCTGTGAGAGCAGCCACCAATGCTTCAAGCGGTGGCTCCGACGATGGCAACTATGATTGAAGTACAATCGCCGGGTGTCTGTGGGATGAACTGCTCTTGTGCAAGATGTCCAATTCCATAATGTTGATTTTGCCATTCTGTATTGTTCATTTATGTTGCAGTTTAATTCAGTTCCATTTTGCCACTTTCATCTTACAGTGATGTTCAATTTCATGACCAGAGTATCCAAAATTCAGCTCATTCAGTTATAGCATCCATGAAGATTAAACAAAGACATGAAGACATGAAGATTAAACACATCATGGCAAATTTTATGGAAGCAAGGTATTAGAAGTAAGAAGCTAATTTGTTAAACACAACATGGCAAATTGTAGGAAGCAAGGAAACATGGCAACTCAACATTACCCGTCTAGGTTGGAAGCATACAATAGAAGTCCAATAATGAAATGGGCAAAACATGTGGCTACCATCAGGAAGCCTCTGTTGTGCCATCATCATATGAATTTAACGGACTTTTTGTTGACCCATTGGAATGATTTATCTACCGAAGAAAGCAATAGTATTGCAGTGTAGAAGCACCAAAAATGGTACTGGATACATAAGTAGTGTTACTTGGAAGTATGGGAATTGGAAAATGGAACAAAAACTACTATGGGCGCCAATAGGGGTATGGAAGCAAGGCATTGGAATTAACAAGCTTATCCTATGTACCCATGAATAGTTTACTAAACACAGTATCACAATTCGTCTTGGTCGGAAGCAGAGAAATTGATAATAAAACAAATAAGGTTGCTGCCAATATGAGGATACATGCTTTGCGTCCCCTACATACAGATTTAATAAAAAAATGTTGACCAATGGAAGTGTAACTTACTTACCCCAAGAAGCATGAAAACGTACGCTCGGAACATATGTATTGTTACTTGCAAGCATTGAAAATTGAAAACAAGAAGAAGACCCAAATACTAATATTGCTGCCAACCAAGGAGACATATTTACGCGCTTCACCTGCCCAGTTCATAAAAAACTTGTGAATCATTTAGTGATCAAATACATACTGGTTGACCAAATTCACACCCACAAACATGGCATAACCAAGGTACTGGCATCCACTCTAGATATCAAACAAAAATCAGAAAACAATTATTTTAGGAATCAACTAGCTCCGCATGATAAAAAATTGCCAAGAGGAGAGGACTCAAACCCGGTCGTGAGGATGTGGGTGATACTCCATTCGTGCTTGCTAAGCGAGAGCTACTCGGACCAGGTGGACCAGAGTCCAGAATGGTGGAGGAGGGCTTGATCCAGGTGGAGATAAGCGCGACAGTGAGTTACGTTCTGAGCTCGTTGGTGACCAAGTGGGCGGAGCTGGACGGCCGGTGGGGTCGCCGAGAGGCTGCACGAAGAGGAGAGAAGGAGACTCCTGCGTGCGCGGCCAGGGAGAAGGGGATCTGGGTGAGGCGAGTTGGGGACGATGCGTGCGAGGCGGAGGGAGAGCCCGGCAAGCTGTGTGCAATCAGGGACGATTGCAACCAGGGGGATTAATGACATGTACAATGGTTCTATCTTAGGCATGCCATGTAGGATAAATAATGAGGTGGAGGAGAGAGAAATCATAAGAAAAGGCTTCTCTTCTCTTATTTAGGAGAAGACAAGAGATGATCTTTTAGCACAATATGTCTCGCCACGTTTTTAGGAATAGCTAGCTATTGAAGATAAGGCTAAGAGATGACCCATTGTAGACATGTTTTTTTGTCATCTCTAAATCACATGCAAGACTTAAGATAAGACTATCTTATCAACCATTGTACATGCCCCAAGGAGGAGAGGTTAAGGGGCGGGGATTGTGGGTGGGTAGTTTGTTGCATTTTGTTTATTTACACAAGAGGCAGAATCTTAAGCGTCCAATCTCAATTGAATCAACAACATTTGAGTGGTCTGACGTTGGTGTCTTTCCAGACTATAGATAGGAAGTGTTTCCCAAGGTATTATGTGTGACTTCATTATTCCCATATTCTTATCCATGAGCTATTGAATGTTCATTGAATAACATCGTTTGTATTGATTGACAAATACTCCTATGCGACTTGTTTGTGAAAGTCTATGCTTGAATGATTATAAACTAGTCCCGAGTCGGAGTTCATGTGAGGACACATATGAATATAAGACTATCACATGAACTGGTTGATGACCATGTTTCACAGGTCATGGTGGTGGAAATGTCGAACTAATAATGTGAATGTGTTAGGAACGGTTGGTTGGACAGACCCAACTTGACACATATCATGAATGCTTTTAGTTGTCTTTTACAATGTATATGACATATCGTTGGAGCCAACATTGTCGTATGTACTTGAGATGCATAGTGACATACTTAGGGTTGCCAAACGCTACTCCATTATTGGTTACTTCTTACTCAGCTCGAATAACCATATTCTAACTACCGGAGTACCACCCAACATAGAAGATCCATAGAGCTCCTCATCAGATATGGCTCAAATGCTACAAGCCATGTTACACTACAACAAAAAATGTCTCCGCATATCGACCTCAACCCCGTAGAAGGAGCAGCTATGGCCATGTTACACTCTAGAAAATAGTGCATCCACATATCCACCCCAAACCCGTAGAAGGAGCATGATGTCATCTTCACCATGTTTCGGTGAACTCCAACTTTGCTCGTAGGTAGGGACGAGCGAGCTATTCACCATCCAAACATCCATAGACACTAGTAGAAAAAGGACCTAATGTGAGACACATTAGTCCCGGTTCGATTTTGGCCCGGTACTAATGGCACCATTAGTGCCGGTTCGAACGGCTATGCATTAATGCCGGTTCGTGTTGAACCTTTAGTACCGGTTCGTGCCAGGAACCGGTGCTAAAGGGGTGGTGGCAGGCTGACGTCAGGCCGGGGCCCCATGATCACCTTTAGTACCGGTTCGTGGCACAAACTGGTACTAAAGGGCCAACCTTTAGTACCGGTTCGTGCCATGAACCAGGACTAAAGGGGTCTGACCTATAGTCCCGGTTGGAGACACAAACCGGGACTATAGGGCAATTTTCAAACTCTAACACCCCCCTCCCCCCGTGTATCGCCATTTCAGTTTTGAAAAAATCAAAAGAAAATGATAAAAACTTCAGAAAATAAAATCCTTCGAGAGGTAGTTATATTACTACACCTACTAGTTATGAAAATTTGAGAACTTAAATTTGAACATGTTTTGCAAAAAGTGTAGGGAAAATGTAAAACGGCTATAACTTTTGCATACTATGTCGGAAAAACGTATAATATATCAAAAAATTCAGCATGAAAATCCGCATCCGATGGAGATTGCCTACGGTCAGTGTGCAATTTTTTAGAATCCTCAAATTCCAAAAGGAAAAAAAGATATGCTCAAATTTCAGTTTTTTTAATTTTGGTCAAACTATGGTCAAACTACTTATTCAAGAAGTATTAATGTTACTACATAATTATTCAAGAATATTAGTGTTACTAAATAATTATTTCAATTTTTGAATTTTGGTCAAATCTGGTCAAACTATGGTCAAACTGTGGTCAAGCTATGGTCAAACTTATTCAAGAAATATTAGTGTTACTAAATAATTACTGTTTTTTAGAATAATAGTTTCAAACTCAGATGTTGAAACGAGTGACCTAATGCTCAAGCTAAACTGCTGAGGGTTAATTGTTGGAAATATGCCCTAGAGGCAATAATAAAATGGTTATTATTATATTTCTTTGTTCATGATAATTGTCTATTGTTCATGCTATAATTGTGTTATCCGGAAATCGTAATACATGTGTGAATACATAGACCACAACACGTCCCTAGTGAGCCTCTAGTTGACTAGCTCGTTGATCGAAAGATAGTCATGGTTTCCTGACTATGGACATTGGATGTCATTGATAACGGGATCACATCATTAGGAGAATGATGTGATGGACAAGACCCAATCCTAAGCATAGCGCAAAGATCGTGTAGTTTGTTTGCTATAGCTTTTCCGAATATCAAGTATCATTTCCTTAGACCATGAGATTGTGCAACTCCCGGATACCGTAGGAGTGCTTTGGGTGTGCCAAACGTCACAACATAACTGGGTGACTATAAAGGTACACTACAGGTATCTCCGAAAGTGTCTGTTGGGTTGGCACGAATCGAGACTGGGATTTGTCACTCCGTATGACGGAGAGGTATCTCTGGGCCCACTCGGTAATGCATCATCATAATGATCTCAATGTGACCAAGTGGTTGATCACAGGATCATGCATTACGGTACGAGTAAAGTTACTTGACAGTAACAAGATTGAACGAGGTATTGGGATACCGACGATCGAGCTCGGGCAAGTAACGTATCGATTGACAAAGGGAATTGTATACGGGATTGATTGAATCCTCGACATCGTGGTTCATCCGATGAGATCATCGAGGAGCATGTGGGAGCCAACATGGGTATCCAGATCCCGCTGTTGGTTATTGACCGGAGAGTCGTCTCGGTCATGTCTGCGTGTCTCCCGAACCCGTAGGGTCTACACACTTAAGGTTCGGTGATGCTAGGATTGTTGAGATATTAGCATACGGTAACCCGAAAGTTGTTCGGAGTCCCGGATGAGATCCCGGACATCACGAGGAGTTTCGGAATGGTCCGAAGGTGAAGATTTATATATAGGAAGTCAAGTTTCGGCCATCGGGAAGGTTTCGGGGGTAATCGGTATTGTACGGGGACCACCGGAAGGGTCCCGGGGGTCCATCGGGTGGGGCCACCTATCCCGGAGGGCCCCATGGGCTGAAGTGGGAGGGGAACCAGCCCCTAGTAGGCTGGTGCGCCCCCCATGGGCCTCCCCTGCGCCTAGGGTTAGAAACCCTAGGGGTGGGGGCGCCCCACTTGCCTTGGGAGGCACTCCACCCCCCTTGGCCGCCCCCCCCCTTGGAGATTCAATCTCCTAGGGCCGGCGCCCCCTAGGGGTCCTATATATAGTGGGGGGAGGGAGGGCAGCCGCACCCTAGCCCCTGGCGCCTCCCTCTCCCTCCCGTGACACTCCTCCCTCTCCCTGAGCTTGGCGAAGCCCTGCCGAGATCACTGTTGCTTCCACCACCATGCCGTCGTGCTGCTGGATCTTCATCAACCTCTCCTTCCCCCTTGCTGGATCAAGTTGGAGGAGACGTCTTCCCAACCGTACGTATGTTGAACGCGGAGGTGTCGTCCGTTCGGCGGTAGGTCATCGGTGATTTGGATCACGACGAGTACGACTCCATCAACCCCGTTCTCTTGAACGCTTCCGCGCGCGATCTACAAGGGTATGTAGATGCACTCCTCTCTCCCTCGTTGCTAGATGACTCCATAGATTGATCTTGGTGATGCGTAGAAAATTTTAAAATTCTTCTATGTTCACCAACATTAATAGGATTGGGAAGACTTGGAAAGTAGGGGGAATAGAACTCCGAAGTTAAGCGTGCTCAGGCTAGGGGAGTGAGAGGATGGGTGACCGACCGGGAAGTTAGACGATTTGGAATGAGTGATCCACACTTGAGTAGTTAAGAGGGGTGATTAGAGACTAAATCATCAAATAATTAAATTCAGAAAATTGAAAAACAAAAAAAAATCAAAAAAAAATTCAAAATTTTCATAAAAAAATTCAAAAAAAAACCTAAAGGTCCCCCATGCCACAACGCGCGCTCACGCCACGTGGTGGGCCTTTAGTGGCGGTTCGTGCCGAACCGGTACTAAAGGGGGGGGGCTTTAGTGCCCACACTTTAGTGCCGGTTACAAAACCGGCACTAAAGGCCCTTACGAACCGGTTTTAAAGCTCCGTTTTCTACTAGTGACATCTGGGACCCATGTGTAAGTTCTCTCTTCTTCCTCTTATCTTCTCTTCTCTCCTCTAGCTCTTTCTCCCCCCCCCCTTGTCAGGACCCCGATCCTAAGTCACACTGATCTAGCATGTAACACATCATATCACTTTGCGGCCTCACGCACGGTATTCCCACGGGTGCCACCTTACCTGGCCCGGGACCGTTTGCGCCTTTTGGCTCACATATATGATAGTGTCGCTAGCATCCATATGACAAAGAACCCGGGCCGACATGACTAGTCGTGAACCCAAAGCGGCACTAACCCATGGGGACAGGCATACATGAATCAACTTCGAGCATGTCGGTCAACAGCGTGTGAATCCGGGCTGTAGCGCTGGGATAACAGGACTCCGGTAACTCGGGATGTAGCAGGCTAGGCAGGACTCCGGATGTCACCGCGTGACATTTCCTCGAAGGGACAGACACAGGAACGAAGTGAAACACATGCCGGCCAGTCAAGTGTCCTGAGCAGTAGTGCTGGGCTAGCAGGACTCCGGTGAACCGAGCTGTAGCGGACTACTATGGCTCAAGGAAGCACTAGACTACATTTCCCCATAAGAGAGGCTGCCAAGGATAAACAACTAGATTGTTGGATCCCACACATACCAAGCATTTCAATCATACACACAATATGCTCGATATGTGTAAATACAACATGGCATCACAACATAACTCTACGACTCAAAGTATTTATTCATTAGGCTCCGAGGAGCAAGATATTACAAACATGGGTCTTATGACCCAACATACAGAGCATACAAGCAACAAGCACATGCGGAAGCTTAACTTGTCTGAGTATAGACAACTACAAATGAAGAAGGCTGAGAAGCCTGACTATCTACCAGATCCTGCCGAGGGCACAAGATCGTGGCTGAGGTATCAAGCTAAACGTCAAAGTCCACGCGGAACTACTAGCGAGACTGACGTCTCTCTGCAAAACATAAAATAGGCAAACATGAGTACAAATGTACCCAGCAAGACTTACATCAGAACTATCTACATATGCATCAGTATCAGTAAAGGGGTGGTGGAGTTTGACTGCAGCAAGCCAGATTTGACTCGGTGGCTATCCTGAACTACGACAACAAGTAACTCTTTTGAGGTGGCGCACACGAGTCCACATATTCACCATATCAATACTCCACTATGGATTCGCTCTCGTCTCCCTACGAGAAGGCCATCCATAGCACTCACACTTATCTTGCGAGTTTTAGAGTATCCACTTCAAGTTATCTATGAACTATGCAAGGGGTCCAAGTTTCCATATCCGAGGAATCCGTCTATTCGAATAGATAATGATAACCCTGCAGGGGTGTACTTCTTCACACACGCTCCCACCACTTACCGTCGTTTACACAACATGTACTCGGCAACCTTCAAGCGAAAGCCCAACGAGGGTGTCGGCCACGGCGTACCTAAACACTCAAGTCTCTAGTCCAGGTTTATCGCCTATCCAGGTTCCATCCACAGGGAGTCCGGCCGAGGTTTCCACATACGGCCCCGAACGATGTGTACAGGGTTCCGGGACACCAAACAGGCGCCCGGCATGCCCGGCCACGGTGTATCTACCACATCATAGCCCACCCCTAGGGTCAGCGCTACGCACGGCCGCCAACACATAACCTACAAACACCAGAAACTAGTTGCAACTCCTGGACAGAGTACTAGGGTGATTAAGAAGCCGAGAGGGTCAATTAAGGATCCCAATGAGTGGTAGTAGCTGTTCATGGATCACAGACACAGAACTCAGTTCCTAAGAACGGTTTCAATGAGACAACCCACCATGTACTCCTACATGGCCTCTCACCGCTACCTTTACCAAATCGTGTTCACACACTTAGCTCACACACAGTAGGACATGTTCATCACCATTCCAATTCTTTCCCGATGAATCAGACCCGACACAACTCTATGCAATAGCAGGCATGACAAACAAGCATGAATGAGTAGGCACATCAGGGCTCAAACAACTCCTACTCATGCTAGTGGGTTTCATCTATTTACTGTGGCAATGACAGGTCATGCAAAGGATAAAGGGGTTCAGCTACCGCAACAAGTAACAGATGAATCATTGTTGTCCTAATGCAGTAAAAGAGTGCAAGAGCGAGAGAGTGGGATTATATCGGAATGAACAAGGGGGTTTTGCTTGCCTGGCACTTCTGAAGATATTATAGCTCTTCATGGTGTCATCGAACCCATCGTCGAAACCACGTCTATCGAGAGGGGACAAATACCGGCAACAGGAGAAAGAAACACAATCAATGCAATGCACAATATGATGCATGATCATGACATGCCAATATTCTATGGTTTGAGCTAATGCAACTAGCAACATGTTAAATGGAGTTGGTTTGAACCCTAGGTTCAAATTCAAACTCCATATGTGAGAGTTTAAATTCCATTTATATGAATTGGCCTAATCAGCAGCCATAAGTAGTTCTAACATGCATGAAAATGCCATAAACAGATTCCTTGAATTTTTCTGATAATTTTTCATATATAATTTAATTCATTTGGAGTTATGGTTGAATTTATATGATTTTTAGAAGTTTAAATTGTTTTCTGGAATTTCCTGTATTATTTTAAATCTAGAAATTCCTTTACTGCATCAGCACTACGTCATTATGACATCAGCAGGTCAACAGGGCCGGTCCAGGTCAAACCTGACCTGGGGGACCCGCCTATTAGTGACTCAGGGCTAATCCTATTTTAGTTAAACCTATACTAGGTAATTAGCAGGGGCTGGCCCCACATGTCATTGTCAGCGGGGTTGATTAGGTTTAATAAAAAAACTTAACTAAAGTTAATAGGGCCCTGGGCCCGCCTGTCTGTGAGCCAGGGGGTCATTGGGTTAGTCCTAATCGGCATTTAGCCGGAGTTAACACGCCGGCGAGGTCCCGCGACGGTGGAGGTGCTCGGAAACACGGCTCCGGGCGCCATTCGACGCGCGGACGGCACCGTTGGAGAGCTGGACCTCGTCCGCGTTGGCTGGGCTAGTGGTGTCACCGGGGGTGACCTAAATCGTCGGCGGTGTCCGCTTCCACGGCGGCCGGAGTTCGGCTAGGTGCGGCGCGGGGCTACAGCTCGCTAGCGAGCAGGTTGAGCGGCGCAGGAGCACCAGGGGAGCTCCTGGAGCACTACCGCATGCTCGGACATGAGAAGATCGAGCTCAGGCCACGACAGCTATGAGACACGACAGCGCAAGCTCTCGGCGATGGCGGGAATCGAGCTAGCGGACCAAATCCACCATGGGGTATGAGGGGAAAGGGAGAGGGGCTCACAGGGAGTCGTATGGAGGTCTCGTCAGGCTCGGGGAAGAACTACTGACGACGAATCGGGCGACGGCATCCGGCGGCTGAAGGTGGGAGATGATGGCGAACCCGGCATTGCAGCGCTTCCCTGTTCGTTTCCACTGATGAGGCGACGCGGAGGAGCTCGGCGGAGTCGAGGGACACGGTAGTTGGGCGAGTGGACGATGGGGAGCGCGCTGGCAGCGAACGGCGGCGAGGCGGGGCTCTCGGTTCTCTTGGGGACGGGCGCTAGGGAGAGGGAGGCGTCCAGAGGAGAGAGGGGAGAGGGAGAGAGAGCTCTGGGCATCTCCCTGGCGAGGGAAGAGGGATGAGGGCGCGCGGGACAATGCGAAGCAGGAGGTGGCGTCGACGCGCGCGTGTCCAGCGCGCAGCTGCTTCGGTCGGCGGGGGTTGAAGACGACTGGCAAGCTACTGGTGGGCTGGGCCAGCCAGCTGGGCCGGCCAGGTAAGTGGCTGGGCTTCTCTCTCTCTCTTTGTCCTTCTCTATTTTTTTATTTCATGTTTATATTTTTCTGCAACTTTGTGGCTTTTCTAAAAATGCTTAGGCACTTTCAAAAATCACCAAACTGCTCATGCCCACTGTTTAGCATATAACCAACATGGAACATTTCAGTTTAGGATTATTTGGACATCTAAAATATTATATAGCATTTAAATGCCCAAATGCAAATAGAGTATGATTTAATTCAGTGACCCTATGATGTCCTAGAAATATGTGCACCATTTTTGTTAGAGGTTCTAGACCAAGGCAAAGATGATGAACATTTTTAGAAGGGCATTTCAGGTTCATTGAAAATATTTTATTTGGACCCTAGTTGAATTTCATTTGCTGCTAGGGTTTATCAGCCCCCCTTTCAAAGTTAATAAAATTTAGACATGATGCATGGAGGCTAATGCAAAGGCAGGCAAGGCCTGAACTGGGGCTGTGACAGCTCACCCCCACTAAACAAGAATCTCGCCCCGAGATTCAGGTGTAGGGTAAGATGAAGGGGGAACACAAACTAACATAATCTTCACGATCCAGGTTGCACTTCATAAAGGTCTTGATTCAATCACTATCTTTGTCTCGTCGTTTTGCTTCGAGAACTCCATCCAACATGATGACGACAGAAAGGAAGGAAAACCCTACAGCAATCGATCTCCTCGAAAATCGAGCACTCAAGAACAGCTCACAGAATGAGACGTAAGAACATCTCTTGAGTTGAGACATAGCACACACATCAGGAACAATGGAAAGAGGTAAATGACAAAGGTTCAATTGGATAGGCAACAATTCCACGCTGGAGTAAGATGGTGCATGGTTTCAAAGTAGCGAGGAGATAATTGCTATGATACCATAACGAGACATCTTTAAGAAGGTGACTCGCAGAAATATTCCCTTAAGTGGCAAAAAGAATTACTTTTGATTCAAAGATCATTGAAACTCTTCTCACCAGCCTGAGGCAATCACAAACGATCGCGTGAAGGAGCTTGAAGAAATGGCATACTCATACTAGAATGAATGTTGTGGACTACCTTGTTGAAGAAAACGCGATGGATGATTTGCTTATCATCAGAAATAGATGGAACCCGTGGTAGGACCACTTTGAAGATGATCCTGATCAGTAATTACTGAGAAGGGTAGTCCGTAGTAGGATGACACAATGGAGGTGCAAGCTGGGAACAAAATGCAAATGCTGGGAATGATTCTAGTAACTAGGGAGAAACCCAACAGTAGAGAGAGATTCCACTGTTTGAAAGGTTATGGCATAATCGAAGAAACTGAGAACGGATCCCAGTTAATGCCGACGATAAATCCTAGTGCTTACGCGTGCTCTCAAGAACTTGAGCATTTCCGTATTAATCAAGGTTTTACCAATATCCGTGTCAAGGATCCTGGCAACACAACATGCTACCATGATGAATAATGGTGGAAGATGCAGATGCAAAGAAAGATAACACTTTCTCAGATTTCACCTTAGCGAGGCCAAGGGATCAAAATCTGGATGATCGACCGAGAGACATTTAGCGCTCCGCTTCTAATGTTCTCCTTGATGTGCTAGCCTAACCCATTCATTGAAATGGTTTGGTATCTAGAACATCAAGTAGCAGGTCAGACTCTGGGAGCTCAGGAATCCATAAGGAATAACTACTGGAGTAAATCCTACGTAATCCTTATGGGGAGGTGGCCAACTTACTCAATCAAGATACTACAATAATAGGTCTTCCGGCTGGGTGTGTTGGCCACGACATCCACTTTACCGGGTTACAGAGAGACCAATATTATAGCTCTTGGGAAAACGTCCCAACCATCACATCTGCCTGAGATTCAGATCTGGTTGGTGTCAGGATATTACAGACTCATCGGGTCTAGAAAGAAATGAAAGTTTACAACACAAATCGACGAGATGACATTGCGAGATTCTCAGGAAATGGACTATGGTAGTAAGCTCCAAAACATGAGCTGGTTCTGCTAAACACATGTGAACACGCTGTCCCATACAAGCATGACCACATGGTGGTCTTACAATGAAACACTACCGAGTCCTGGTTGGGAACCATCATCAAGGATATCGAAGTCCTTGCATAAGTCATATGATTAGCTCTTATGGAGAACTTCTTCTCCCTGAACAAGTCAATCAGTGGCTTGGTGTGCTATGGATACGTATGGAATGAAGATGATCAGTCTATCAGACCATAGAGTACTTCACACGTGCATGACTGACTTGGGATGATTCCAGAGGAAGCAAAACAAACTTTCCGAATTCACGGCGGCAACTTACATCAAATGCACGTGAATCAAAGGAAGTCACTTCTTTCATCCAAACATATACTTCATGAACGGGGCATGAAGAAAATGCTTACACAAGTTTCCAACACTAGCTGGATGTTCAACACAATCATGGAGGAGACAAAATGCCGCTGATGGGCTCAACATCAACTCATCGGGATTTCCATATCACTGGACTTCCACCACTATGTGAACAATGTGATAGTATTGGTCAGACCAAAGATATAATGGTGTATGCTCGAGGGACAACCGCGAGTAAGACAACATTACGAATATCATTGGTTCTGATTTGATTTGACGATAGCCCACACTCAAATCAAGATTTGGGCAAGATAATAGATTCAACAGCTGATCACGGGGATCAGTCGATGAAGATATCATCTTTCTTCAACACACACACACACAAGGATATCCCTTAGTGATGAACTAAGTCGGACAAGTTTTCATCTTCCAACTCTCCAAGTTGTTGTTTAGCTTAACCAACTAGCTCAGGGTATCCAACATAGATTCTTGGAGAATGGGTGGTTTGGAGGAAAACCAACATGATCACGAACTCAACATAGCGGTCAGGTGACAATCGGGTAATACTTCCGAGAAGATATTCGGAAAATCACGAACCACCGATATGTTATTAAGCTCGAGAACAATCTTGCTTTTCAGGCAAGACGATATGATCAAGGAGCGAGGGATTGTCACAGTCCTAACTCCTTGGTCGATGAGTGCACCCGAAAATATGGACTAGGTAGCATGATCAATCTTAGAATGGTAGTTCAATAACCAACACGCTAAGAATGAGAATATTGTCCATTTACTACCAAGCAATGAGTTGCTCGGAGTATTGATTTCACACATCACGATTCACTTGTCGGCATTCCGGTTGCGACAGCACGGGACCGAGGAATGAACGATGATGGCGAGAAGTATCACTGTATCAAGAGTTCATAGGAGGTTGTGCAATTCCTATGATATTCCTGACATAAAGAGGGCAATACTTCAGGGTAGAACATAATCAAAAGCTGGATTGGCATTTTGATCTGCGGAATACAACTGCTTTGATCCAATCCTAGATATGGATGAGGTACTGGAGTTTGTTTCTCCTAGTCATTCTGAAATAGAACGGCTCGACGGACCACGAGAAAAATAAGCATCGATAACACGAATGCACAACTAAAGAGGGACAACTCAAAGGAACATATAACTTCCTGAGTTGTGGATGCATAGATTAGTATGTCGAATCAAGTTCAATAGGTTTCTTCCGGATAACCCATGCAGAAAGGTAGAACTGACAGAATCACAATTATGAATGGAGAACTCCTTAAGAGTACTCTGATTGTGATATTTTGGTTCAAAGAACTTCTGCCTTAACGGTTCATGGTATTTGGAAGGAAGAAATACCACGGACCTCGAGGGCTGTCGCAAGGTTACTAATATCCTAAAGGAACTATCAAACACTATCAACATGAGCTAAGTAGGGTGAATCTCGGGTTCAAGAACCCATGAATAGAATACCTACCACTACATGGCATCACGGGATGCTTTTGAGAATAATGGCCAGAATCACACACTGGGGATACAAAACATGGCTAGATCACTAGGTGACTCCCTAAAACACCTAGGGTCATAGTAATAGCTCCAACATATATGTCGAGGCAACACAGTACCTCAACTCACCGATTAGTATGATTAATCTGGCCCAAATGGACATCAAGAACAGGAGGAAGAGGTTTGCAAATGCATCAGACTACTTAGAAACCTGGGATGACTCGGACAGCATAACGGCTGTAAATGCTCAAAAAATTTGAGACATCCTGCAAAATAGTGGCATGACCACTCAACATTACAATATCAAGGTTCTGAGGCCAGCTATGAGCATACGGAGGTAAAAGGAACTGAACTGAGACTTGAATCCAACAATCCTATAAGTCTATGGATTAGTAACACGTCATCCTGATAGATAGATGAGAAGGCCTAGTTTCTTAACCCGCGTAGAATGAGAAGAGAATGACTCAGATCAGAGGGCATAAGGTAAAGGAGTAAAAAGAGCCTTACGTTCCCTTCCACAATAAATTCCCCTACATAACTAAAGCATTTCTAGACACAACTTTGACCGGTTTGGCTTGGTAAACAGGCAGTCAGGCTCTGATACCAACGCTGTCAGGACCCCGATCCTAAGTCACACCGATCTAGCATATAACACATCATATCACTTTGCGGCCTCACGCACGGTATTCCCACAGGTGCCACCTTACCTGGCCCGGGACCGTTTGCGCCTTTTGGCTCATGTATATGATAGTGTCGCTAGCATCCATATGACAAAGAACCTGGGCCGACATGACTAGTCGTGAACCCAAAGCGGCACTAACCCATGGGGACAGACATACATGAATCAACTTCGAGCATGTCGGTCAACAGCGTGTGAATCCGGGTTGTAGCACTGGGCTAACAGGACTCCGGTAACTCGGGATGTAGCAGGCTAGGCAGGACTCCGGATGTCACCGCGTGACATTTCCCCGAAGGGACAGACACAGGAACGAAGTGAAACACATGTCGGCCAGTCAAGTGTCCTGAGCAGTAGTGCTGGGCTAGCAGGACTCCGGTGAACCGAGCTGTAGCGGACTACTATGGCTCAAGGAAGCACTAGACTACATTTCCCCATAAGAGAGGCTGCCAAGGATAAACAACTAGATTGTTGGATCCCACACATACCAAGCATTTCAATCATACACACAATATGCTCGATATGTGTAAATACAACATGGCATCACAGCATAACTCTACGACTCAAAGTATTTATTCATTAGGCTCCGAGGAGCGAGATATTACAAACATGGGTCTCATGACCCAACATACAGAGCATACAAGAACAAGCACATGCGGAAGCTTAACTTGTCTGAGTACAGACAACTACAAATGAAGAAGGCTGAGAAGCCTGACTATCTACCAGATCCTGCCGAGGGCACAAGATCGTAGCTGAGGTATCAAGCTAAACGTCGAAGTCCATGCGGAACTACTAGCGAGACTGACGTCTCTCTGCAAAACATAAAATAGGCAAACGTGAGTACAAATTTACCCAGCAAGACTTACATCAGAACTAGCTACATATGCATCAGTATCAGTAAAGGGGGTGGTGGAGTTTGACTGCAGCAAGCCAGCTTTGACTCGGTGGCTATCCTGAACTACGACAGCAAGTAACTCTTTTGAGGTGGCGCACACGAGTCCACATATTCACCATATCAATACTCCACTATGGATTCGCTCCCGTCTCCCTACGAGAAGGCCATCCATAGCACTCACACTTATCTTGCGAGTTTTAGAGTATCCACTTCAAGTTATCTATGAACTATGCAAGGGGTCCAAGTTTCCATATCCGAGGAATCCGGCTATTCGAATAGATAATGATAACCCTGCAGGGGTGTACTTCTTCACACACGCTCCCACCACTTACCGTCATTTACACGACATGTACTCGGCAACCTTCAAGCGGAAGCCCAACGAGGGTGTCGGCCACGGCCTACCTAAACACTCAATTCTCTAGTCCAGGTTTATCGCCTATCCAGGTTCCATCCGCAGGGAGTCCGGCCGAGGTTTCCACATACGGCCCCGAACGATGTGTACAGGGTTCCGAGACACCAAACGGGCGCCCGGCATGCCCGGCCACGGTGTATCTACCGCATCATAGCCCACCCCTAGGGTCAGCGCTACGCACAGCCGCCAACACATAACCTACAAACACCAGAAACTAGTTGCAACTCCTAGACAGAGTACTAGGGTGATTAAGAAGCCGAGAGGGTCAATTAAGGATCCCAATGAGTGGTAGTAGCTTTTCATGGATCACAGACACAGAACTCAGTTCCTAAGAACGGTTTCAATGAGACAACCCACCATGTACTCCTACATGGCCTCTCATCGCTACCTTTACCAAATCGTGTTCACACACTTAGCTCACACACAGTAGGACATGTTCATCACCATTCCAATTCATTCTCAATGAATCAGACCCGACACAACTCTATGCAATAGCAGGCATGACAAACAAGCATGAATGAGTAGGCACATCAGGGCTCAAACAACTCCTACTCATGCTAGTGGGTTTCATCTATTTACTGTGGCAATGACAGGTCATGCAAGCTACCGCAGCAAGTAACAGATGAATCATTGTTGTCCTAATGCAGTAAAAGAGAGCAGGAGCGAGAGAGTGGGATTGTATCGGAATGAACAAGGGGGTTTTGCTTGCCTAGCACTTCTGAAGATATTATAGCTCTTCATCGGTGTCATCGAACCCATCGTCGAAACCACGTCTATCGAGAGGGGACAAATACCGGCAACAGGAGAAAGAAACACAATCAATGCAATGCACAATATGATGCATGATCATTACATGTCAATATGCTATGGTTTGATCTAATCCAACTAGCAACATGTTAAATGGAGTTGGTTTGAACCCTAGGTTCAAATTCAAACTCCATATGTGAGAGTTCAAATTCCATTTATATGAATTGGCCTAATCAGCAGCCATAAGTTGTTCTAACATGCATGAAAATGCCATAAACAGATTCCTTGAATTTTTCTGATAATTTTTCATATATAATTTATTTCATTTGGAGTTACGGTTGAATTTCTATGATTTTTAGAAGTTTAAATTGTTTTCTGGAATTTCCTATATTATTTTAAATCCAGAAATTACTTTACTGCATCAGCACTACGTCATTATGACGTCAGCAGGTCAACAGGGCCGGTCCAGGTCAAACCTTACCTGGGGGACCTGCCTGTTAGTGACTTAGGGCTAATCCTATTTTAGTTAAACCTATACTAGGTAATTAGCAGGGGCTGGCCCCACATGTCAGTGTCAGCGGGGTTGATTAGGTTTAATAAAAAAACTTAACTAAAGTTAACAGGGCCCTGGGCCCGCCTGCCTGTGACCCAGGGGGTCATTGGGTTAGTCCTAATCGGCATTTAGCCGGAGTTAACACGCCGGCGAGGTCCCGCGACGGTGGAGGTGCTCGGAAACACGGCTCCGGGCGCCATTCGACGCGCGGACGGCACCGTTGGAGAGCTGGACCTCGTCCGCGTCGGCTGGGCTAGTGGTGTCACCGGGGGCGACCTAAATCGTCGGCGGTGTCCGCTTCCGCGGCGGCCGGAGTTCGGCTAGGTGCGGCGCGGGGCTAAAGCTCGCTAGCGAGCAGGTTGAGCGGCACAGGAGCACCAGGGGAGCTCCTGGAGCACTACCACATGCTTGGACGTGAGCAGATCGAGCTCAGGCCACGGCGGCAATGAGACACGATGGCGGAAGCTCTCGGCGATGGCGGGAATCGAGCTAGCGGACCAAATCCACCACGGGGTATGAGGGGAAAGGGAGAGGGGCTCACAGGGAGTCGTATGGAGGTCTCGTCAGGCTCGGGGAAGAACTACAGACGACGAATCGGGCGGCGGCATCCGGCGGCTGAAGGTGGGAGATGATGGCGAACTCGGCATTGCAGCGCTTCCCTGTTCGTTTCCACTGATGAGGCGACGCAGAGGAGCTCGGCGGAGTCGAGGGACACGGTAGTTGGGCGAGTGGACGATGGGGAGCGCGCTGGCAGCGAACGGCGGCGAGGCGGGGCTCTCGGTTCTCTTGGGGACGGGCGCTAGGGAGAGGGAGGCGTCTAGAGGAGAGAGGGGAGAGGGAGAGAGAGCTCTGGGCATCTCCCTGGCGAGGGGAGAGGGATGGGGGCGCGCGGGACAGCGCGAAGCAGGAGGTGGCGTCGACGCGCGCGCGTCCAGCACGCAGCTGCTTCGGTCGGCGGGGGTTGAAGACGACTGGCAAGCTACTGGTGGGCTGGGCCAGCCAGCTGGGCCGGCCAAGTAAGTGGCTGGGCTTCTCTCTCTCTCTGTCCTTCTCTATTTTTTTATTTCCTATTTTATATTTTTCTGCAACTTTGTGACTTTTCTAAAAATGCTTAGGCACTTTCAAAAATCACCAAACTGCTCATGCCCACTGGTTAGCATATAACCAACATGGAACATTTCAGTTTAGGATTATTTGGACATCTAAAATATTATATAGCATTTAAATGCTCAAATGCAAATAGAGTATGATTTAATTCAGTGACCCTATGATGTCCTAGAAATATGTGCACCATTTTTGTCAGAGGTTCTAGACCAAGGTAAAGATGATGAACATTTTTAGAAGGGCATTTCAGGTTCATTGAAAATATTTTATTTGGACCCTAGTTGAATTTCATTTGCTGCTAGGGTTTATCAACCCCCATTTCAAAGTTAATAAAATTTAGACATGATGCATGGAGGCTAATGCAAAGGCAGACAAGGGCTGAACTGGGGCTGTGACACCCCTGCCCGACTAGCCCCACCTACTGACGGCAGATTTATAAAATAGTGGATTTTTTTATAAGAATATGACAAAGGGACACAAAATTATAGTAGTTTTTTGCTATTTACTCTGGCAAGTGTAGCAACCTCATTTGGATGGAAGAGTGGATGCACGATCTCACAAAAAAACATGCATTCCATTTAACAAAAATATAGAAAGTCAATAGCTATATTCAGTGCTACACCTGCAGACCATCAACCTCCTATTCAGTGTGGAATACATAGATCCCATCCATCTAGGTACAGGCAAGCAACTACGTCTATGCCGCTTCCCCGACACACCAACCTATCCCTTCCGCGACCCCCCGTGCGGCGGCGTGCTGCACCGGGGCCTCCCTTGCCGGCGCCCGAGGACCTCTCCCCTCACACCCTCCCCTTCCTTCGCCGCCGCCAGAGGCGCTACCGGCCAAAGCCCGTGCAACATGGTGGCGACATCGCTCTTGCTGGTCGTGGCCGGGCGTAGTCGTGGTGATGTCCACTCCCACTCCTGTTGTTACGGTGGTGCGTGGCGGCGGCAGCCAGAGTTACGACGGCGGAAGGTGGCTGGTAGCAGTGGCGGCGCGGGATCGATCTACTCCCGATGGGCTTATCGAAGGTCTATGGATTTGCACGCATCACTTGGCTGCCGGGGCGCTGGGATCCTCCTTTTTGCTGGAGATGGGCATTGAGATATGGTTGATCTTGTGATCTCATGTCTCATAAAATAATTGGCCTGGCGGAGGCCCTAGTGGTCTTCACGTGAAGTCACCGTTCTACCTGTAATCGGTCCTCTTTGATCTAGCCATCAGTGAGTTCCCGATTTCTCCTTCGAAGGAAAACAAGGACAAGTGTATATGAAGCTCTTTGGACACTTTGACTGGATAGGGACCGGTCGTGTGCCCCCGCAACAAGCTTCATCTGGATATCGCAAAGCTCTGTTTTTGTTGACACCTTGGGACATGTCTGCACCAAAATTTTCAAGGGATCAACATATGTGTAGAATGCCATGGAATGATTGGAGGAACTGCAAGTGACGAAGGTGGGCTCTTTGATGCGATGAACACATTACTTCACAAGCAGTTGTTCAGACTTGGCTTGCGGGATATCAATATATTCCCATCCAAACCGGGCACGAGTTCCCGTGAGTCTGGTGGTTCGTGACTTGTAGTAGTAGCCTCCTCTGGTGGGGGTGGCAGCATTGGGGGACTTCTTTGTTGGTGGTGCTCAATTGAGTAGCGAGTCGTGATTTCAGGGTGAAACCCCAAGGTCTGGCCTTTATTAGTTGTGTCTGGCAGTGGCTTTGTTGAAGGCATTGTTTTTGGAACACAGCCTTTCTCCAGGGTGAAAACATACGATCTTTGATTGGGCAACGACAACGCTTGTGCATTGTTTCCTTTCTGGAGGCGTTGCTTTTGGAGAACCTTTTTTTCTAGTCTGGGTGTTGTCTCTGGTGATGGTTAGGTGGGTGTTTGATCACCATGGTAGCGTCTTTTATTTTCTTCTTTTTATTTTCTTTTTCGGCTATGTGCATCCTAAATGTTTTTAGACATTTTGTTGGTGCAGACACTAGGTGTAATTGGTATCTACTTGATATTAAAATATTCCCTTTTAAAAAAATGACTATGCCGGTTATCTTCACTGAGCAAGCCACTATGGACAGTACTTGAGACAACCCCCGTAATTTTGGTTTTCTCAAGTCAAGTTCCGAGGAAATATAAAACAAACATTGTGTCACACACGCACACATGCACCCCATCACATATACGTTAGATTTGTGAGTCATTAGGAGAAGGTCAGCTTGCAGCTGGCTGATTCCCAGCAGTGGGTCTAGTCTGCACCATTGCTCGATGAAGCCGACTAGATGAGAAGCAGGTGCAGACAGTGAAAGGAAATAGATACTAGAACCAATAGTAGTCGGAGTCCCCTCTTGATCTATACAGTTCAGAGCTTGTCTGCGGTGTGCAGTTCCCGCCATACTTTCTTTTTTATCATGACATCCATTTCTTCTAGCGATCAAAGTCCAAGGTCAAGACGTGTTAAAAAAGTCTGAGCACAACAGGAAGTATGTCCTTTATTTCTATTATATACGAGGAACCCATGTCTCTCTCAATGTGTTTGCAACAAAGAAAAGTGTAGGAAAACACCTGCACGTAGGAACATTAGACACTTCCCCACCGGGAATATACGTATTGGCATATGTAGCGTGAAGGGAAGTTAGACATACAATGCTCCAAATACATGTATGTATATGAGAAAAAGGCTTTCGCCTCGCTATATTGATATAGCAACTGCCCGATACAACCAAGAGTTCAATGCTGGGGCAAACAACACAAGCATGCCCAAAAGAAACAAAAGAGAAAGAAGAGAGAAAATAACGTCAACAGCATATATTCCAGTATGTATATTCAAGTTAATTGAACACATACGTAACGACCCCAGATGGACAATTCCGTACTTCCTAGACACATCCCCAGACCATGCATGTTTCAAGGGGGAGCAAACAATCAGTGAGCCAACTAGCCTTGTGACCAATCAGCTCATAGGCAAGGAATTTTGCACTTGAGCTCAACGGAATGAATAAAGTTAATTGAACACATACGTAACGACCCCAGATGGATAATTCCGTACTTCCTAGACACATCCCCAGACCATGCATGTTTCAAGGGGGAGCAAACAATCAGTGAGCCAACTAGCCTTGTGACCAATCAGCTCGTAGGCAAGGAATTTTGCACTTGAGCTCAACGGAATGAATAAATCGGTGGTTCCATCTGAGCTTGGAGGAGACGAAGCTTTGAAGAATAGGAGTGATGCAATCATGGTCATTGAGTATGTAGCTAGTTTGTTGCATTGCATATGCATCATGGAGATTCGAACACGTGAATGTTGGGCCGCATTCACTGGGTTTATTTTTCGTCCAGCCATTGTGATGATGACCCTATCATTCTCTTTGATATTGCTGTTCAAGTGTACCAATCACAATCTTCTGGTGCAATACTGGGAAGGACACAAAAGCACGGGTTACATCGACCCCGTCTGCTCAAAGTGAACTTTTGTTCTTGTGACTTATTTTCCAAAAATACGTTATGCGGCTGGCCAAAATTACAGGAAAGAAAATCATGTGAACGACGGAAAGATTTCAAGACGTGAACCATCCCGATTTTGGACAACCAATATATATTGATTTCTGAAAACTCTTGACACAACCTAGTAAGTCCAAATGGATCCAGTTTATCGTATACTTTTGTTCATACTTTATATTTTGTAGATGTGGATGTGCATCCAAGTACATAAAGTACATAAAGTTCACTTGGTTGAAAACTGGATGTGCATCCAAGTATCCATCCAAGTACATAAAGTTCACTTGGTTGAAAAGTGGACGTGCAAACTCCAACAAAATTCTGCAATTCATAAAAATAAAATAGCAAGCCAATCACTCGTCTTAAATACTACACACCATCCACCTTGTCGATGAGTTAGCACCTAGTGTAATTTCTCTAACCTACCCATCAAGTTTCCATCCATATATATGCCTCCCGCCGATACCTATCTATTGTGTTAAGCATATATTATCCATTTCTTGCGGGAATGCCTATTTTATCTCAAGTGAGCTTCCCGTATAGTACCCAAGATATAGTCCATATTTGGCTTTTGTTAAAGTTGAGGCAATAAGAACATATGCTCCGAACACACTCAAACTATGACAAATATGTTGATTTGAGAGGCATTAGGAAGATATCAGCTTGTACCTAGTAAACGTCCTGTGGGGCATCTACTCTGCATCATTACTTTCAATGCATGGAATTAGTGACATTAACAAGTACTTTTACAACAAGTCTTTGCAGAAGATCTTGTCAAGGATGAGCGGCAACAGGGAGGTTTGAGTGCATGCCATCCGACTTGAAAGTAACCAAGCTAGCTATGAAGTAGCTAAGATAGGGAGAGTTGAGATTGAAACGATCTGGTTACAATCAGGTCTTGAGAGGGTTGTACACATTTGTGCAATGGATCTGCTTGGTCCAGTTTAATTAATTCAATACCCTTTCCCCACACAGAGAAAAACATCAAGTCTTTGTGGACCATTTATTTTCATGAGTTAATGGCCCAAATACAGCAATACTACATCAGAATTCCGGTAGTATATTCTGGCTTCAAGGGTATATTGGGTAGTTCACTGCTATAAACCCTGCAGAGCCAGCCTCCCTAAAAAATAGAACGGGGATAGAATAGGAATTTCATATCATCCCTTTTTTATATCAAAATCGATCGTTTCGACGAGAAGAAGACAATCCGTGTAGATCATTTTTCCATACGAGGCAGTCTTGGGAGCGTAATCAGCCGAATAGTGTTCTGAATACAAAATCTCGGTATTTCGAACACAACTTCGGCCTTCGAGATGAGATCGGATGGCGATGGCCCAAACATCAAAGTTTCCCCTTTTGACGATACAGAACTTTCTTAGTTTGAGCACTTCTTCATTTGAATCCATCTTAATTAAGTTCTTTGTCGTGCCAAAATTTGGTGTCAACACATGCCCCCCTGTTTTTTTGGCAAACTTGTGTGCCGAAAAATAACTTGCACAATGCTTTTTCTAAGGACGATGTCAACACTTCATCGGCCATTTATATTTCTGAGGGCGATAATTATGTATCGGCCATGTTTATGCTAAGGGCGATAGTTATTTATCGGCCATGTCTTTGCTTAGTACCATAGTCATATATAGGTCGTTGCTTATTTGAACCTCTTGATGCAACTTGGGTGAAAATATCTCAATTTATATAATAATCCGATGATAAGGTTCCATAGATATGTATCTCAAAGCCATCCTCCGAATAATATTATTCACCCTTTCGCTAGGATTTTGCAGATAATCAAGAATGAACTTCCTCCAATCCTTGATTTTGCCTGCATAAAAGTTTCATTAGTGGCCGAGGTGGTGAGCTCCAATTCGGCCTTACCTATGTTGGCAAGAATAAGCATCGGCTATTGATAGATGTGCAATACATCATGACAGACATGGTAGCCGGATGCTTGCTGTGCCAACTCTTTCGAATTGTCATGTCTAGATATATGAACAATTTTAAAGCAACCCAAGGTAAATCTTGTATCTAAACATACCAAAAGATAAACTATAAGTGATTCGTCAAAACATTGATAACCCTTGGATATTTGTTGCACTACTAATAATGAATCACCGGAAGCCTCAATATGTATAACACCTATAGCAAGGCAAAGCTCCAATCCGAATGACAATGCATATTCGGCTTTGATCATTTGTGCATAAATATTTAAAGCGGCATGAGGCTTCACAAAATAGCACCATAAGGAGATATATAAAACAACACCAACACCTTGGCCATTGCTACAAATTTAACCATCAATATATAATCTCCATGGTACTAGAGAGATCAAGATAAAATCAATATTATGCATGATGTCAATATGATGCTCAATAATAAAATCAACCATGATTTGGCCTCACGTAAATTCTGAAAACTAATAAGCCAAAGCACACCCAATCAAAATATAAGTTCACTTTGCAATTTTGGTGAATTGGTCTATGCATAATATCTTCAATGGCATCAATTTAACAAATTCCTATGCAAGCACTTATCTCAATCTCTACTTCAAACTAAGGACGATGTTAGAATACCACACCGGCCATTGTTAGATATATTCTTAGGGCGATAGATAAATGTCGGTCATTACTATGAGGTCCATGTAGAATTCACCCACCAAAGTATGTATAGCCGAAATAAACAAATGAAATAGCAATAAAATATTTCGGCCCCTTTGTATTAACAACAAAGATGTAACTAACCAAATGTATAGTGATTTGGTAATACCCTGTCATGATATAGAAAATTATGTTGCATCCATGGATCAAAATAAATCCATGGAGGGTAATTAATCATACCACTGGATGAATTCCATGGCAAAGGCATTAATGGCATGATTGAAGAAAATGGATGATGTGCTAACCGAAGATTTTTATGTTGTGATGCACACCTTCGGCCTAACTGTTTCTTTCTTCCATTCTTCTCTTTCTTCACTTTTATTGTACTTGTTGCAGTAGAAGCATGCACATCCCTTTTTTATGATTAACCCTCTTGGTAACCCATGCCATGTTCTTCTGTCTCAGCTCTTGTGCACTAAGATTTTGTAATTCCCTCTTTTACCAATACGATAAACCGAGTGGGCATCACGGCTGTGATTCTGTTTTGACCCTGTGCACTCTCAACTTCTTTTCTTCAGATTTGGCACTTTGACTCTCAATAATTGGTTGCTTTGTATCATTGCCTTTAGTAGCCAATGTCAACACTTTAATTGGCTCTTTTTCATTTGAGATCAAATCTGAAGTTGCACCATTACGACCATCTTTTTTAACATGGTAAACTTGCTTGACCACCTCTTTCTTCTTCCTTGAGCTTTGAACCGATTCCTTATGATTGAAACTGTCTTTAACATGTGATTGTTCAAATGTTGATCTTCTCGGAGCTGCATAATATTGATGAGATGGTCTAAAATAAGATGGAAAATGTGCCCTTGTATCATACCTATCCCATGATGGATATGAGTCTACATGAGCATAGGGAGGCATCCATGGCATTGGCATTGGCAGCCCAAAATAAGGATATGAATATGTTGCATTATAATTCCCACTTTGCCAATACCGATCCTCACATTTGCACCTTGGGGGTGATCTTGGTTTCTTTGCATGATTTGGCCGGTGAGTATTCTTATCTTCACTCTTCCTTTTATATTTATCCAATAGTTCAGCAAAGGTGATTTTTGATCTCTTACACTTGCGCTTATTTCGGCCTTTGTTTTCTTTTGGTTTGCTTTCCTTGATCATTGGATTTGCTTGTTGCCCCCTAGTCCTTGGCGTCTTCATTGTAGCTTCGATGAAATTCTCGCCCTCAAGTTTATGTTCATTGTGCGCTTCCACAACTTCTTTATTTGAAAGCTTGATCCCGTCACCTGCAGTTTTTACCTTCTCTTTAGATGGATCGGCTTGAAGTAGTCGATGCAAAAACCTTTTGCCATCAAGACCAATCGGAATAGACTGGTCATCCTTTGGTGTTTCAACAATTCTCAATCGTCCTTTATCAATGGCCGATTTAACTATTTGACGAAACATATTGCAATCCTCAAAATTATGTTTGAACGAATGATGCAACCTACAATACATTCTTCCTTGAATTGATGGCTTGACATGGTGATCAAGAATTCTTATGTAATTATTTTTCAGTAACAAATCAAATATTTGATCACACATGCTTGAACTGAAGGTAAACTTTTTATTTTCTAGCCGATCTTGCTGTGAGAACGGCTTTGGAGTTAAGCAAACGAATGGTTCAGATTTTGTATCACCCCATTCGGCTATGAATATTATTTTGCATTCTCTTACCGATGTCATTGGATAATATGTTATACTAGCATCGGTTTTCTGAAAAGAATCTAACCTTGGCTTTAAGTTTCTGAAACAAAAATAGTTAGAACATGCATGCCTCAATTGAGACTAAGAGTAAGCCAAGTATGAAACAAGCAAAGCTACCCATGTAGATACGAACTTTAAATATAGCAACAGGGAAAGCTTTGGCTGCAACAGTAAGTCATTATCGGTCTTTATAAATGGTGCAATGGGTTGACCGATATATTCTATAACGATTTTATTGCTAACAAGTAAATTACCCTTCTTCATTGATCTTTCAACATTACTTAAGAGGATTTTTCTAATAGATGTATCAGCAATAAAGTTTTGACCAAATCTGAAAATAGGTAAATTACTTGCTAAACGTACCTCTTCAAATATGTTGGGAGAGCATGATGGTGGTGTGACTTGAACAATATATTCATCCACCTTTGGATGGATCCCCAACACCTCTTCATCATCTTTTTCTTGATTCCGTGCATCATTATACTGAAAATTTTTGTCGGTCGTACTTTGTTCTGCCACTTGTTTTTGTTCTTGAAGCTCATCAATTTCTATAGCACGAAACTCATAGGGTAGGAAGTAGGTTCCATTAACTTCAGAAAAATCAAGCACCGTTGTTTTCCTATGCTTGCCATGCCCTTTCTTAGTGATGCTTGCCTTGTTGGATTTGATGGGTTCAGAATATATACTTCTTGATTCGGCTTTTTCAGCTGAAGCACTTTCATGTTCTGAATCATCTTTCTTTACATCGGTTATATCAATTGGCAAGGCTTCTTTTCTTTGAGCCAATTCCTTATCAATTCTCTCTTGGCGAAGTACTTGCACTCTATCGCGCAAAGCTTTAACTCCCCTCTCAATTTCATCCCGCTCTAGATCACTTTGCCCCCCAATGCTTTTAGGATCTTTCGGCAATGAAGTGTTAGTGTTGCTGAAATTTTGCCATTGTGTAGGGGGTGTATTATATGTTGCGGTACTAGGTGGAGGTGTATGCACTGCTGTATAACCATATGCTCTATCACCAATACTATCAATTGATGAAGTTTCATCTTCCTGCAAAACTCTAGCCTTTATTGCAGCATAATCAGGAAACAACCCCTTCTCATATTGTTCAAGACAAAGAGCACTAATTCTCTTGTTTTGGGCCAAGCTCTTTTTTAATGCAGCCACAACCGCTTCTGGAAGGGATTGCCCCACAATACTTTCATATTCTTTCGGCAATGATTCGCGAGTGTTGCCGAAATTGTTGAATTGCGTAGAGTATGCATTATATGCTACAGTATTTGATGACGGCACATGTGTTCTTGTTAAATTTTCACTTATTCGGCTGCGACCATGAAGATGCGGGGCCGAATTATGAACATCTACAGTTGCATACGGTGCTGAAAAATTACTAACATGAGGTGTATCATATGATGGTTGAGAGTAACTGGCCGAATAGCTAGTAGTAGCATGGCCAATTCTCCCATCCATCGGTAAGGTTGGATTCGCATATTGCAAATTAGTTGCCGATGAATAAAAAGGTGAAACACTTTCTTGTATACTATTGTAAATTTTAACATGCGGTGTTTCAAATTGATTAGCCAAACCCATCATGTTGTTCATCGACATATGGATTTGTGGCGTTGCCGATGCATGGGAGTTTGCATACATATGTTGTACGTTGCTAAAATCGTAAGAATTTGAAGCATGAAGATTGTTTTGCATCGGCCCTTGCGCATAATTACATGCATGATTGATAAAACTAGGGCTAGCCGATACATTATGCTCATTAGGTGATCTAGCAACAACATATGGATTATTTACATCAACAAAGGGGAATTGGGTATTAATATTATCATTGTAGATTGCAGCAACTTGATGACGATCTCTTTGTAGCAATAACGGGTTGGAGACCGTTCAAAGCTTCGTCCCCAGCGGAGTCGCCAAAAAGTGTGTTCGCACACGAACACGTCACCGTGTACCTCCAACGCCGAGGGTGATGCACCGCAGCTCACGTCGAAGGAGACCCGTCCGGAAGCGCGGTACGCAAGCAATCCGGCGGGCGCTTTTGATGACCCAAAACCCCACGCGCCCGGGAGGGACCCCGTCAAGGCGGGCGGCGGCTATGAGCTGCCCTAGGTCGACCTGATCACCCCTAGGGCCTCGAGGTTCGCCGCCGTGCAACAAGAAGAACAGACAAAGAACGAGGAAGAAGAAAACTAGGGTTAAGGAGAAAAGATAAAAGATAAAAAGTGGTAGATGATTTGATCGATTGTGTGTTGTTCAATCGGCCGTCACCCCTTAGATATATATGAGGCGGCTGGACTTCCCGTGCAAGGAAAAGGCTTGGATTCACGTCCAAAACCCTAGTCAAATTCGGATTGCTTTTGTCCAAACTTTCCAAAACTGTTCGGTTTAAACTGGCTGCACCTTGCGGATCATTTTTGTGGTGGTAAACAACCTCGGATGGAAACGAGTCCAAAAGCAATCTTGATCGTTTCGACGAGACGAACAACTTTCATGTTGAACGTTTTTTGATATGACGCCATCTTATGGGCCAAAACGGTCACGCACCCATCAGACATAGGTCTGGTGGGGCGCGCCACATCACGCTTCATGAGAGGGCTGCACTCCGATAGCTCTAATTTTTGCATACGAATTCGGATTGGGACGATTTATATATCAAAATCGATCGTTTCGACGAGACTAAAACAATCCGTGTAGATTATTTTTCCATACAAGGCAGTTTTGGGAGCGTAATCAGTAGAATAGTGTTATGAATACAAAATCTCGGTATTTCAAACACAACTTCAGCTTTCGAGATGAGATCGGATGGCGATGGCCCAAACATCAAAGTTTCATCTTTTGACGATACAGAACTTTCTTAGTTTGAGCATTTTTCCATTTGAAGCCATCTTAATTAAGTTTTTGATCGTGCTAAAATTTGGTGTCAACACAGACAGAACGGGCAGTGGGTCAAAGAGGACGATTTGGCCGCATCTATAAGGATGCAGCGCAGGCCGCTCCGCCGCGTCCTCCGCTACCTCGAGGAATATAAGATAGTATCGAGGGACACCAGAAGGGGCCAGCGCCAGCAGAACCAGCCGCCGCTGCTGATGATTGTGCCAAGGAAGGTGACGAGAAGGAGAAGAAGAAGCTGCACCTAAAATCAAAGACCTGCGATGCCGTCAGGTACCGGATACACGACATGAGGAAGAAGATCCTACTGCTGCCTAGACTACGCTCAGGCCTGCGATGTCGTCAGGTACCGGATACACGACATGAGGAAGAAGATCAGGGACGAGCTGCCGGCAGATAGCAGAGCCACGATCCAGCAGTACCTATGCCCGGACTGCGGGACAAAGTACTCGGCATTGGACGCCCTGAGACTCCTCGCCGACGACTACGAGGGCTTCCACTGCGAGCAATGTTGCGGTGAACTGGTCGTAGAAAACGCTGCCACGATCACGACTGACGAAGCTGCTGGCGACGATGGCAATGGCGCACGGTAGCATAGGCAGATTGAGAAGTTTTAGGACATGCAACAGCGGATGGAGGAGCTGCTGCCATTGCAGGCGCAGATCCAAAGGGTGGAGGGCCTGGCCGCTCCAGAGTTCATGAGGCTGCGGTAGTGGCACAAAGCAAATAATATTGTTGATGCAGCAGATGCAGTTCCGTGTCGCCCAGCAGAGACAGAGTTTGACGTTGGAATATTATTGCCTCCTGGTGCACATCAGTTTGGCACGAGCGGTGGTTCAGGGTCGAAAGACTTTCCCCCATGGATGATCACAAAAAGAATGGATTTTACAAAACAGACTTGTGGAGAAGTAGAAGCGGATGAAAACTGGATGATAAAAAGATGAACTCAAACGAAGAAGAGAAGTGTTTAGGAGCAAGAATACGCCAAGGCTTTTTATGAAGCCCTTTGGAAACAAATATCAAACGTGAGGATGAGATGACGGCATGGACGAAGAAGCTGGGATCAAGTGCGAAGATGGCTAAAGGGCAGAATCAACATTAGAAAAGAAAATCTGCGTCTATGCCGCCTACTTTTAAAGTCATAGTTGATAAATTGAACATTATTAAATTAATTTGCTATTTCACTGTCACCTACTCCCTTCGTAAAGAAATATAAAAGCATTTAGATCACTATTTTGATGGTCTAAACACTCTTACATTTCTTTACAGACAGTGTACTTTCTAAATTCCGTTTTCAGTTACTTGAACATTACCGAACTAGCACCATGATCTACATAAAAACGGTCAAGTTTCTCAGTGGTTGGCCGTTTGCCGATTGTAAACTCATGGGCACTCGCATATACGTTGTTTGCGGAGTGTCCAAAGAAAAAGTCAGCAAACAAATTACACCCGGTCCCCCCCAAAAAAAAACAAAATAATCGCCATATAGAGATTGCTCAGCAAAGGACGCCAAAGACACTCGTAAAACACAGAGGGCACCGCAAACCCGGTGCCACGTCTACCTACCCATTGCCTTTAACAACTCCATGAAGGCGGGAGTTGTATGTCGAGTGTTCATTGAAAAGTCCTCAGCCTATTTTTGCACTTTTTAAATTATATATGGTCGACATTTGCCGAGCACCCGGTAATAAACACTCTTTTCGTCCCAAATTACTTGTTACGGAAATGGATAGAATGGATATATCTAGACTCTACCGGAATATTCTTCCATTTTTAGTGCACAAATATTTTCCCTTTTCCCTTTCATTTGTGTTTATTTATTATATTTTAGTTCTTTCCCCTGTCTTTCTCACTAATTCTTGCCGTGTTTCTCTACCGCCAGTTTTTACCCGCCCTTTCTTTTCCGTTTGTTTTCGTCCTCTTTCTTGAACACCACTTTGCATCTTTAAAGTTAGGGCCCTCAATTACGAGGGCATGTACAATGGTGCTATATTAGGAGTGTCACGCAGAATAAATAATAAGGTGAAGGAGAGAGAACTAATGAGAAAATGTTTGTCTTCTCTTAAATACAATATGTCTCATCACCTTTTTAGAAATAACTATTTTTTAAAGATAGAGCTAAGAGATGACCTATTGTAGACAATTTTTTTGTCATCTCTAAATTACATGCAAGACTTAAGATAAGACTATTTTATCAACCATTGTACATGCCCTAAGGTGAAGTGTTGTAGACCGTTCCTCACACTATTTGATGGGCTTTACTGGTGTCCACGATAACTTTTCCTTTATCCATGCTGCGAGTAGGTGGAGGACCTCGAACAGGTGTAAGGAGATACTCAAGGCTGGAGTCAGTCTTGTATGGCCGTTGGAGATCTACGTCGACAAAAAATTGAATCCCTGGTCCAAAAGGCTTTGGAATAAATGGATCTGAGGCACAAAGCATCAATTGTGAAATGATGAAATCTACAAGATCAAAGGTTTTTTTGCTTGCGAGATGAACAAGCAAATTCCTCATAACACCTTCAATTGCATTGTGTTTGTCTCTCTTCGGGCACAGCATCATGGACATGATCGAATTGAAAGCGAGATTAAACAATTCCATGTCTGTAATGCGAGACAATTCTGCAACAACATCACTAACTTTGGCCAGGTCCATGAGTAGGCTTACTTCCTCAGAGTCACTTCATTCAGCATCCGCAACCGCATTTCATATCTACTTATGTCGGGGCTAGGAAAATTTAAGCACCTCATAAAGTTGTATACAGAGGTTTGGATTCTACTCGTCTCTGTCATCCACTCCATCTCCCATGCAATGGAGTCTTTGGGGTCGCCAGCGATAAATAATGTGTTGTAGAACTAAATGCATTGCTCCAGTCATGATGGAAGTTGATTGAGCTGGACAGGCCACGGAATTCAATAGTGTTGATGACGGACTGTGTGTGTGCGCGCGCGCATACTAGTCATTTGGTTTGTATCCCCACGATGCTTCATTTTGAGTCAATAAAATCCATTCTTCGTAAAAACAAATAGTATTACTTAATTAGTTGAGGCGATCAAATTGGTAATTAAAATTATTGTAATTTCTAGAACTTGGAATTAAGTTCTTGTTTTTATCAAAAATAAATTATGTTCTTGTATTTGTTAATCAAAAAAGTAGTCCCTCTGTCCCAGATCTTACATTATGAGATGGAGGGAGTCACTTCTTGTATCTTGAATCTGCATGTTGGTCTATTTCAATTGCTTGTTGATCTAAGCTTCAGTAACAAAAAATGTTGAACTATCGGCTTGTGACATTATGTGATTCCTCCATAAAAAACGTTTTGCACATCCAACTACAAGTATATATTCCACGCGAATGAAACACTCGATAGACAATAAATGATGTGTGGATTTTTGATACGGAGCTAGATAGAACTTGAAAATTTCAAGAGTCAACTCTAAAGTTTCAAAAAAATCTGAAACATACACACTATATAGTGTTGTATACATCATCTCTGAAAATTTTCATGATAACATACATTTTGATTTAGAACAAAAAACATCATGATTTTTTTGTTTACCACATGGCAGGATGTATTTCATCATGAAAGTTTATAGATTAGTTTTGCTAAAGCACATCTAGATGTGCCATAAGTATTGCACATCTAAATTATATGCCATTGATCTTACATTGAGATTCGTGTGAATATTTTCTTTCTCTTTTTTCTTTTTCTCTTTATACTTGATTCACTCACTTAGATGTGCAATAACTAGAGCACATCTAGATGTGCCCTAGACACACCCATATGTAATATACATCCCTAAATGTGCATACAATTTTTTTTTCAAAATGGGAGAATGGCCTAGATACAAATATAACAATACTAATCAGTTTCCGGTCCGCCGAAAGGTTCTTCATGCAACCGGGAGAGAAGTTTCTAGCACCATGTCTTTTGCTTTAATTGACTGAAATCAAATAAAGAGGGGTCAAGTATTGCTGTCCAGAGGAAAATTTTATGGTGCTGTGCAAATTGCAAGCTTTTACCTCATTCTCCCAGTTTATGGAATGTACGATCCACACAAGCAACACAAGCTTAGTGAGGCTGCCGCAAACGATGCCAAGCCAAAGCCCCTATTGGAACCACAACATTTTCGTTATTTCAGGCATGCTCTATTCATGTGGGCAGTGAAATGTTAAATTCATGCTGGCATATAGCACATACCATTCCATTCAAATGCAGGATGAATGCAAGCAACACAGCCAAGGGGATGCCTGCCAAGTAGAACGCGGCGAGATTAACCCGTGCACCAATCTTCTGCTCACCACATCCATATAGCACACCTGTGATGTCCAGAAAAAAAATCATGTCATAATGTTCCCGGTTGTAGTAAATACGTGGAAATGTGGGAATTTCACACATGATACCTGAAAGAGAAGTGTGGATTCCGTCAATGAAGAAAGATACCCCGAGGACAGGTATCATCCTGGCAATATATGTAACGACTTCCTCCTCGTTGCTGTACATGTAACCCCAAGATTTGCGTAGCAAAATCATTGTGATGGAGATTACTGAGCCTGCAAACATGGCCATGCATATGACCACTCTAGTTGCCAGCCTCGCTACCTGAGGCCTACCAGCACCAAGTTCGTTGGAAACGCGTGTGCTGTATTTTATATGCAGGAAAAGCAGAGACACCAATTAGCATATATGTATACAGCATTCCACATTTTGTTTGTGAGTTTCACGGCACCTTATGGCTGCGCAGAGACCGGATGGCACCGTGAACATAAGAGCGCCCGTATTAAGACTGCAGAATCCAGTAATGAACAACTTAGAAAAGATAAATTGGTGAATTGTGTATTGCAAAAAGTGGTCTTGATTCGATTACCATATCGACAATACCGAGGTTTCGAGCTTAGGATTAGGCAGAAGACCAGACAGCAGCACAAGCAGTTCAAACGACCACCATTCCAAGCTGCACATTTCAAAAAATAAGTAATTTCTCATTTCCCAAATTAAAATGCATACGTTGAGATGATACAACAGGAAGACTCGTCTCACCAAACCATCATGGCGGACGGCACGGCGAGCTCGGCGAACTGGCGCAGCTCCTTGAAGGCCTCCATGGAGAACCCAGTCCACGTCCTCTTGCAGGCGCTGGAGAGCCTCGTGTACAGGCACAGTATGGCCAGGTTCGTGGAGTAGGAGACGGTGCTGGCCAGCGCCGCGCCTTTGCTCCCCATGCCCAACTTGTGCACCAGCGCCCAGCAGATGAGGATGTGGTTCAGTGCCGTGACGGCGGAGCTGACCATGACCGGCACGACGATGCTCTGCGTCTGCAAGAACCGGATGTGGCACACAAGAGGGACGTACGGGACGAGGGCCGGGAGGAGCCACCGCGCGTAGGAGCCGGCCTCTGCAGCGATGGCCGGGTCCTGGCCGAGGAGCAGGAGGATCCGGGTGGTGTTGGACCAGACGAGGGCGATGGGGACGCAGGCGAGCGCCAGCACTACCATCGCCCGTTGCTTGTAGAGGCCGAGGAGGTGGTACTGCCGTGCGCCGAACGCCTGTCCGCACAGCGTGTCCAGGGCGCTCGACATGCCCACCAGCAAGCTGAAGCCGGTGACGTTCGCGAGGGAGGTGGCGAGCGAGGCTCCGGCGAGGGGAAGCTCACCAAGGTGGCCCACGAACATCACGGACACCAGCTGGAGCGCGGACCGGAGGATGCCGCCCGCTGCCAGAGGCCCGGCCAGCCGCAGCAGTCGCTTCGCCTCCTCCAACGCCGCCACATGCTCGCTCCTCTCCACGGGTCCGAGCAGAGGCTGCTCGTCCACGCTTGGCTTCTGCATTCTTGTGAGCTCTAGTTTACTAGCTAGCTTCAGCAGATGAGAAGTGGGCACTAAGTAGACATTGTTACATTTGTGGAGATCATTTTCTACAGTTGTTTCCAAGCATTAGATGTTGGTGCAAATAAACCCAAACAACAACAGACAATGTGAAATGTAACTTTCCCTGGAAAAAAAGGACAACGCGGAATGCAACTTGGTAGCCACTTTGGCTTTCGCTGGAATTAACTAATCAAAGTAAGTCATAGATTCACAGAGTATGGTGAGTGTTGTTCTTACTAGAATGCTTCCAAGAGCAAGCTCATGGTGGTCTGATTCTTTTTCCATGTATTCCAGGGGAGATCCTCCAAACGAAGTCTGCTAAACATGTGCTACATACTAGTATCATTTTCTTACTGGGAGAGTTGTATTTCATATTGTGAAGTGGTGAGCCGTCGAATGAAATATTGCCGGTTGCTGCATGAGTTATTCATTTTCGATAGAGGGTGCATTTTATTGCTTAAAATGGAGCATCAAGAGGATACAAATATAATGAACACACACCCGGCCTCTGCGTAACTAAGATGCACACAGCCAACACCGACACACACACATAAAACACGCCAACAAATAGCAAGGTCATATAAGACCAAAGCTATGCACGGCGAGAAAAAAACCGATTAGATCCACGATCAATAAACTAAAACAATGACCATATCTGCACCAACCTTCTCATGACACCACATGAACGAGGAGGTTCTTCAACAGCAACGCCTTCGGGAAGGGAGTGGTGCTCAAGCGCCGCCATTACCGGATCCAACCACCTAAGACCAGAATCTAGGTTTTCACCCTAAAGAACCCGTCTAAGCATATCCGAGCAATGCCTTCAACAAGGTAACGACGTAAAAACATCGCCATTGCCAGATATAACCAACTCGGGTCAAACCTAGGCTTTCACCCCAGAGCTCAAGACCGGGTGCTCAAGTAGCACCACCATTAACGTCGGCCATTTGTTGTCGCCACCACTTTTTCTCGATCCCAATAGCTACATGCAATGTGATGTGTAATCGCCGCGGCTACACAACCTCCCCTTTGCACCAAGCCATCGTCCATAGTTTGTCTTTCATCGCCAAAGCCAACCACTGGGTCTACAGAGTGAAACCCTCACAAGAACCTTCCGATGGCCCCTGCAATTCATAGCGAGGTCACCAACGCGGTACACAGACCCACCAGAACCGACGCTTCTTTCCCATGTGCAACCATGGTGAACGTCGTCAATGTGGCAGCCTGCCGCCAACCACCGCGAGGGCTTTGCCCAACGAACACAGGCAGCGACGAGGACAGGATGCATGGAGGAGAGGGGGCTGGGGGCGTCAGCATGCACGCACCGCTCGAGTCACGAAGAGCAACACAGGGCTGAACCAATTTCTTCAGGTGTCATGCAGTGCAAGAGGACGGCGAAGATTCTGCTAGCCCGATGCACTGAAGTGCAAAGCTAGCCTTCAGATAGCACTCGCGTGAATTCCAGGAGGTGGATGTGTACTAGACCGGAACAACCATCAACAGCAACAACTCCACGTCCAGCCCGCCTTGTGCCCTTGCCTAGATCCAGCCACTGCGGTCCATGCACACCCCGCCAGCACGGATCTGGAGCGTAGGAACCACACGCCCGGACCAGTAGCACTGCAGAAGCCGAGGATCGCCGCCGCCATCCTCTGCCGTGCAGGCCAGCGCAACTCCCAGCAGATCTGAAGAACAGCCGCCACACATGCTCGCTGCGCCGCGCCCAAGAACCCATGACCCTGCCGACGATGAAGCGGACAGCCAGAGCCGTCCATGTCAGATCTGATCACCAACGCCGTTGTGCCGACGTCGCTGTCCCTGAGAAGCTCACCGCCATGCCTGCGGGCCACCCATGCCGCGAGCAAGGTCCCCACCGCCATCGTCGGCCGCTTCGCCTGCAGCGTCCTCCGACGGCGGTGAAGAGGTGGAACGAGAGATCTGTGACGGTGGCGGCTAGGGTTTGGGGTGCCTCCCAGTTATTCATATCGAGCGTATTACGTGTGTCGCACCAGGAAGTTCACATTGCTAACCTCACTAGCTAACACGAGTCCACGACCCCATCAAATCTCACACAGACTAAGAAGCCAAGAGTAACTCTTCTTCGGTTGTAGGTGCAGTGCCGAGCCGGCAAAAAGATCTTAGGCCCTATGCAAACTCTAAAATATATATTGTGTCTTTTACTCCACTATGGTCCTAATTTAATTGCAAGTCCAAGGGCCCAACACATTTTGTCCGCCCGAGCCAGTTTTCGTCCACGTGAACAAACAAGACAGCCCAAAGTGTGCTGCTGGTCGCACCGACGGAGGCTAGCATGCAACGAGTGTACACGCATGGACTGGGGGACCTTGGGATGCTATCATGTCCGTCTGCCTGTGTGCAGACAAAAACGTCGTCGTGCTTGCGGCTTTTTTACTGTGTCCGCATGCATGCAGAATAGAATGTTTTACCAGGGCATGCTTTTAAAATCTGCTATGAATTACTATCAGTCAATGCTTGTTGGTACGTTCAAATGTAAGTTTGGAGCAAAATAAAAGACTCTTTGCTGACACAAGTTTTAATAAAGCAGTAGACAAACGTGTTCTTAAGTCTAGTAGAAGACCTAAAAGAAGTATCGGACATAACCTGTGCTATTGGTAACGACGGAATTATGTGTGATGTTGGCCTATATCATAAAATTGTGATGATAGTAACAAAAAAAGTGTCTAGTTTTCAAACCTTACACCTTGTGTACCAAACAGGAATGAGTGTGTAAATTCTGTAAATATTGTTGATAGCAAACCCTTATTCGTAAATGTTTTAAAACATGCTATGCTCATCCATACGGCAACCTTTTAAAACTCGTGCTTCACTACCATGGTACACATGCCAAGTTTTCTTTCTTCTTCCTGACACAGAAACCTTGCATAGTACTCACCTTGCTACACAAATCGGCCGGTGCATTGGGCTTCTCAACTATTCGTTTTACTCTTAACGGCCATAATGTTGACGTTCCCATGCTATGTGCCCATTTGGACGGGTTCCAAGCAGCCCAACAATAATAAAATGAGTGAGGGTGTCGGACAGGGGGTGCAAAACTAATTAAAAAAGGAAGGCGAAAAAAATAATGAACCTTTCACAAGCTGAGCACCATGCGCATATAGGAACCTTTCATGGGCTTGGAACTGTTTCACGTGGGCCGATGACTGGCATGTCGCAGGGTTGGCAGGCTATGGGCTGGGCCTAGTGCATAGGCACATGCGCTCGTGGTCCAAAACCATCTATAAGAGGAAATAAGATTCAGCCAACTGAAATGTGAGAAATTCAAAGATGGCAAAGTTTTGGACCAGATCCCAAGCTTAACATGTGGCTATGATTGCTACCTCCACAAGATTGTTGCATAGGTTTGCTTTTCCCTATATATATATATATATATATATATATATATATATATATAGAAAGCCTGCTGCACTCCGTACCCTCCAGCCTTTGAATATTCCATATTGTCAACTACGCAAGAGCCTAACATCTTAGTGTGGGTTATTCAAGTCAAATTTCAGAGTAGGAGGCATACTGACTGCCGATTGTTGCAAACTTGGCCGCAGCAGTAGTCTGTGAGGCTGCAAGCTGTATGCACTCTGGCAAATTTTTGCAGGAGAAACTATTCAAAGTTAGCTGCTGCCCATGTACTACCCCATGCCCTAATTCAAGTAGCAAGTAATCCCAATTCTGTAGTCTGTACGAAACATGTTCTATCATCTAACCAACCGTTTCAACACAGAACTCCACCAAATTGGCTTGATTCATAATGTAGATTCACTAAAAATAAGTTTTGGATGTGTCAATGTGTGCTATACGGAGCCCAGTAGAATGAGGCTAGCTTTGATTCTCTCGATTCCCTCCAGCCACACCAGCAGAAAGGCTTCAGATGATGATGGACGGGTCCAAATTCCAGACCCATGTGTCTAACCATAGATACAATTTCACGTTCAACATTGGATGCAAGATTTCATAGGTGGGACAGTAGCTGTTTAAGCTATACATTGCTACTGATCCAATTATTTCCATGCATCCTTTGCTCCTGTCTCTCCTCGACTCACTACAAGAAGAGAAGAGGTCAGTATACATATGCGTTGACACACATGAGCTATGTTAATCGATGCATGATGGCAGTATGAATTACATGTTTGTAATTAGTGTTTCTAAATGAGCTATTAGTAAGTCTATTTTGTGTTTGTACTCTGTAAATAAACATAGGTAAATGCATTTGTACGATGAAAAGTTCCTTTCATAATGCTAGCCCATCATTGACTATCAGTACAAGGCCGTCGTTCAATAATTTGTTCAATTAATTTTAATATATACAATAAACAGGACATACAAATCTGGGTTGCTGAAAATTGTAAGTTGGAAATGGCAAGGCCATCTAAAATTTTCCTTCGCAAAAGATAAAGTTAAGTATATACATAGTCACATTTTAAGATGAGTTGCAACTGCATATAATGTAATCTGCTTTGTTACCGACATCTTGCCTTTATCTTTGATAACACAAGTTCAATTGAAATTATGGCGTTCTCTTATTTGCAATTTCTTAAGTTGTTATGTCACTTAATTCCAATTTATTCGTTGTACAGTAATTGCCATTGATCAGCTCCCTTGAGTTACATTCTTTACCAAATTCTTCCTCTCAATTAACTGCAAGAATATCAAGTATCAAGCATGATAATGTATGTTTGTCGTTATTAGTTTCTCTAGAATGAGATTATTTGTGAGTAAACAACAAAAGTTGATCAAGTAAACATTTTTTTACCACTGTAGATTTCCTAAATATAATATCTGCACCATCTAACAACTATATGAAGTTTTGCTTATGCCATTCATAAAGAACTAGCAACAACTATGCAAAAATTCTGAGATAGTTAGTATGCATAAATATTTTCCGTAATATGGATTATAAGATAATAATACATACTCTTATATATGATTCGCTATATTGTATAATATGGTTCTAATCTCTACTCCTAATGAATGAGTTGGTTAAATAGTACGGTTTATTTTTGTCCCACCACTTTCGTCTGGGTTTTTTCCGTCTCCTCCCCTCCCCCCACACGCGCACACACGCGCCCAAAAAGAAAAACCCGCCCCGCAGGAAAACAAGGGAAAACCGGATCAAACTCCCCTCCTCTCGATCCCCTCCATCTTCCTGACGTACGAAGCCGCACGAGATCGCCGTCGCCGCCGACATCACAGAGAATACACCGCGATCTCGTGCGATCTTGCTGCCTCCAGGATCGGCGTCTCTCGCCGCCACTGACCTCCGGATCGGCGTCTCTCACTACCGCCGAGGTACGGGATCGCCACCGCATCATACCAGAGGAGACACCGTCGACGGCGTCCAGGATCGACGCCGCGGACGTAAGGGATCACCGTCGCCGACCTCCGAGACGAGACGTCGCCGCCGCCGACCTCCAAGGGGAGACGCCGCAGCCACCTGCGCTAAACCCTAGGACAGGCAGTTTCAACTTTCAACCCCAGGGCAGGCCGACAACTTGTCGATTTGTTGTTCTTCCCTTATAAGGTACGACATCCCCTTCGTGTGTGCTCATGCAAACATATAGTTCTTGATGTGGTTGATGGAAGTAGTCTAGGATTTGACAATTTTCTTAGAAAATGGATTATATTAGTTCAGTTGTGTAAATATGTTCTTGACAAGATCAGATTAATTTCCCCACTCTGTGATTTGGATTGATTTCTTGAATTTAGCCAAACGCCTTTGCTTGTGCCCCAAATTCCCCATCACTCTCTTTGTCACAGCATGGTCTCAACAATGGTGCCTTCACCCTTGCTTGTGCCTCTACCCACATGGCATCTTTGAGACGTGGTATTCAGTCACATGACAGAGTTCTCTTTGTAAGTGATTAGATGATTTGGAACTCGCTCACTTGATACATGTTAGTGACCTTTCAGATCTTTATCATTCTGGAAGTTGCATCCACCCGAACTGGATATGCATACTCTCCATCACTACTGATTCTTGAGGTCGCTCGTGTGGGACTCTTAATCTATTTTGGATTTTTGTTTACCCCAAAATGCAATATAGATCTGCCATTGACACTTTTTTGGAGCACTGGGTGAACATTTGCTGTGATGCTGATAGGAAAAGCCTATTTGTTTCCTCATAAAATGTTGTTAACTCTTATTTTTAGTTAGCATGCAGTGGGCTGACGATGATGTACACCTTCTTTTTAGTTAGAACTGTGTCTGCTATTGATATATCTTGCTTAATAAAAATAACTCTGCATGTTTCAGAAATAAGAGGTAATGCAAACATTTAATTCTGTTGTAAACTTGATTCAACCTTGGGGCGTGGACCATGATGGATTGATGACCTGATGTCACGTGGCGGCTGGTTAGCCGGCGGCGGCTGGAGCCATCATTGACCACAACCGTGCCAGGAGCAGCGGGGAAAAGGTGAGGACATGTTGATACTGATGGAATAATGTTGATTGGGTCGTCCTCCTCCAGACACATATTACACAATATACTTAAGTCGATTGATCCTATTTGGTAAAAATGCCCCTCATTTGCTTGATGAAACTCTACCTTCGTAAAATTAATTGAGTCGGGAACAGTAACATATATACATCTGCTATGTCTGGTATCTATTTGGTTATATTAAACTGACAATTTATTCTTCTTGCTGGAAGGATATGTCGTGAAAGATGATCTGGATGCTATTAAAGCTGTAACCTTTGACTGTCCATGTGAGTTAATTCTGTGAACTATACTACTAATCCTTGACCTATGTCCACTTAATGGTCCTCTCACCTTGGATCATATCAATCTGCTATCAATGCCAAAGACTGAGCTTCAATTGATCACCACCTGCTTAAATCTATTTTTTTGAACACCTCAATCTTTCTTGAATTTTTTGACACACGAGCAGCATCGCAAGTTAATTCAAGTAATTGTTCTTCTAAACATGTATTCTTTCCTGTCCACGAAATGTAATGCTTTGTACGAACCAATCAACCTTAAAGAAAGTAGTATTGATGTTGTTTTAAATATTTAAGTCGGAAACTTGAAACTTATATGTGTTAAATTGTGTCGATGTGTGTTAAATTGTGTCGATATGTGTTAAATTGTGTCGAAAAGTAATCCCAAAAATATTACATTTTTGCTAAGAATTGGTATAAAAATAGAAATACAGAAGTAATATGTAGAAGGTAGTACCCTAGAGAGATGTGTATGTTTAATTGTGATTTTTCCAGGAGTACCTTTGTGGAGCTGATATATCTTTCTTTTGCAGGATATGGTTGCTCTTGCTTCATCTAAATAGTACGTCTGGACTGCCATGAGACCGGGATTGGTGTAGGAAATCTTAAAAGCTATCATATTGGTCTTAAGAAACTTGCAATACATCAATGCACTATTCTTTTGAATTTTTTAGTGACACCACAACTACCACCTCTTCACTAAATGACAGAGGTTGCTAGCAACTGCACATGGAAAGATTGAATTCAGAGGTAGGTTTCCTGTATCAAGTGCATGTCAAGGGTTGATAAAATACTTAAAAGAATTAATTCGTACAACATTATTCACTGGAGGTAGCATCACGATGACACATAATGAAGGGCTCATATTATTTGGGAGTGTCTAAAAATTTACCAGCTATTCTGATGTTCCATAAATTGTTAGTTTATTGAAAAAGGAAGGAGCTACCATCGCGCTTTGATTGTGTTCATCCTGGACTAATCATGATCAATTTGATGAGCTCTCCTTTGCGCTCATGAGTAAGCTCTCCAGCTAATTCTTTCTTCTGAATATATTTGTTACTCCCTCCGTCCGAAAAAACTTGTCACAAGCTTGTCCCTCAAATGGATGTATCTAGCACTAACTTGGTGCTAGATACATCCATTTAAGGGACAAGCTTTTCCTCACGGAGGGAGTAAATGTCAAGTTTAAGCTATACAACAGTTTCATGCCTTTATTTCTCCACAACATTATGAATTATTATTTTCACCTGTAGACTGTACCCCAAGTTCTTCCATACTCTAATGATCTTCTGTTCAAGTAAGTAATCTCTATCATTGTATAGATCTTCTAAATTTAACTGTATCTAAAAGAAGACGTTTTTTTGGTTTTCTAGGGAGCACCAACTAAATGTTATGTCAGGCTTGACCATATCAGGTGAAGGGAGTGACAAGCAACTACTTTGTTGACAATGAGGAGAAGACAAGCAATATGGTAAAGAGCGACTCATTGGCGAAGCAACTTTATGAATTGATTGAAGTGGTTGATGTCGTAATTTTCACATCCTATTTTTATTGGTTGTAGAAAAGTTACCATGTACACGCAACAGAGAGAAAATGTTGATCTATTCTTCGCATCCTACCTATTGGTAACGAGAGAATATACCACTGTTTTTTTGAGTGATGTGACCTATCAACTTCCCTTTAGTTTGCATTTCAGTATTCTGGTTTTGATGCGCTGGGGGTACACAAGGTTTTCCATTTAGTTGGGTTCAACACTGAAAAATGATATATCATTTTTGTCCTTCATATACTAAATCATTAGAGTGTGCAAGTCTATTTGAGCTTTGTTTTTTATTAAACTATAAGGCCACCATAGAGACCCTGAATTTTATTTTCTTTATGTAAAAAAATATACTAGAGTTTTTTGAATTTTGTATTCAGAGAGAGAGAGAGAGAGATAGAGATAGAGAGAGAGAGATATATAGATAGATAGATAGATAGATAGATAGAGAGAGAGAGAGAGATTCTTGGAAGTTCAGGTTAAAACACTTTTGCTCTTGAAGTCCTGATTCTGGTTTATCAATTCTTTGCATAACCTATGTAATGATTGGTGGATTTTTGTACAGTCAGGTGAATGCACAATCAGTATATACAAGCCAGGTTGTTTGCGAGAGAATTTGATTCATTGCAGTTGCCTGCAAGGTACTTGAACAAAATGCTTGAGAAATATTTTTGAGTATAATTTAGCTCTGAGGCTATTATTACAAAAATCCATGGAATCCTTGGTTGTGATAGTTATGTCTCGAAATGCGTCGATCCCTATGCATACTCTCCATCACCACTAATTCTTGAGGTCGCTCGTGTGGGGTCAGGTGCGGCAACTAGCGATACGTGTTGGAGCTTCCAGCATCGCTGGCGGCGGCATTATCTATATCAAACTCTCCCTGGTCACCTTCCAAGTGTGTGTGCGGGCTTGCCCGGTGACAAGAAAAGCACAAGCTTCGGAGCCACAATCCCCGGCTGCACCACGGGCTTGCCCGGCGACAACCTCTCCTGTGGTGGTCAGGAGGGAGGGAGGGTTACGCTGGCGGGAGGGGCGACGCGTGGGAGGGGGGGGGGTTGTGTCCACATGTGGTACTAAGTTATTTGTGGGTTACACTGAAGCTTATCTTGTTCCTTAGTTGATTTAGACATCAAATATATAACCTTTATTTTTATCAGCAAACAGGTGAACTAATAAAGGAAGACTTCTTCCATAAATAGTAGTACATTTACTATGCAGATGATTTTGACAAGTAATCAAACAACTCAGCATCTCACTTTATTATTTAAGCTGTTTTACACATCTGAATCTTTTCTTGAATCACTCGATTGTTCAATCTATTTGTTGTTGCGGTACAATGATTTTCTATTTTCCTTGTGGTGCAATTTTCGTTGATTCAGAAAGATGGCCCTGCTCATCGGGCTCAAGCAGCGGCGAGCAAGGCCAGCGACAACGGAAATGTTGTGGCTGGCGCCCATGCACCCCTACCTGACTTCAATGCAACTTGGTGTTTTGTGAGTATATAGAGATAATAATACGTGGATTCAGTTATCTATATGCAGAAAGTTTCCTTGTTTTCTTTTAGTAATTATGCAGAACATCATTATTCAATATTAGATGACACATAGGCCACATCACCCAGTAAATGTGTTACTCATAATAAATCATGGATGGTTGCTGATAGTGGATATTCATGGAATGCTAATAAGTTACGTCCTCGAGTAATATGAGAGTATTTAGATTTTGGTGGAGGTAAACTATACAACATGATGCACAAATTCTTGTTGATTGCAGCATTTTAAAATGTCGACAGTTCCCAGGTTTGCATTTATTTGGTAGTGTGCCTGTGGAACTTTGTGAGAACTTGAGTATTACGAGTATACCATTTTTGTAGGTAATCATTTTCCAACAATCTGATGGTCTGTGCAGATCATCAGGTACGTAATAGCAATATCTTAACTATTTTAATATTCGTTACGAACCATCATCAAAGAATACAAGATATACTTATTGTTAGTTCTTCGTTGACACCAACTGTTCTTACTGAACTGTAATTGTTAACAATATGTAGTACTCTAGGATCAATGGACAGAAGGTTCTGTTGTCCTGTTGATGCTACTAATTTTGGCCCTACCAAAGTATATCTTCTGCATGATACCTGCTTAAATTTGAAAATGAGGAAGTCAGTATCTCGATAGCATGCAGGCAACTTATCCAATGATGTAGGAGGATCCAGTTCTTTTGGACTCAAATATTTGGATTGGTAGTGTATATTCTGAATTATTTTGTAAACCAATGTGAGGAGTGGGGGAGGTCTGCAGTTGTAAAATTTACTTGTGCACGGGGAGGTACTTTTTTTAGGATCGTATTGTTGTTTATCATTTTCCGTTGTAATTGTTTACTAATTATGACATGCTTTTTATTTCTTCCGGGTATGAACCACTATTTTTGGATTCACTAGAACAAGATGGAAGAGCTAACCGTTGTTTTACACCAGTACAAATGCTCTTTAGAGGTGGGGCACTTGGAAGGTGGGGGCATTAAAGAGCAGATGAAGTGGGCTGAGGCCCTCATGGCTGCGCTGGAAGTTGAGAACAACAAGGAGATGGGGATGAATGGAGCGGTCTTAAAGGAGAAACTACAACATTTTGCTATCATTTTTTTTACCGATTTGATGAAATGTTAAAATGTGGATGTTGTAAGTCCATGATATGAAGTTTGTGTTTGAGGCAAGTACTATTGTGTGCATGGATCTTCTTATGCTGACCATCTTGAAATGGAGATTGCAGGCCTTGTCTCGGTTAACTTTCGTCATCACCTACTTTCCGAAGAAGTTTGGTGATGGAAGCCATCGAGTTTTGTACTAATCTTATATGCGGAGATCATTGTTGTTACTATAGAAGTTCCATTAACTTTATCTATGTTATTTAATCTGTTGTTCTATTCATTATATTACATAGGGCTTTTAGGATATATTGTACGCGGTGAATGTCAACACTAAGTGAGGAAGAGGAAGAGGAAGAGAGAGAGAGAGAGAGAGAGAGAGAGAGAGAGAGAGAGAGAGAGAGAGAGAGGGGTAAAGGGAGATGGGGGGGGGGGGGGGGGGGGGGAGAGGTGGCGCGAGAAACATATATCCAATGTATTTATAGATGTAATCGAGAAAACAAACTAAAAGGCCCGTGGCAATGCACGGGCATTCTACTAGTCTAAGATAATAACACATATCTAGCTAGCCCGTGCGTTCGCACGGGTTCGCGACTAGTTATAGAATTGTGCTTAGTTGTCGGCGCGGGAACATGATCCATGGCAAATATGACAAAGGCTGTTTGAAAGCAGTCCATCTCTAGTCTGATAGAATTCTCGTTGATGTCGCACATAAAAAAAAATCCTCGACTGCCCCCTCTGAAGCTGTGGACTCCAGTCTTATCCATGCCCAGTGTACCCTTAATGAACTGACTTGCTTCAGGGTTAATTAGGGCGTCGCACCCTTTGATATTGCGATTTCTGCAGGGGATGCCAGAGACCTTATCCAAACCGTCAAGTCTACATATGTTAGCACTGACGACACAATGCTTACTGGGATATATAGACAATCTAGATGATAGATTTTAGCACACTACAAATGAAACAAACAAAATAAGATTTCAACAGACCAGACAGGCTGCTACAGGGAGCAACTTTGGGTTACCTACTAACGTCCTATCCCATGGCACAGCTTAACACCGTTACAGAGACATTCCCAAACACACCCGTGAGGACGCCCGGGAATTTGGAAAAGGCCCACCGTATGTTATTGTAGTACCTTCACTCGCTACCGTATCTCTATTTTCCATGGCCTGAGACTATTGTGCCACCTGGACTTTCTCTCTTCCCAATGCTTCAGCGGACGACCATGATTTAGGGTGCAGCTGAGCCTGGGCACCAAAACGCCCCTCCCCGAAAAATATGTTCAGACTGCAACTATTGACAAAGAATAATGCTTCCATGCCACCTTAGCACAAAAATGCATCTTCAATAATAATTATTTTCTTATATTTGTTTGTTATAAGAAAATCATAACTTACCAGAAAAAATGGTTAACAAAAGATATTTGGCATGATTTCTGGGAAGCAATTTTTAGCTAATGGCAAAGTATGCTGATCCTCACGTTCGAGCTAGGAAGCAATCAATTAGGAAGCAAAGGGATTGTTCCCTAATGAACAGGTGCGGGAATTAGGATACAAAGGGATTGTTTCCTAATTAACAGGTGCGGGACGATGGTAGGGGACATGTTCAGCGGAAGCAATTATAGGAGGAATCAATTAACATTCCAAACCAACAGTCCATGTGTGGACCATACTAGTAGATTGGACGGCTATGATGCTTCTAACCCTACGATGTTCCACTAGTCTGATGGGAGGCAGGGATCAGTAGTCTAATCCCTAAAACAAGACTAGCCAATAATGCATGTCTTAATTTATTTTTATTTTTCCCACTGTTGCACTTTTCGATACGCATATGATACAAAGTAACAACCTCTACTAAAGCATAAGACGTCACCAAAACAACGTCTTATATTTTTGTTACAAAGGGAGTATTCATTAGCTGCCAAATAATTATTCAAATCTGAAAATGAAGGAACTGGATTCTCCTAGCAAGTGTGGAGCAACGGGGTGTCGGCGTACCTGCCGTTGAGCACCCCATTAGCGATCACATTGTATGCCTTCTCTGTCATGTGGATTTGGTCCCAGTTGGCGAACCTAGATGGGTTGGGGCAAACCTTCGCCTTCAGGTTGCACTCATGGCCTGTGCCATAGGGGCCATTGCCACCACAACATGCCACCAGAGGCTTGTCAATGCCATTCCTGAGAGGATTCTTGACAAACTCCATGAAGGCGCCATAGTAGTCGCCGTAGATGATCTTCACGCTGGGGTTCTGCGACTTGAGCGTGCTGATCTCTTGTTTCAGTAGCCGGTTGTGCATCTGGGAGAATGTGTTGAACCACTTGAGGCAGCCGAACTGGTCATAGTCCGTGGACGTGTTGCTCTTGTAATCTCTGAGGTAAACCGGCACACACCCAATGGGGAAGTTCCCTGGGACAAGGACAGTCTTGGCACCGAGCTTGATCACCTCTTGGATGCCGGCGCCTATGCGGGCAACCACGTCCGGTATGTACTCCTGGGCCGTGTCCCGGCTGCGCCTACGATCAAAGAACCAGAAGTTGTAGTCGTTGCCGCCGATCTCGCCAAAGACAACCAGGGATTGGCTCAGAAGACTCTTGGTGGCAGCTGATCACAGACAAAAAAAAAGAATAAGTTGACCAAGAACGCAATGTGGATGCAGACATGTGGCCTGATTAAGGACAGTAGATAAGCTGACTGTAACGTATGTTTTTGCATGCGTTACGTACCATCTCCCGGAGAAATCCGTGCGAGCACTCTCTTGAAAGAAGCGAGCTGATCGTCGAGGCAACCGCGCGACAGATTGAAGTTATACCTTGACTTGAAGTACTTGGGGTTGAGCGCAATAGAGCCAAACACGGCAAAGTTGGCACCGGTCGGGAACTTCCCCGTCTTCTCCTTGGGAATGCTCGGCGGCAGCAACGGCAGGCCCAACGCTTGTGCTGACACAACATCAGGCACCAAATTGAGCATGCACACGAAATTCGAACTGTTGGAACACACATGAATGCATGTGAGGCCTCACCGTAGAAGTCGATGATGAGACGCCCATCGGAGGCACGACCCGTGGGGCGGTGGAAGTAGGTCTCTCCATAAGGGGGCACCGAGGGCGGACCTGGTGGACTGTTGCGGCTGATATATGCGAAGTTGCCGGTGTCGGTGATGGAGTCGCCGAAGGAGAAGATGCGCTTGAAGCAGCCGCACGACCCTAGATCAGCGTTGAGCAGCAGGACGGCAAAGACCAAGATGACTGCAAGGGAAATGGAGCTGTGGCGATTGGGACTCCCCATCTTAGCTATCTAGCTAAACAGGAGAAGAGACAGACGCTAGCTCTCTGGTTACAAATACAAGTCTTCCAGATCTACGTTTCGTTGAGCAGCAGGTTCCCTTCATCCCCATATATAATAGAAGTGTGTATAGCCGCTAGATGAGCTGGCCCCTGCGCGCGCGCAGTTTCTAAAATTAAAACTTGCTGGAGCTGATTACGTGGGATTTGCTAATAATTTCTTCCGTTATTTAGGAAACTAATTCAATGCTCTCCATATATTTAGGCAACAAATTTCGGACGGTAAGGAGAGTAATAATTGTAGAAAATAGGCATTGTATGCGATATAATTTGCGGCCTTACAAAAAATTTTGTTTCCAATTTTATTCAGTTTTGCTTCCGAAGGAACTGCTTCGATGTGGATTTTTTTTCCATCTTTCATGCAGTAATTTATGTTTCCATCAATTGGTGAACACAACAAGATTGTGTCTAATTATATATTGTTTCAAAAGAATCAAAATACTGCTTCCACGGTTGGAACAATTTTTTTTAGCAATGGAAGCACCGTTTTTAGGAAACAATCCCTGATAATTGCTTCCAATAATCTCGTCTATTATTACTGCTAGTGCTGCATGTAATTAGGGGCCATGCAGTTTGCTTCCATACGAGAAAAAATGTTTCCAACTGTGGTGAATCCAATCCAGTTTGAATTTGCTTCCTACCTACAATATTTTGTCTCCCTTGTCCAACGAGATTGCTTCCAAGATATGAATAAAAATTGTTTACAACGTAGAAAAGAAATATATTTGCTTCCATCAACGGTGCTTTTCCAAAGAAAATAGTGTTTGCTTCCGAAGTTACAAATACTAGTCAACAACCCGTGCGATGGCACGGGCTAGTAATTGTTTTAGATACACAAATTAGGAGATGCTCTTTGCAGTTTTTTTGGTTCCCTGAATGACAAAGCAGTTTTCTTTCGGAATGTAGTTTATTTAAGAACTGTAGGTTATAGGAAAAGCAAAGACTATGAATTGAAAAATGAGTCTAAAACCAAGATGTAGTTTACTACGGTATTCTATTCCTATAATATATTCACCTAATTAGCTTCTGAATATGTCATGCTTTGCCATTACCATGCCCCGATATCCAATTGGCTTGTGATATTGAAACTACAAAATGCCTGTCAATAACATTTTCTAATCAATAGCACAAACGCTTTGTACATGATAGGATGATCTATTATCTATACACTGATTATTTTAAATTTCATCACTCATAGAGAGTGGAATTTCACCTAAAAAACCAACACTCATAGAGAATGGAATTTCACCTAAAAAACCAACACTCATAGAGAGTGGAATTTCACCTAAAAAATCACATATGTAAGAAGAATTTTTTGAAAGAAAATCTAAAACAAACTACTTAAATATATAAACCTGCCAATTAACATAACATTTAAATAATTATTTGATGTCAATTAGTGCTACTAAGATGTCGACTACTTGTGAAAATTTGCAAAAACTTAATGCACAAAGTAAACTTGGATGTTCAGTACAAAGTAAACTTAATTTACCAAACAATTCAACAGATTTGTTCCAAGATTCCATCCTTTCATTCTGGTTGTAGAATATAACTGTCATAAAAATATTAGGTTATTAATTTTAATTCTAAGCTATCATCCGGGGTAGTATAGATTGAATATGACCAAATAATGGAAGAGATTAACATATGTCAATTAGAAGGTCACAAAGTAAAGAAGCCCGTTTTCAAAGAGATGAAGCATACAACAATGTGCTTTAAGCATTCATGCACCATGATATACCATGCTTGCACCTACTCTCGCGACTTCCATAGTGTTACTACTTTGCATTGTACAAATCTTCGTTAGTTCCCATTAACACTTATAATGTTTAATCCTGAACACATGCACCATTTAGCAGACTAAACATGCACTGAGTGGAAAAAAATAGAAAAGATAAAGAAGTTCTTTAAGCAAAATAAAGAAATTCTAGACCATGTTGAGCAGAAGACGCAATTTAGTGATGCAATCCAAGACATGGTATAATAGAAAAAAACTATGATATTTTTTTATGAACGTGTCTGCAGAAACATGGAGCTACTTATATCTTGCAGGCAGAAAGATCTAATCATAATCACTGCTGCTTGTATAAGATTCCATCTGCCTCCTCAACTTACTTGTTACCTTCCATCCAATATTTTTAAAACTTATGGTTCTTGTAAGATTAGCATGTTTGCAAAATTGTAAAAAAAAAAGTGCAAAGATCATGAATTGACCTGGAGGTCTACAATTTACAGAGAAAAACAGATAAATTAGAAAAAAGCATGAGACAGAATTCTTGTAACTAAGACCCTGTCATGAAATTGTAAACACACAAATCAGTATCGAAGGATCACTAACCTCAACTCTAGCTCTAGGTATAACTGCCAAATCATCAGAAACAAATACTTCTAGGCTCCATATATATTACTTTGTTGCACTGTAAACTTATCACATATACACGTACTTCTTGCTGGAACTGTACTAACTAATTCTGATTGAAATCATTCACGGGAATTTAAGACCTGTTCAACTTTTTTCAGTACAGAATATAAAAAACTGAACATATGGCAATTCTGGTCTGAGAAATATGGAAGAGAGGAACCATGGCCAAAGCCAATCGCAGATGGCTGCTTGAAGACATAGGTCTACCAAGAGCTGCTAATTAAGCAAAAAATATGTACGTGCACATACACATGCTGTAGTTGTACATTCCTCAATACTCGTACATTGTCCAATATCAGAGATCATGATCATGCATCCCTCGTATGTATGCCTACAGGGCCGGTCCTGAGATTTTGGGGGCCCGGGGCGAGAGTAAAAGTCGGGGCCCTTAATATAGACATCTTAACAATAACATTGAATATAGGTACATGTATTATCAAGCACTTAAGTGCATCCAATACTAGTATGCATATCAAGTACTTTATAAATATTACCTTTAATAATAATTCTAACATTCCTTGATGCAAAATCACTTATGATGGGGTCGTTGCCAATATCATCCAATATTTTCTTCTCGATTCCATTATGTTGCCAAACCATATAACCTCTCTTGGGTCATTGCCTCATTGGTGACCTCAGATAGTTCCTCAATAATTTCAACTTCAAAAAACTTCTTCCGGCCTATACGATAGTCACAGGTATAGTAAATAAAGATGTGATAAGCAATGGAGATATCAGGATAACAACCAACTTCTCTTGACATTCTCGAAATCTCCATAGCATATATTACAGTCATCTGGCAAAGTGAATCCGCAATTTTCAATTCAGATATTAGATCATATACCTCAACATCACATGAACTATGAAGAGAGAAAGTTTCTGCAAATTTTATGCACCACTCTTCAAGTTCATTATCATCAATGACTTCATAGTTTCCGAGCTAACAAAATTCCAAATATATCTTTAAACACCATAGGTTCTTTCAATCTACCCTTCAAAGAAGTGATCGCTATCAACCAAAACAAAAAATATTTAACTTTGACAGCCTTCTCAAATTCTAGAATTTCTTCTCGACAATCACTTTCGTCAAATTGTTTCTTCTTGTAACACGACGTCCTACCGGAAAAAATGGACCTACACTCATTTCATTTGTAATAACTTTGGCAATTATCAAACTAGCAGAAAACCCCTCATCTCTATATATACATCTTAAAATATTGCGTTATACCTTGTATTTTCTTTCTTTTCCTTTGTCGCTAGCAGATGCATATTTTCTTCCAGATGATATGATGAACAGTGCAACTGGGCCGGCAATGCATTTACAGAACCATAATAAGAATACATGTTATACCTCAGATGGCCGAATCAGCGATGGATGGAAACCAGAGCCGGATTACGACGGGCCCCCAGCGAATTGAAATCGGCGGCGAGGGACTGATGATCTAAATTAGGATTAGGAGAAAAGGAGAAAAAAGCGTCGAGCACGCAATCGCGAAAAATCGAAGCCTCGGCGTCTGCTAGGAATCGCTGCATCAATGCGAGATGAAATAGGAAGGGATCAATCATCAATCACTCCTATTTTTACGTGAAAAAAAGGGAAAGAAACGATTGCTGCCGCTGTGCCTCACTGGCCTGCTGCGTGCATGCTGCATGCTGCGTGAGGCCCAGACGGCCAGCCCGATATCTGCCTCGCTGGACATATAGGCTAAAAAAAAGGCTATGCTACATACCTGGGGAGGGCCCCTTGAACTTTGGGGGCCCGGGGCGGCCGCCCCCCCAGCCCCTCTCCAGGGCCGGCCCTGTATGCCTACACATACATCAACCAAATCAAAAGAATTAACTTGTGCGTGTTTAATTATGTTCGGACTGCTAAATCAAAGTTGACATATGTAGTTCCAAAATCTGAACCTGGGCACACACAACTTAATAACTTTCTTGCACAGAAGAGTAATCTACTATTAAATAAACAGAGTTTGTTTATCTACCTTCCAACATGGTAAAAATAGATGTTGTATAATGGCCTGCCGATCTGCTACCGTCAACTTCATCGAGTGTGGCTGCCCTTCTCCTCCATGTTGTAATGCTTAAGACTGAAGATATCCTATCTGCTTCAAACTGTAATTGATACACCTGTCCCTGCTGCATCAATAATCCTGGGAATTTATTGCGTAAGAAGAGATTTGGATTGAAGTGTTTAAAGCTTCAAGCTGTGGAGATTCACAGGTTAGAAATTAAGGAAGGAATTGGTGATAGGTCTGACTGGATCGCATGTTGTTCCATGTTGATTTGCATCGTCCATAGAACTTTCATGCAAGGGACGCCATGAACCAAATGTGAGATAAATCTGTACATGTATTGAGAAGGAGGGAGTATTTGTTGTGAGTATCAAACTGTCAACCACATCGACAGAGATCGATTATGGGCTGCCGTTGCTATGTTTCTCTGGCAATAAGGCATCAAATCATACCAACAGTCAAGGAGGAAGTACGTACTACTTGTCCCATGTAGCCAGATCAGCTTACCCCCGTCTTGTACGTCTTGCTCCTGCAGCAGATATCTCAATGGGAAAAGCTGGAGAAGATCACCCAGATCTCGAAGTGCTATGGACAGATTGGGACAGATTGATAATGATCACGCTATGGACTCCTAGTGGTTTTTTTTGAGGGGTGATTCCTGGTGGGGTTGTTTACCGTGAAAGAAGTCATCTCAACTGTTCATCTTTTGATCCAATGGTAAATAACGATTTACTGTGAGGAGTAATGTGGTGTCCTGTATGGTGCCTCCAATTAGTAATTTTTTGAGGGGTGATTCCTGGTGGGGTTGTTTACCGTGAAAGAAGTCATCTCAACTGTTCATCTTTTGATCCAACGGTAAATAACAATTTACTATGAGGATTAACGTGGTGTCCTGTATGGTGCCTCCAATTAGTAAATATAAGATTTCCTCAGATCTACAATATTTTGAATTGAGGGGCGCACCCCCGATTTCATTTCATTAGATGAAAAGACCGATAAACAGGATAAATACAAGAGTCTTCAGGCCCAGGCACCCTACCATGACAGGAGAATGAAATTATACGCTAAGCAACAGGTAAAGAAAAGAACGGCGTGACCGCGCAGGGTTCACTTCTGTGCACAAAAATACATTCTTGAGAACTCGCTGAGCAGAGACCATCACTTCATTTCATTACTAAAAGGAAAAAAGCATGCCCACAAGCACGATTACCCTACTCCAATTCTTCTTGCCATTGGTGCCCACCTGCTTCTTTTGTTGAAGAAACCATTTGCCACATGAACTAGCAATGATGCCACGGCACGAAGCATCTGTGGTTTTCTGTTTCTCCGCAGACCAGCCTAATACGATATCCAGTAAGATATTTGAAAGAACAAAACACTAGGATCATGCGGGTAGACATGATGGAAAGTGGCCGAGTTTCTGGCTTTCCACAAAGACCAAAACACCGCCGCAACACCCACTGCTAACACCTGTCTATGATTTTTATTAGGAAAACTCTCTATCCATCCACTAAACTCTTCAATCTTGCAAGGAATATTAGCCAACCCAGTTACACTTCCAACCACTCCCCAAACGAACTTGGCAACCACACAGGTACAAAAAAGGTGCTCTATAATTTCATTATGATCACAAAAACTGCAGCTAACATCTTTACCTTTCCAATTCCTCTTTGCTAAAGTATCTCTAGTTAATACACTATTCTTGAAGACAAGCCAAAGGAAAACTTTAATTTTCAGAGGGATTTTTGCATCCCATAACTTTCTGTGAGGCCACTCGATTTCAAAGTTAGATACAGAGATCTGATAGCGACTCTACCAGTTTTATTCAGGAGCCAACTACACCTATCCTCTTGGTTACAGAAGTCATTTAATTCATGCCACATGTCAGCAGTTGCCCCCCCCCCCCCCCCCCCCCCCCCCGGCAATAATCCTACACCTACGTATTTTATCTAGGTAAAGCTACGTAAACTTCCTAATCTACTTATCTCCCCCCCTGATTTTCATGGGGTGGGGCCGGGCTATTTTTCCCTTCCAATCAAATCATCCCAGATCAGTTTTTACGTAACTTTACCTAGCATAACTACGTAGGTGTAGCAAAGCCCCCCCCCCCCCCCCCCAACCCCAACAGTAGTCTTCTAAATCTAATCTTTCTCATCCCATCAGACAAAGCACTTGCCACAGTAAGCAAGTCCTATCTCCGAGCCATATATCAGTCTAGAACATATTTCTCTCTCCGTTTCCCACCATTTTCCTACTGTATTGCAAGAAAACTGGTTTAACTTTCATAAGCCCCTGCCAAAAGTGGGACTGGTCGGGTTTCCTATCAACATCCGCTTCTACCCAGGCCTCGCATGCACCGACCTCCATCTCCCTTCGTCATCGAGTAGCACGGCGACCTCACTTGCCAATCCTCTTTCCTTGCTCCTCCCCACCACATCCTCTCCGATGGCACACTCGGCGCGACATCACAGGTGAGGTACCCCGACATTGGGGGTTCGAGCCCCCATCCTCAACAGCTGTCCGTGCTTCGCCATGTTACCTGTCTACTGAATTACCAGCGACGTACCATCGCACTACTAGGAAAAGGCTTATACATAGAAGTTTACCAGTAGCGTGTGTTTTGGTGCCCACGCTACTGATAATTAGTAGTAGCGTGTTATACAAACCGCGCTACTGGTACAACTTAGCAGCAACGTTGGTTTCTAGAGGGCACGCTACTGGTAAGTTACCCCCCTCCCCCCCCCCCCCCCCCCCCCCCGGCCAAAAATAGTAGCAGCGTTGGTGCCCTAACAAGCGCTATTGTCACGAAAATATCAGTAGCGCGGGGCCACTAAGAAGCGCTACTGCTACTTCTTCTATGTGTAATCTTTTACCAGTAGCGTGTTTTCTGGGCAAGCGCTATAGCTAGTTTTATGTACCGGTAGATATTTTGGCTGGCACACATAGTAGTAGCGCGCTTTGGTGCTCAGCGCTACTGCTATGGTCGCCCGCCAAAATATCTGCCACCTCCCCCCCTTCTTCTTCCTCCCCCTTTATTTCTCCCCGTCCCTCTTGCACTTGCTTGTCCTTCAATGCTTCCCCCTCTTCTTTGCCCCTCCTCCCCCCTCCATTAATGCCCTCCCTCCTTTCTCTTCCTTGACTTTGCCCCTCCTCCCCTTCTCTTCTTTGCCCCTCCACCACCCCCTCCATTAATGCCCTCCCTCCTTCCTCTTACTTTCTTTTGCCCCTTCTCCCCTTCTCTTCTTTGCCCCTCCACCACCCCCTCCATTAATGCCCTCCCTCCTCCTCTCATAGCTCTATCTAGAGCTACTAGGTAGTTATAAGAAGGTGCTCGATATTCCTCTCGACAAATAGGTGAGCAAAAAAAAGAGTTGTGCAAGAATGGAAATATGTGTGTTTGCGATTAGGACCGAAACTATGTGCGATATGAATATACTGAATTGTGTGTGCCATGTGAGTGACATGAGTTGCCTATGTTTTGCCGAAATGTCTATTCATTTCCGTTTCGGCGAATTTCAGGCAAACTCAATATGTCCTATGTTTAGGGAAGGTCATGCCGAATTTTCGTATGAATTTGATCCATGCATGCATATATACGTGGTTATAATATTTGCTCCGCGCGCTGGTGATCATGAAGGTCAATGGAAGTATGGTGGAAAGATACTGGCAATCCGCTGTGGATGACATGTATGAAAAAAGACTGAGGGAACTTGTAACACCCACGATGCGGCTATATCTCCCACGTACGTGTCGGAGCACGACTTAGAGGCATAACCGCATTGTAGGCATGTCGCAAGAGGGGTAATCTTTACACATCCCATGTAATGAATAAGAAAGGGATAAAGAGTTGGCTTACAATCGCTACTTCACACAATACATAAATATAGCATTACATCATCCAGAATACAATCAAGGTCCGACTACGGAACCAAAATAAAGACAATCCCAAATGCATAGGTCCCCGATCGCCCCAACTGGGCTCCACTACTGATCGTCCGGAAAGGAAACAACACAACGAACACGATCTTCATCGAGCTCCCACTTGAGCTCAGTTGCGTCATCTGCACGGACATCGTCGGCACCTGCATCTGGTTTTGGAAGTAATCTGTGAGTCACAGGGACTCAACAATCTCACACCCGGGAGATCAAGACTATTTAAGCTTATGGGTAGGAAAAGGGGTAGTGAGGTGGAGCTGCAGCAAGCACTAGCATATATGGTGGCTAACTTACGCAAATAAGAGCGAGAAGAGAAGCAAAGCACAGTCGTGAACTAGAAGTGATCAAGAAGTGATCCTGAAACTACTTACGTTCAAGCATAACACGAGACTGTGTTCTCTTTCCGGACTCCGCGAAAAGAGACCATCACGGCTACACACGCTGTTGATTCGTTTTAATTAAGAGAAGTGTCAATTTCTCTACAACCGGACATTAACAAATTCCTATCTGCCCATAACCGCAGGCACGGATTTCGAAAGTTCAAAACCCTGTAGGGGTGTCCCAACTTAGCCCATCACAAGCTCTCACGGTCAACGAAGGATATTCCTTCTCCCAGGAAGACACGATCAGACTCGGAATCCCGGTTACAAGACATTTCGACGATGGTAAAACAAGACCAGCAAAGTCGCCCGAATGTGCTGACAAATCCCGATAGGAGCTGCACATATCTTGTTCTCAGGGCACGCCGGATGAGCCAGACGTCGGGTTGGCATAGACCCTGGTTGCCCAGGGGGTGCCGGACATCGCTCAGGTTGGACCAACAATTAGAGAAGCACTGGCCCGGGGGGGGGGGGGGGTGGGTTAAAATAAAGATGACCCTCGGGCTCCGGAAACCCAAGGGAAAAAAGGCTAGGTGAGGCAAATGTAAAACCAAGGTTGGGCCTTGCTGGAGGAGTTTTATTCAAAGCGAACTGTCAAGGGGTTCCCATAACACCCAACCGCGTAAGGAACGTAAAATCAAGGAACATAACACCGTTATGACGGAAACTAGGGCGGCAAGAGTGGAACAAAACACCAGGCATAAGGCCGAGCCTTCCACCCTTTACCAAGTATATAGATGCATTAATTAAATAAGAGATATTGTGATATTCCAACAATAACCATGTTCCAACATGGAACAAACTCCAGCTTCACCTGCAACTAATAACGCTAGAAGAGGGGCTGAGCAAAGCGGTAACATAGCCAAACAACGGTTTGCTAGGAAAAGTGGGTTAGAGGCTTGACATGGCAATATGGGAGGCATGATATAGCAAGTGGTAGGTATCGCGGCATAGCAAAAGAGCGAGCAACTAGCAAGCAAAGATAGAAGTGATTTCAAGGGTATGGTCATCTTGCATGAGATCCCGCAAGGAAGAAGAACGAGTCCATGAAGAAGACAAACGGATATAGTCGAACGGATCCTCACAAATGCGACGTTATCGGAACTAACCCGAAGAAGCACACCGGAAAGAAGCAAACAACATAGTAAACAACCACCACATAGACATGGCATGATGCACAAACAATTATGATGCATGTCCGGTTTAATTAAGCATGGCATGGCAAAGTGCACAAACAACACTACAAGTTAAGTGGAGCTCAATATGCAACGAGTTGCATATTGACGGAACACCGCATGCCTTATTTAGTTCTCTCTCGTTTATGTACTCAACAATATTAAATGTTGTTTAGCATGGCAAGGGGTGAAGCAAAGTTAAACTAACTATCTAGTCAAGTTTAAATGAGGCCGGAAACAACGAACAACAATTCCGGTAAATCCCCATATGCATATTTTAGGTTTGGTACTGTTCTGTCCTAAACACAATTTTAGAGTTATTAAACATGCAAAACAAGTACACCATGTTAAACTAGGAATTTTCTACCCCATTTACATATAAAGTTTATTAAAAACCGAGCCACAGTTATTTAGTTATGAAACAAATCATTTTAGCATGGCAATAGTCAAAGTAAAGCAAACAACAAGTTTAAACATTTTTAACATGCATGAAAGTTGCATATTATGAAACTAGGCAAAGTTCTAAGCAAGTTACATGTATAAAACATTTTAATATGATGCACGGTTGATGAGTTTTTTATATGCATGAAGTGCAAGGGTTTTCCTACAAATCTGTAAATCCCTGGTAATTAGCAAATTCGCAAAACCAAAAAAAACATCCACTGGGCTGACACTTGCTGGGCTGAATAGAGAGGAGGGGCTGGAGGGCTGCTCACCCATGGGCTCGGCCCAGTCGGTGGTGAGGTGAGGCCGGAAGGGAAAGTGGGCCGGCTGGATCTGGCCGTGACTTGCGATGAGGCCACACGCGGATCTGGCCCCAGTGGGCGATTGAGGCGCTCGTCCTCTGCTCGACAGGGAGTAGAGCAGCGGCGACTGCAGGGATGCAGGGAGGTGGAGGTCGCCGACGCTGGTGGACTCCGGTGAGGCAGGGCCGCGACCTGGAGGCGGGGATGAGGCTGGGATCGCAGGGCCTCGTCGGATCTGGCGGAGACAGCGCCGAACGGAGCAGGCCGCGGCAGGAACTGCTGGAAGACGAGGACGCAGGAGAAAACGCAGGAGCGGTGGCAGGGCACCTCACCGGCGACAAGGAGAAGCTCCGATGATGGTTTGGAATGCCAAAAAACAGACTAATCTGGGGATGGGCGGCCGGGTCAGGGGACTTGCGGCGGAGCTCGATGCCTCGCCTTGCTGGAAGACGAACAGGACGGCGGCTTACTCCGGGCGGTGAGGAACAGAAGGCGGCAGCCATGGCAGGGACTTGCAGCGGGGCTCCCGGCGACGAGGCGTTAGCAGGGGAGGCAGACGAAGGCGCTGGCGTTGCGCCTCCTTCGTGCAGAGAACGAGTGGGCCAGGTAGGGGACCAGGCGTCTGATGGCTTGAAGGTGGCGCGGCGGCGGACTTGGTACAAGGGCCTTGGGGCTCCGGTAGCGCCGGGAACGGCGAAAACGGACGAATCCGGTCGTCGACGCCGGATCCAGACCACGGCGGCACGGACGGAGCTCGGGGACATTGCTGCAGCTTCAGTTGGTGGCGAGCTCCTGGTGAAGATAAGAGAGGGAGATGAGAGACCGGAGGGAGAGAGGGACAGAAAAAGAAGATGGGGGGTGGCGGAAGGCGCGGTGGTGCTCATCTGGCTAGCTGCTGGTGGCCGGCGTGAGGGAGACGAGGTGAGGACGAAGCGCTCCGTTGGAGGGTTTGAGCGACGGGAGGAGCGGGTGGTGGTGCGATTGGATGGATCGATCGATGGAATTGGCTGGTGTGTGAAAACGAGGAGGGGATGGATCCCGAGAGAGAGTAGGTAGGTGGCGGCGGCAGGAGGATGGAGGGGACAGCTCCCTAGAAATTAGGGTTCAGTCTGATTATATAGGTAGGGTACTGGGTAGGGACTAATCCGGTCCGTCCGATTATAATCGGGCGGTCGTAAATAAATAGGTTAGATAGCCCGAATAATAAAACGGGGTTGTTTTGTAGATGTTTGGGGATGTTTTGGATCCAACGGTGACGAAAGTCCGAGTCGGGTTCGGGACAACTATCGGACGCGCGCACGAGGAGGGCCGCGGGCTGACAAGAGAGGTTAGGTTGGACCTGGCGGTAGGTAGTGGGCTGTGTAGACGGTCTCGAGCTGAGAGAAGAGAAGAGTGGGAGGCCCGGCGACTGTTTTCGGAGATCAAAAACGTCCGACGATTTGACCAACTATATTGTCGCGATAGTTATCCGTTGGGGCGTCAAACGGACTCCGAATGCGATGAAACTTGGCAGGCGGCCTACTGGCAACAAAACAACACCGCACACAAAATTTCAACCCATACCGATAACATTTTCCGGCCACTTATAAAATAATATTTCGGACGTGTCGCGGGCGCGTGCAAGTGTGTTTGGGCTCAGAACAGACAACAGACGGAACTGGGGGAACCCGGATGGATGCAAGTTTTGAAAACATGCAGATGCAATGCGAATGATGACATGGCAAGATGCAACATGCAAGCAAAAGACAAGACAACAACAGCGAATAACTGGGAGACACCTGGCGCATCAGTCTCGGGGCGTCACAACACTCCACCACTATGAGAGGATCTCGACCCGAGATCCTAGGGATGTCACCGGAGGGAAAAGGAAGAGGAAGAGGTGAGGTGAAACTAAGTTGCTTCTTGGACAAACGAGTGAAACCACGAACCTTGAGAGGCTGGGCAAATGGAAAGAAAGAATACAACGGACATGAAAAAAGTTGAAAACCTCCGTTAGAAAAGAGGAACAAGGAACATCACGAGAACCTTGTAGGTTGAAAGACATAAGAAAAATGTTGCAATGGACAAGAAGTACATGCAAGCACTCCGGTTGAAACAAGATGTACAACGAACGATAAGGATCAATTATGACAACACTCCGGTTGGAAATGGAAGGCAATAATATGCACTTGGCAAAAATGAAAGCACTTGGATGAGACTCCAGTTAGAAAAGGAATGAGAGCCACAACACTCCAGTTAAAACAAGATAGATAAGGAAGAAGAATGATATAATTTGGGAAGCACTCCGACTGTAAATGGAAGGAATTGAACATGATCTTGACAAAACAAGATGATCGGTCGAAGAGAGCAATATCACAATGCCTCCGGAAAGAAGGAATAGAAGTTAGATCATTGGGAAGGAAGAAAGTAGAAGAAAATGATAACTTCTACCACCAATGAATTTGAAAGCATCCTTGGAAAGAAGGATTGAATGGAGTTGTTGGAAAACCAACAACGAAAAGAATAAGCTTGTAGTGGGATTATGGGAAACATCTCAAAACTGAGGTGAAATTCTGCCACCGAAAACAATGATTGATAGAGGACAATGAAGAGATGATGAACTTATTCACCAAGATGGGAAGGAGAATATTGGATCATTGATAAGCACCACAATCGCAACATTCCTTAGGGAAGGCTTTAGGTGAAATATAACCCAAGATAACTGCAATGAAGAGATTGATGGATTTAAAATACCTCATTCATGACAACACGTGAATCGCGAAAACAAGAATGGAAATTGTCAAGAAAAGATATAGCACCACCTCAAAAGATAAGGTAGAAAGAATCACACTTTGGAATGCACAATGAAGAATACTTGGAGTATAGCTTGGCGGATCATATCTTCGAGAGATAACTTGAAGAACAATTGAAGAATGAAAAGGATCCTTGATGAACCAGCATGTAGAACCTCCATGAAGAACTCCGGTAACAAAATGATGATAAAAAGAAAGAGAAGTTAAAAACACAAGGTGAAGCCTTATAGTGAATTAGATGGATCTTCGCGACAATATAATTGAGAGAGCTTGGAACTCCGGGAAAAGAAAAGATAAAAAATTGAAACCGAGAATTTTTTATGAACCTCCGGAATTAGGAATTGAATTCACTCGATGAAACAAGAATAAGAATTATATTATGCTTATCCTTCACCAATTTAAATTGATGACAAGAAACGGATTTTGCATAGTACTTATTCTCGTAGAAAAAATTTAAGAGATATATAGCGTAAACTTGAAGAGGCCTTCGATGAACCACCGGTAGGACTGAAACAACGAATGAATTGATATGAACACAAAGGAAGAGAAATCTTGAACAAACTATCGTAGAATTGAAAAAGAACATAGCAAAGGCACAATTCACCGGGAAGACTTGGAAAATGAATGAAGATACTTGTGGGGATTTGATACAAGAGAACGAAGAGATCACGAACTAATTAGAGAATACTTGAGCGATGCACCAATAAGATTTAGAGAAAGAGAGCTGAAAGCTGAGAATGAATACTTCTGAGATGATGGGCTCTGGAGAATCAAACTGCAAAGACTCTTGAATTGCTCCGGATGGGTGAAAATAATTCTCACAATCGAAAACAATTATGAGAGGATGGCATCCATCTTGAACTTCGCGTCTTTGAGAGAACGGATAAGATTTCGAGGAAAAACTCTTCTTCAGTCTTCAAATGTTGAGAATGATGACGAGAACCACCACTGAGAATTCTTTCGACACTCCGGGAGAATCAAAAGCGAAGAGGTTGAGCCAACGATGAAAAGAATTTGACCAATCTTGGAGAAATACATTTGACTGATGACAATTCATTCTTACGTCAAACTTTAGAAGATTTGAGAATATCTCCGAGAAAATAGAAGAGTCAGGTAAGATCCTGGGAAAAGACCTGTGGGTTAGGGCCCACTCAAAAGATACACCGTTGAATAATTTAAAGGAAGATTGTGCCGTTTGAATTAAATGGTTTGAATGTGGTAACAACCTCGAAATAGGTTGAACAGACCTTGAATGAAAAGACGAGCCTTTTGAGATATCTTCAGCACTCTCAAACAAATGAATAGCAAGAGGTGAATGATTATGAGGTGCACCGGCATGAGAAGGTATTTGAAACGAGGAAAATGATATGATCAACAAAGCTTGAATTGGATCCACCGGAGAAGAAAAGAGAACAAGAATGATAACTTGTAGAGCATCCTCATGAGAATCAACGGATAAGAATATTGACGGAAAAGAATGGAGAGACTTCTCATCAATAACATGATAGTTGACTAAGAAATCCGAATCCTTGAAGAAAAAAATGGGTGGGTGGGCGGGAATGTTGGAAATATGCCCTAGAGGCAATAATAAAAGCATTATTATTATATTTCCTTGTTCATGATAATTGTCTTTATTCATGCTATAATTGTGTTATCCGGAAATCGTAATACATGTGTGAATAATAGACACCAACATGTCCCTAGTAAGCCTCTAGTTGACTGGCTCGTTGATCAACAGATAGTCATGGTTTCCTGACTATGGACATTGGATGTCATTGATAACGAGATCACATCATTAGGAGAATGATGTGATGGACAAGAACCAATCCTAAACATAGCACAAAGATCGTATAGTTCGTTTGCTAGAGTTTTCCAATGTCAAGTATCCTTTCCTTAGACCATGAGATCGTGTAACTCCCGGATACCGTAGGAGTGCTTTGGGTGTGCCAAACGTCACAACGTAACTGGGTGACTATAAAGGTATACTACGGGTGTCTCCGAAAGTGTCTGTTGAGTTGACACGGATCAAGACTGGGATTTGTCACTCCGTATGACGGAGAGGTATCACTGGGCCCACTCGGTAATGCATCATCATAATGAGCTCAAAGTGACCAAGTGTCTGGTCACGGGATCATGCATTACGGCACGAGTAAAGTGACTTGCCGGTAACGAGATTGAACGAGGTATTGGGATACCGACGATCGGATCTCGGGCAAGTAACATACCGATTGACAAAGGGAATTGTATACGGGGTTACTTGAATCCTCGACATCGTGGTTCATTCGATGAGATCATCGAGGAGCGTGTGGGAGCAAACATGGGTATCCAGATCCCGCTGTTGGTTATTGACCGGAGAGTCGTCTCGGTCATGTCTACATGTCTCCCGAACCCGTAGGGTCTACACACTTAAGGTTCGGTGACGCTAGGGTTGTAGGGATATGTATATGCAGTAACCCGAATGTTGTTCAGAGTCCCGGATGAGATCCCGAACGTCACGAGGAGTTCCGGAATGGTCCGAAGGTAAAGAATTATATATAGGAAGTGCTATTTCGGGCATCGGGACAAGTTTCGGGGTCACCGGTATTGTACCGGGACCACCGGAAGGGTCCCGGGGGTCCACCGGGTGGGGCCACCTGTCCCGGGGGGGGCACATGGGCTGTAGGGGGTGCACCTTGGCCTACATGGGCCAAGGGCACCAGCCCCAAGAGGCCCATGCGCCTAGGGTTTCAAGGAGGGAAGAGTCCTAGGAGGGGAAGGCACCTCCTAGGTGCCTTGGGGAGGAGGGATTCCTCCCCTTGGCCGCACCCCCTAGGAGATTAGATCTCCTAGGGCCGGCGCCCCCCCTTGGCCCTCCTATATATAGTGGGGAGATGGAGGACTTCTCACCTTGATCTTTGGTGCCTCCCTCTCCCTCTCCAACACCTCCTCCTCCTCCATAGTGCTTGGCGAAGCCCTGCCGGAGTACTGCAGCTCCATCACCACCACGCCGTCGTGCTGCTGCTGGAGCCATCTCCCTCAACCTCTCCTTCCCCCTTGCTGGATCAAGAAGGAGGAGACGTGGCTGTTCCGTACGTTTGTTGAACGCGGAGGTGCCGTCCGTTCGGTGCTAGGATCTTCGGTGATTCGAATCACGTTGAGTACGACTCCCTCATCCCCGTTCTTTGAACGCTTCCGCTCGAGATCTACAAGGTACGTAGATGCATCTAATCACTCGTTGCTAGATGAACTCCTAGATGGATCTTGGTGAAACCGTAGGAAAATTTTTGTTTTCTGCAACGTTCCCCAACAGTGGCATCATGAGCTAGGTCTATGTGTAGTTCTCTTGCACGAGTAGAACACAATTTGTTGTGGGCGTTGATGTTGTCAACTTTCTTGCCGCTACTAGTCTTATCTTGCTTCAACGGTATTGTGGGATGAAGCGGCCCGGACCAACCTTACACGTACGCTTACGTGAGACCGGTTCCACCGACTAACATGCACAAGTTGCATAAGGTGGTTGGCGGGTGTCTGTCTCTCCCACTTTAGTTGGAGCGGATTCGATGAAAAGGGTTCTTATGAAGGGTAAATAGAAGTTGACAAATCACGTTGTGGCTTTCACGTAGGTAAGAAAACGTTCTTGCTAGAACCCTACTTCAGCCACGTAAAACTTGCAACAACAATTAGAGGACGTCTAACTTGTTTTTGCAGCAAGTGCTTTGTGATATGATATGGCCAAAGTTGTGATGAATGATGAATCTATATGTGATGTATGAGCTGTTCATGCTATTGTAATAGGAATCACGACTTGCATGTCGATGAGTATGACAACCGGCAGGAGCCATAGGAGTTGTCTTTATTTTTTGTATGACCTGCGTGTCATTGAGAAACGCCATGTAAATTACTTTACTTTATTGCTAAACGCGTTAGCCATAGTAGTAGAAGTAATAGTTGGCGAGCAACTTCATGGAGACACAATGATGGAGATCATGATGATGGAGATCATGGTGGCATGCCGGTGACAAGATGATCATGGAGCCCCAAGATGGAGATCAAAGGAGCTATGTGATATTGGCCATATCATGTCACTATTATTATTTGATTGCATGTGATGTTTATCATGTTTTTTCATCTTGTTTGCTTAGAACGATGGTAGTAAATAAGATGATCCCTCATAATAATTTCAAGAAAGTGTTCCCCCTAACTGTGCACCGTTGCGACAGTTTGTTGTTTCGAAGCACCAAGTGATGATCGGGTGTGATAGATTCTAACGTTCACATACAACGGGTGTAAGACAGATTTACACATGCAAAACACTTAGGTTGACTTGACAAGCCTAGCATGTACAGACATGGCCTCGGAACACAGAAGACCGAAAGGTCGAGCATGAGTCGTATAGAAGATACGATCAACATGAAGATGTTCACCGACGTTGACTAGTCCGTCTCACGTGATGATCGGACACGGCCTAGTTAACTCGGATCATGTTATACTTAGATGACTAGAGGGATGTCTATCTAAGTGGGAGTTCATTATAATTTGATTAGATGAACTTAATTATCATGAACTTAGTCTAAAATATTTACAATATGTCTTGTAGATCAAATGGCCAACGTAGTCCTCAACTTCAACGCGTTCCTAGAGAAAACCAAGCTGAAAGACGATGGCAGCAACTACACGGACTGGGTCCGGAACCTGAGGATCATCCTCATAGCTGCCAAGAAAGATTATGTCCTACAAGCAGCGCTAGGTGACGCACCTGTTCTCCCTGCAGAACAAGACGTTATGAACGCTTGGCAGGCACGTACCGATGACTACTCCCTCGTTCAGTGCGGCATGCTTTACAGCTTAGAGCCAGGGCTCCAAAAGCATTTTGAGAGACACGGAGCATATGAGATGTTCGAAGAGCTGAAAATGGTTTTTCAAGCTCATGCCCGGGTCGAGAGATATCAAGTCTCCGACAAGTTCTTCAACTGTAAGATGGAGGAAAACAGTTCTGTCAGTGAGCACATACTCACTATGTCTGGGTTACATAACCGCTTGACTCAGCTGGGAGTTAATCTCCCGGATGACGCGGTCATTGACAGAATCCTTCAGTCACTTCCACCGAGCTACAAGAGCTTTGTGATGAACTTCAATATGCAGGGGATGGAAAAGACCATTCCTGAAGTATTTGCAATGCTGAAATCAGCAGAGGTAGAAGTCAAAAAGGAACATCAAGTGTTGATGGTGAATAAAACCACTAAGTTCAAGAAAGGCAAGGGTAAGAAAACCTTCAAGAAAGACGGCAAGGGAGTTGCCGCGCCCGGCAAGCAAGCTGCCGGGAAGAAGCCAAACGTCACAACGTAACTGGGTGACTATAAAGGTATACTACAGATGTCTCCGAAAGTGTCTGTTGAGTTGACACGGATCAAGACTGGGATTTGTCACTCCGTATGACGGAGAGGTATCACTGGGCCCACTCGGTAATGCATCCTCATAATGAGCTCAAAGTGACCAAGTGTCTGGTCACGGGATCATGCATTACGGCATGAGTAAAGTGACTTGCCGGTAACGAGATTGAACGAGGTATTGGGATACCGACGATCGGATCTCGGGCAAGTAACATACCGATTGACAAAGGGAATTGTATACGGGGTTACTTGAATCCTCAACATCGTGGTTCATTCGATGAGATCATCAAGGAGCGTGTGGGAGCCAACATGGGTATCCAGATCCCGCTGTTGTTTATTGACCGGAGAGTCATCTCGGTCATGTCTACATGTCTCCCGAACCCGTAGGGTCTACACACTTAAGGTTCGGTGATGCTAGGGTTGTAGGGATATGTATATGCAGTAACCCGAATGTTGTTTGGAGTCCCGGATGAGATCCCGGATGTCACAAGGAGTTCCGGAATGGTCCGGAGGTAAAGAGTTATATATAGGAAGTGCTATTTCGGGCATCGGGACAAGTTTCGGGGTCACCGGTATTGTACCGGGACCACCGGAAGGGTCCCGGGGGTCCACCGGGTGGGGCCACCTGTCCCGGGGGGCCACATGGGCTGTAGGGGGTGCGCCTTGGCCTACATGGGCCAAGGGCACCAGCCCCAAGAGGCCCATGCGCCTAGGGTTTCAAGGAGGGAAGAGTCCTAGGAGGGGAAGGCACCTCCTAGGTGCCTTGGGGAGGAGGGATTCCTCCCCTTGGTCGCACCCCCCTAGGAGATTAGATCTCCTAGGGCCGGCGCCCCCCCCCCCCCCGTGGCCCTCCTATATATAGTGGGGAGATGGAGGACTTCTCAACTTGATCTTTGGTGCCTCCCTCTCCCTCTCCAACACCTCCTCCTCCTCCATAGTGCTTGGCGAAGCCCTGCCGGAGTACTGCAGCTCCATCACCACCACGCCGTCGTGCTGCTGCTGGAGCCATCTCCCTCAACCTCTCCTTCCCCCTTGCTAGATCAAGAAGGAGGAGACGTGGCTGTTCCGTACATGTGTTGAACGCGGAGGTGCCGTCCGTTCGGTGCTAGGATCTTCGGTGATTCGAATCACGTCGAGTACGACTCCCTCATCCCCGTTCTTTGAACGCTTCTGCTCGCGATCTACAAGGTACGTAGATGCATCTAATCACTCGTTGCTAGATGAACTCCTAGATGGATCTTGGTGAAACCGTAGGAAATTTTTTGTTTTCTGCAACGTTCCCCAACAGGGAAAACAAAGGTAACTTGGGGACAGATGAAACGAACAACATTGGGAAAAACTGAGAGGTGATCTTGCGGATGGGGAAAATGATCGGATCCACTTGAAGAGAAACACGTCGGTTGAAAAGGATTGACATGACAATCTCGATGATCATGACGGATTAGCATCCAGAAAGAAATATGAGAACACCGCTTAAGGAAGGTATGGAATCAACACTTGACATTGAAGCAACTCGAATACCACAACTCAAAACAAAACAAAGGATTGGCTTGCAGAAAAAGCCGGAACAAACATATGATAGAGATTTCGTCCGAAGTTTTCATGGTGGGGCCCACACGGGCTCGATCGTACAACACCATCATGTACAAGGCATTGCCCATGACATACGAAGCGTCCCCGAGTCAGCATAGCCAAGGACTCTTTAAGACGCAACGAGACCACTGTAAAACCAACCGTGGATAGGCGGACCACTAGACGTCGAACCCCAATTTCATATCACACATCTGTCGGAAAGATATCCTAGGAGCTACTTGAATTCCCACTTATAAACTCCAGAAACTTACCGGTTATGCAATCAGGTGTTGGGATACATGGGAAGCATAATATCTCACCCAAAACTAGCAAATCCTACATCCAGTTGTATCCATCCTTCAACACATAACCAAGAAATCTTCGGAAATCATTTACCTCAACTTCCGAAAAGCATCCGTTATACGAGTTATGGCAATACTCCCGAACTCCCGCCCCAGTACTAGGTGGCATCGAGGTTATCTCACCAACAACTGCATAAAAGAGATTTTCGATGTCGACGAAACTCAGGTATTCCAGAACTGCAACGATAAAATTGTGACAACAATACCTCGGATCTCAACTCCCTGGGACACTGCAACAACCCCTAAATGTCAGGAGGCACCAAGAACAATGTCCTCGTCACAAAACCATCGGAACGATTCCAAGATACCCGCGTGATCCTAAAATTTTTTTCGTAAAATTTGAGAAGAGAAGAGTCAAAACTCTACGTTAGGATGCCTCACCAGAGAGACGAAGGGACTGAGGAGTAAAAAGAATCCTACTCTCCGATATATATAAACCTATAAGACTCAAAACATTTTTCTAGACTCAACAACGCCAACGATTCGATCACGGAGGGGGCTCCTAAGTCGGGGAGGGCTCTGGTTACCAACTTGTAACACCCACGATGCGGCTATATCTCCCATGTGTCGGAGCATGACTTAGAGGCATAACCGCATTGTAGGCATGTCGCAAGAGGGGTAATCTTTACACATCCCATGTACTGAATAAGAAAGGGATAAAGAGTTGGCTTACAATCACCACTTCACACAATACATAAATATAGCATTACATCATCCAGAATACAATCAAGGTCCGTCTACGGAACCAAAATAAAGACAACCCCAAATGCATAGGTCCCCGATCGCCCCAACTGGGCTCCACTACTGATCGTCCGGAAAGGAAACAACACAACGAACACGATCTTCCTCGAGCTCCCACTTGAGCTCAGTTGCGTCATCTGCAGACATCGTCAGCACCTGCATCTGGTTTTGGAAGTAATCAGTCACGGGGACTCAGCAATCTCACACCCGCGAGATCAAGACTATTTAAGCTTATGGGTAGGAAAAGGGGTAGTGAGGTGGAGCTGCAACAAGCACTAGCATATATGGTGGCTAACTTACACAAATAAGAGCGAGAAGAGAAGCAAAGCATAGTCGTGAACTAGAAGTGATCAAGAAATGATCCTGAAACTACTTACGTTCAAGCATAACACGAGACTGTGTTCTCTTCCTGGACTACGCCGAAAAGAGACCATCACGGCTACACACGCTGTTGATTCATTTTAATTAAGAGAAGTGTCAATTTCTCTACAACCGGACATTAACAAATTCCTATCTGCCCATAACCGCAGGCACGACTTTCGAAAATTCAAAACCCTGCAGGGGTGTCCCAACTTAGCCCATCACAAGCTCTCAAGGTCAACGAAGGGTATTCCTTCTCCCAGGAAGACCCGATCAGACTCGGAATCCCGGTTACAAGACATTTCGACGATGGTAAAACAAGACCAGCAAAGCCGCCCGAATGTGCTGACAAATCCCGATAGGAGCTGGACATTTCTCGTTCTCAGGGCACACCGGATGAGCCAGACGTCGGGTTGGCATAGACCCTGGTTTCCCAGGGGGTGCCGGACATCGCTCAGGTTGGACCAACAATTAGAGAAGCACTGGCCCGGGGGGGGGGGGGTTAAATAAAGATGACCCTCGGGCTCCGGAAACCCAAGGGAAAAAAGGCTAGGTGAGGCAAATGTAAAACCAAGGTTGGTCCTTGCTGGAGGAGTTTTATTCAAAGCGAACTATCAAGGGGTTCCCATAACACCCAACCGCGTAAGGAACGTAAAATCAAGGAACATAACACCGGTATGACGGAAACTAGGGCGGCAAGAGTGGAACAAAACACCAGGCATAAGGCCGAGCCTTCCACCCTTTACCAAGTATATAGATGCATTAATTAAATAAGAGATATTGTGATATCCCAACAATAACCATGTTCCAACATGGAACAAACTCCAGCTTCACCTGCAACTAACAACGCTATAAGAGGGGCTGAGCAAAGCAGTAACATAGCCAAACAACGGTTTGCTAGGAAAGGTGGGTTAGAGGCTTGACATGGCAATATGGGAGGCATGATATAGCAAGTGGTAGGTATCGCAGCATAGCAAAAGAGCAAGCAACTAGCAAGCAAAGATAGAAGTGATTTCAAGGGTATGGTCATCTTTCCTGAGATCCCGCAAGGAAGAAGAACGAGTCCATGAAGAAGACAAATAGACGTAGTCGAACGGATCCTCACAAATGCGATGTTATCGGAACTAACCTGAAGAAGCACACCGGAAAGAAGCAAACAACATAGTAAACAACCACCACATAGACATGGCATGATGCACAAACAATTACGATGCATATCCGGTTTAATGAAGCATGGCATGGCAAAGTGCACAAACAACACTACAAGTTAAGTGGAGCTCAATATGCAACGAGTTGCATATTGACGGAACACCACATGCCTTATTTAGTTCTCTCTTTTTTATGTACTCAACAATATTAAATGTTGTTTAGCATGGCAAGGGGTGAAGCAAAGTTAAACTAACTATCTAGTCAAGTTTAAATGAGGCCGGAACCAATGAACAACAATTCCGGTAAATCCCCATATGCATATTTTTGGTTTGGTACTGTTCTGTCCTAAACACAATTTTAGAGTTATTAAACATGCAAAACAAGTACACCATGTTAAACTAGGCATTTTTCTACCCTATTTACATATAAAGTTTATTAAAAACCAAGCCACGGTTATTTAGTTATGAAACAAATCATTTTAGCATGGCAATAGGCAAAGTAAAGCAAACAACAAGTTTAAACATTTTTAACATGCATGAAAGTTGCATATTATGAAACTAGGAAAAAATTCTAAGCAAGTTACATATATAAAACATTTTAATATGATGCACGGTTGATGAGTTTTTTATATGCATGAAGTGCAAGGGTTTTTCTGCAAATCTGTAAGTCCCTGGTAATTAGCAAATTCGCAGAACCAAAAAAAACATCCACTGGGCTGAAACTTGCTGGGCTGAAAAGAGAGGAGGGGCTGGAGGGCTGCTCACCCATGGGCTCGGCCCAGTCGGTTGTGAGGTGAGGCCGGAAGGGCAAGTGGGCCGGCTGGATCTGGCTGTGACTTGCGATGAGGCCACGCACGGATCTGGCCCTAGTGGGCGATTGAGGCGCTCGTCCTCTGCTCGACAGGGAGCAGAGCAGCAGCGACTACAGGGATGCAGGGAGGTGGAGGTCGCCGGCGCTGGTGGACTCCGGTGAGGCGGGGCGGCGAGCTGGAGGCGGGGATGAGGCTGGGATCACAGGGCCTCATCGGATCTGGGGGAGACAGCGCCGAACGGAGCAGGCCGTGGCGGGAACTGTTGGAAGACGAGGACGCAGGAGCGGCGGCATGGCACCTCACCGGGGACAAGGAGAAGCTCCGACGGTGGTTTGGAACGCCAAAAACGGACTAATCCCGGGATGGGCGGCCGGGTCAGGGGACTTGCGGCGGAGCTCGGTGCCTCGCCTTGCTGGAAGACGAACAGGACGGCGGCTTACCCCGGGCGGTGAGGAACAGAAGGCGGCAACCATGGCAGGGACTTGCAGCGGGCTCCCGGCGACGAGGCCTTAGCAGGGGAGGCAGACGAACGCGCTGGCGTTGCGCCTCCTTCGTGCAGAGAACGAGCGGGCCAGGCAGGGGACCAGGCGCCTGATGGCTTGAAGGTGGCGCGGAGGAGGACATGGTATAAGGACCTTGGGTCTCCGGTAGCGCCGGGACGGGCGAAAACAGACGAATCCGGTCGTCGGCGCCGGATCCGGACTACGGCGGCACGGACGGAGCTCGGGGACGGTGCTGCAGCTTCGGTTGGTGGCGAGCTCCTGGTGAAGATAAGAGAGAGAGAGAGATGAGAGACCGAAGGGAGAGAGGGACAGAAAGAGAAGATGGGGAGGTGCGGTGGTGCTCATCTTGCTAGCTGCTGGTGGCCGGCGTGAGGGAGACGAGGTGAGGACGAAGCGCTCCGTTGGATGGTTTTAGTGACGGGAGGAGGGGCGGTGGTGCGATTGTATGGATTGATCGATGGAATTGGCTGGTGTGTGAAAACGAGGAGGGGTTGGATCCCGAGAGAGAGTAGGTAGGTGGCGGCGGCAGGAGGATGGAGGGGACAGCTCCCTAGAAATTAGGGTTCAGTCTGATTATATAGGTAGGGGACTGGGTAGGGACTAATCCGGTCCGTCCGATTATAATCGGGCGGTCGTAAATAAATAGGTTAGATAGCCCGAATAATAAAATGGGGATGTTTTGTAGATGTTTGGGGATGTTCCGGATCCAACGGTGACGAAAGTCCGAGTCGGGTTCAGGACAACTACCGGACGCGCGCGCGAGGAGGGCCGCGGGCTGACGAGAGAGGTTAGGTTGGACCTGGCGGTAGGTAGTGGGCTGTGTAGAGGGTCTCGAGCTGAGAGAAGAGAAGAGAGGCAGGCCCGGCGACTGTTTTCGGAAACCGAAAACGTCGGACGATTTGACCGACTATATTGTCGCTATAGTTATCCGTTGGGGCGTCAAACGGACTCCGAATGCGATGAAACTTGGCAGGCGGCCTACTGGCAACAAAACAACACCGCACGCCAACTTTCAAACCATACCAAGAACATTTTCCGGCCACTTATAAAATAATATTTCTGACGTGCCGCGAGCGCGTGCAAGTGTGTCTGGGCTCAGAACGGACAACCGACGGAACTGGGGGAACCCGGACGGATGCATGTTTTGAAAACATGCAGATGCAATGCGGATGATGACATGGCAAGATGCAACACGCAAGCAAAAGACAAGACAACAATAGCGAATAACTGGGAGACACCTGGCGCATTGGTCTCGGGGCGTCACAGATGTTTTATGTCCGTGTCGAAAATGCAAAGGAAGAGTCAGGCTTGACCCCTTTCAGGGTGGTAAATTCAAGGCGCATGTGCTCATGCATGGTTTCATGCATGGCCATACTTAGTGGATAAGTGAAGATGATGATGATGATGATGATGATGAGGACGTCGACGGGGCAGGAAATAATGACATGGGGCCACTAGACGAAGAGATGACTGATTATGTGCCTGAAGAGGAAGACGGCCTCTTAAATGTCGATGGCGAAGAGGCAGTTCAAGACGCAGACATGCCATCGTCTTCGTCGCTACTAAGTTGAGCCATGCGGGACCCGCATTTTCGAGACCTGCTTTGTAAGAAGACGACGAGTGACAGAGCTGCTTCTAGAGAGGAGGCCAAACTGGTGCAACTGGAGGTAGACTCGATGGCTCCTTTGTATGATGGTTGCAATCCTGAGGTGCCCCACTTGAGTTTCACACTAGAACTTCTAAAGATGAAGGCAAAAAACAAATGGACAGATACAAGCCTGGATGAGCTTCTGAAGTACCTAAAGAAGGTTCTTCCCGCGGGAAGCCTGTGTCCTACTGGTGTCGAGGAGGCAAAGAAAATCATGTGCCCTCTTGATCTGCCACATATTATGTCGGTGTACTAGAATAGGGGTACTCTAGTACCCCGAACTTGTGCACGGGCAGTTGCAGCACCCCGCGGCAAGGCTTGACAGGCGAACACGAAGATCCTCCGTGGTTCCCTTGGAGCCATTCAAGAACAAAGTATTTAAGCTCAGGAGACAAGGCCCCGACGAGAGGAGCTTGCCGGGAAGGCCAACCAAGGCACGCCAAGGAACTTGCCGCGACGCACCACGCGCTCCGGCAAGGCGACAAGGCCCCGGCAAGAGGAGCTTGCCGGGAAGACCAACCAAGGTACCTCGAAGCCCGGTGAGCGACAAGCTTCCGGACCCGACAAGATAACAGCAGCGGCAAGGCGCTTGCCACGGCAGGCGGCCACTCTGTGCCCACGCTCTAGCGCATCCACCAACGTGTCGCTCTGAGGGCCTCTCCAGGCGCACATGGCGGGAGGCTGTGCAGCCAGCGGTGCGCAGTGGCATGCGGAGCTGACAAGATCGCCATCGTGGCGAACGGTGGCGCCCCTAACGGTCCTTTTCTGCACTGTTTAGGCGACTCAGACGGGCATTTAATGCCCTTGTCCCCTGCCGTCAGGGTTAGGTAGGGTACACTGTACAAGCAACTGTACCAACCACCTCACTTTTTACATTTGTACCCTCCTCTGCGTTGCCACCTGTCGGAGACCCCTTTAGCATATAAAAGGAGGCCCATGCGCAACGTAGAGGGGGTTCGGACATTTAGGTTCGATTCATTCGTAGCCCAGAAAACACTACGCTCTCTCTCTAGAGCAAGAACGCAAGATAATACAACCAGACAAGAAGCAGTAGGAGTGTTATCTCTCCGGAGAGCTCCGAAGCTGGGTAAACTACTCGTGTGCTCCTCCTCTATTCGCTCTTCGTGCGATCTCCGCCCCCCGCCGAACCGAAAGGGGCCCGGTCCGCCGGCCCCATAGGTGTTCGTGGATCAGTTTCCCCCGACATCTTTGGCGCGCCAGGTAGGGGGCGTCGAGATTGCGTGAACCTGATCCGGCGTTCACACGAGCTAGATCTTCATTCCCTTCATCAACATGCCACCGAAGAAGAAGACTTCGGTGGCAGCCGCTCCGTCCACGTCACTTCCGCCACCGTTGGAGCAAACGGGTGGTGGAATGGACGCCGGCGGGAGAATGGACGTCGACGAGGAAGCTTATGATGCTGCCAAGTCCAAGGACAAGGCTGCACAAACCTCAGCGACTGTACATGTTCCGCGCCACTCTCAGGAGGCGCAAGACCAACAGCGTCATGACGCTCGCAGTGCCATACGCATGATAGGCCAAGACCAAGTTGGTGGATCTCGGGGCGCTCAAGACCAGCATGCACGCCAGCGTGCTGGCACGAGCGGGACACGGTTGCCTGGACGGGATACTGCTCCTTCTAACATAGTTAGAAGTTCGAGCACGTCCCGCTCCTCGCGCCGTCCGCCACTCCCACCCACCACTCCAGCAGAAGCTTTGGCGCAAGCTCAACTTCTCCTAGATTACCCTCCGACGTCGGACAAGATCGACGAATGGAGGGCCACCATTCAGAGTCTCATCGGCTACGCCAATGGCGACACTCCATGGCGGCCGAGCGTGTCGCCGCCGCGGCAGGGTTGCCGGGCGCGAGCCGGTGGCGACGAAACGGGTGGAGGTGCAACTACCATGCAATCACCACCCCGAAGGCCAAGATCGCCGACTTGCCGGATCCACCTCGATAGTGACTCCACTGCATCTTCGGATCCACGAGCTCGTCGCGATCAGCGCCAAGTTCTTCACGATCGACAACAAGAAGACGCTCGAACCCTCATCGAGCGCCAAAGAGAAGCGCGATGTCAATCCGACAAGCGCGCTGGGCCCTCTATTGACATGCATGCGCCAGGGGAACCAGGCGATCTGCCGTACGCGGTAGGTTGCCCTGCGTTCACTCGTGAGCTGCGGCAAGTCCAGTGCCCCAGCACGAAGAACTTCAAGCCAGACGTACCGGAGAAGTACGACGGCAAGACGCATCCGTCGGAGTTCCTCAGCATCTACACCATTGCGGTGCAGGCTGCCGGGGGACGAGATGACAAGATCCTTGCCAACTACTTCCCGCTGGTGCTCAAGCCCAACGTCAGATCCTGGCTCATGCACTTGCCGGACAACTCCATATCCTCTTGGGCTGACCTGTGCCATCAATTTGTCGGCGCCTTCACAGGCGGAGACAAGCCTCATGGCCAGGAGAGTGATCTTCATCTGCTCGCCCAGAAGGAAGGAGAGCCCCTACGCAAGTACATTCAGAGATTCAGGAGTGTGCAGCACAACATCCCAGACATCCACCCCGCCACGGTGATCAGCGCGTTCCATCAGAATATGCAAAACCGCAGGATGCGGGAGGAAATGGCGATGTGCAAGATCAGGGACGTCAGTGAGTTATATGCACTGGACGACAAGTGTGCACGTGCTGAGGAAGGGAGGAGACTCCCCGGAGAAAATATAGGAGCGGGAGGATCTGACAGTGAAGATGCTGCCCCGGCAAGGAAAAACCGGCGGCGGAACAACAGGAAGAGGAAAGGCAAAGATGTGCTAGTTGTTGAGCAGTCCGGCAACGGTGGTGGCGCCAACAAAGCCAAAGCTGATGACTCCGGCAAGGAGGTAGCCGTGGAGGTGGCGGTCGCCGACAAGCAGGACGGCACCAACAAGCAGTATTGCAAGATCCACCGCACCAAGGGCCATGATCTCCAGAGCTGCAGGAAAGTCGAGCAGCTTGTTGAGCAACAGAAAGCTGAATACGAGCGGCGAGACAAGGAGAAGGCCCAGGAAGGTGCTGGGGGATCCGGTAAGAAACGTCCCGGCCGAGGAGGACGCCGCGGCAAGGCCAAGCAGAGGTAAGGAGACAGACCTCCTCGTGTCCGCGACAAGGATGAAGATGACGACGACGATGAAGACATGGATGATGAGGAGACTGATGAGCAGGAGTTCCAGAAAGCCACAGAGATCCTATGCGTTGACGGTGGTGCTTCTCTGCACACCTCGCACCGCCAGCTCAAGCAGTGGGTGCGAGAAGTTAATGCAGCAGAACCACCCGTCGAGTCACGCAAGCCTCTGAAATGGTCCAGCACGCCTATCATCTTTGATATTGAGGACCACCCTGATCGCATAACTGCGGTCGGCTGCTTGCCGATGTTGGTTTCACCAACAATCCGCAACTTCAAGGTCACTAAGATGCTAGTTGACGGCGGGGCCGGCTTGAACCTGATCTCCTCCGTGGTGCTCCAGAAACTCCAGATCCCTGGCAGCGAGCTCGAAGAGACCAGTACATTTCAAGGAATCAACCCGGGAAGAAGCAAGCCGAAGGGAAAGATCACGTTGCCGGTAACATTTGGCAGCGAGCTAAACTTCAGGACTGAGAGGATCACGTTTGATGTTGCTGACATTCCATTACCTTACAATGGAATCCTTGGCCGTCCGGCACTCGCCAAGTTCATGGCAGCCTCTCACTATGCGTACAACGTACTAAAAATGCCAGGCCCGATAAGTGTCATCTCTGTCCCTGGCGACAAGAAGGATGCTCTTATCTGTGCCGACAAGATCTACCGGGAAGCAGCAGCCGTAGCAGAACGCAAGACACTTGCCACTGAAGCTCCCGGGGGGAAGAAGAAGACCAAGTCCAGCAAGAGCTCTGATGCCGACTCTGGCAAGCGCACCTCTTCGGAGTGCTGCGCTACCATCGAGGACGCACCATCGAGCTCCACCGGCAAGTGTAAGAAGGCAATGGCAGCTCCACCTGAGACCAAGAAGGTGTCCGCCAAGGAGGACGGCACTGGTGGTACCTTCACCATCAACGCCACTCTTGACCCCAAATAGGAAAGCGCGCTCATTGCTTTCCTGCGGGCGAATGTCGACGTGTTTGCGTGGCAACCGTCTGATATCCCTGGTGTTCCCAGGAAAGTAATTGAGCACCACCTTGCCGTCTGTCCTCATGTGCGGCCCGTCAAGCACAAAGTCAGGAAGCACGCAGTGGAGCGCCAAGAATTCATCGCAGAAGAAATCAAGAAGTTGGAAGCAGCAGGCCTTGTCAGAGGAGTGCTCCATCCCACGTGGTTGGCCAATCCTGTTGTCGTGCGCAAGGCTAATGTGAAATGGAGGCTTTGTATTGATTTCACTAATGTTAATAAAGCTTGTCCCAAAGACCCATTTCCTTTGCCGCGCATTGACCAGATTGTTGACTCCACAGCCGGATGTGATTTGCTTTCATTTCTTGATGCATACTCAGGATATCATCAGATCTTCATGGCAGAAGAGGATGAAGAGAAAACCGCATTTATCACCCCATGTGGCACGTACTGCTTCGTACGGATGCCTTTCGGTTTTAAGAATGCTGGTTCAACATTCGCAAGGGTAGTCCACCAGGCTTTTGAGCCGCAGATGCACAGAAATGTGGAAGCCTACATGGATGACATAGTGGTCAAGAGCAAGAACAGGGCGACCCTGATTCAAGATTTAGACGAGACATTTGCAAATCTGCGCAGGATCAACCTCAAGCTTAACCCCGAGAAGTGCGTATTTGGAGTCCCATCTGGCAAGCTTCTCGGGTTTTTCGTGTCTCAGCGGGGAATTGAAGCCAATCCCGACAAGATCAAGGCATTGAACAGATCGAAGCACCAAAGCGCGTCAAGGATGTACGAAGGCTTGCCGGTTGCGTGGCTGCTCTCAGCAGGTTTATCTCTAGATCTGCTGAGAGCACCCTGCCATTTTTCAAAATTTTGAAAAAGGCAGGTCCAGTAAAATGGACTCCGGAGGCAGAGGCTGCGCTGCAGGACTTGAAGAGATACCTGTCCTCCACTCCAACGCTTGTCGCACCTAAGCCGCAAGAGAAGTTGCTACTGTATATAGCGGCAACCAATCAAGTGGTTAGTGTTGTGTTAGTTGCGGAGAGGGAGGCAGATGATGAGCCAGTAACCACGGCAGATGCATCCAGCGACAAGCAGGGGGCTTTTCGCCGACAAGCTCTGGTCCCGACAAACATGGATTTGCGCAGGAGCATGATAAGATGCCGAAGAGAATGGTGCAGCGCCCAGTTTACTTTGTCAGTTCTCTTCTGCAGGGGGCTAGATCAAGGTACTCTGGTGTGCAGAAGTTGCTTTTCGGCCTCCTCATGGCCTCGAGAAAGCTGCGCCATTACTTCCAGGCACATGAGATCACAGTCGTCACTCGCTTTCCGCTGAAGAGGATACTGCAAAATCCAGAAGCAACAGGCAGGATTGTCGAGTGGGCGCTGGAACTGTCAACCTTTGGCCTCAAGTTTGAGAGCACTTCAACTATCCAAAGCAGGGCATTGGCAGAGTTCATAGAAGAATGGACGCCAACACCAGATGAAGAAATTCCAGAGACGAGCATCCCCGTCAAAGAGGCAAGCAAAGAGTGGCTGATGCACTTTGATGGTACCTTCTCGCTGCAAGGCGCCGGTGCGGGCGTGCTGCTTGTCGCACCCACCGGAGAGCACCTCAAGTACGTAGTCCAGATGCACTTTCCCAAGGAGCAAGCAACCAACAATACTGCAGAGTATGAAGGATTGCTTGTCGGTCTCAGAATCGCAGCAGACCTTGGGATCAAGAAGCTCATTGTCAGGGGTGACTCACAGCTTGTCGTCCGACAAGTGAACAAGAACTACCAGAGTCCATTGATGGAAGCATATGTTGATGAAGTGAGGAAGCTAGAAGAGCACTTTGACGGCCTACAAATGGAGCATATCCCAAGAGCTCAGAATGACATTGCTGATGGCCTGTCAAAGTGCGCCGCACTAAAGTTACCTGTGGAACCAGGGATCTTTGTGCTCAAGTTGACTCAACCATCCGTAACACCATCAACTGGACAAAGCAAGAAGAGGAAGTTGGTTTCTGGTGACTACTTTCCGGCAGAGCTCCCCGAAGCCGCCGCCAAGAAAGTCCCCAAGATCAACACCAAGGATGCTGAGGGGCAGTCTGCTCCGGCAAGCCTTATGGTTTGTTCCGTTGAAGCAAACGCTCCTGACAAATTTTGCTCCGGCAAGCTTGCCGGGGAACATCAAGCTCCGGCAGGACCGCAAGTCCTTGCCGTGGAAGCAGATGTTCCTGCAGCAGCAGATGTGCCTTTAGTCCTTGTTGTCAAGCCACAAGCTCCAGCATGGGCACAGCAGATTGTCCACTTCCTTCAGACAGGAGAACTTCCCGAAGAGCAAGAAGAAGCGGAAAGAGTAGCCCGGCAGTCAAGTATGTACCAGTTTATCGATAGCTTACTGTACAGAAGAAGACTCAACGGTGTGAAATTGAAGTGTATTCGCCGGGAAGATGGACAAAAGATGTTGGCAGAGATACATGGAGGCATATGTGGCCACCACATTGGCGCAAGAGAACTTGCCGGCAAAGCTTTCCGGCAAGGTTTCTTTTGGCCGACAGCCCTCCAGGATGCAACTGCACAAGTAACCAAGTGTGAAGCGTGCCAGTTCCACTCCAAACAGATACACCAGCCAGCTCAAGCTCTCCAGACGATCCCTTTATCCTGGCCATTTTCGGTCTGGGGGCTCGATATCCTCGGCCCCTTCCCCCGAGCTGTTGGGGGCTTTGAGTACTTGTACATCGCAGTCGACAAGTTCACAAAGTGGCCGGAAGTGCAGCCAGTGAGGAAGGTGACAGCACAGTCAGCAGTCAAGTTCTTCAGGTCAATTGTTTACCGTTTCGGGATCCCTAACAGGATCATCACCGACAACGGCACGCAATTCACGAGCCGCACCTTCATGCAGTACGTCCAAGACCTTGGCGCCAAGGTCTGCTTCGCTTCTGTTGCTCATCCGAGAAGCAACGGTCAAGCAGAGAGGGCAAATGCTGAAGTGCTGCGCGGGCTCAAGACCAGAACTTTCGACAGGCTGCACAAGTGCGGAAGGAACTGGATCGAGGAGCTGCCGGTGGTTCTTTGGTCGATCAGAACGACGCCAAATCGAGCCACTGGCCAGACGCCTTTCGCTCTAGTCTATGGAGCAGAGGCAGTTCTCCCCATGGAACTCGTATACGGATCGCCTCGAGTGCTCGCTTATGATGAGCTTGAGCAAGAACAGCTGCGACAAGACGACGCGCTGCTCCTTGAGGAAGATCGTCTTCAGGCTGCTGTGCGAGCTGCTCGATACCAGCAAGCTTTGCGCCGCTACCATAGCCGCAAAGTTAAAGCCAGAAGCTTCGAGGAAGGCGACCTTGTTCTTCGGCGCGTTCAATCCGCCAAGAATTCCAACAAGTTGACGCCGAAGTGGGAAGGCCCTTATCGGGTGAAACGAGTCACAAGGCCCGGCGCTGTCCGCCTTGAGACCGAAGATGGCATTCTGGTGAGCAACTCCTGGAACATAGAACATCTTCGTAAGTTTTTCTCGTAGGGCGCGGTTGCCGGAACCCGTTCCGGCAACCACCTTTTGTACAAGTCTTGCTGCTGTTGCATGTAATCCTTTGTACAAAGCCGGGCGCAGATCCCGTGCATAAGTAAAACCCCAGGTGCTCCGCACAACTTGTCCATTTCATGCATTAGTTTATTTCTAGCATGTGTTATCTGACACTTTGTGCAGCACCTACATCCGGTAAGCAATAACGAGCCGAAGGGCTCCATATCATTATTTTCTCTTCTTTCTTCTTTTTCAACAAAGGAAAAGAAGGTTCCCTCACACACATGTTTGCCGGGGGGGAAGGAGAACATTGTGGTATGGACCAGGCGTCATTCAAGCAAAATTTTGCCTTGCCGGGAAGCAAACGACAGAAAAGCTAAGTTGCCAAAGTTTGAGCAATCAGTTTTTAAAGTTTTGAGTTATCTTCCTCGAACGACCCTACTTTGTATGGAAAACCTGTGCGCGGAGGAACCAACTCGTGGCTAGTTGCGCCCTTACTTTGTTTCGAGTCCGCTCAACAACTTAAGTGTGCTGCATCTAGTCGCGATAAGGTTTCTTGTCGGAAGCAGCGCCGCCAGCAGGCTGCTGACGTTCCGCACCCAGCGCTCGCGGCTCGGGCGCCTGCGCCGACAAGTTCCCTAGAAGCGTAGGGTAAAAACATACAAAGGAAGGAATCTAGTAGAGGAAATAACATAGCAATTGATAACAAAAATAAAGTTATATTACAAGATAACTTGTCGCAACTCTAACAGACTGTTTTCATAACATGATTAGCAGCGACAAGGGAAAAGAAGAAATGGCCGGCCTAGTCTACGCGTCCGCCCTCGACTCTCTTGATCTCGCTCACCTTGTCCACAATGGGTGCGACAAGCACCTTGAGTGCGTCCCGATCGGCGTCTGGCGGCAAGGACTTGAGGACGTTGGTGAAGCTGAGGCCTGGATTGCGGAAGGCCACCTTCATCAGCACCTTCTGGAGAACCCCGGCGCAGATTTTGCGCGACTCGTCGGCCAGCTGCTTTGGGATCTTTTCCCGGAGCCGCTGGAGTGCCGTCGCCACGCCCTTGAAGAACAGGCTGAGCTTGGCGCTGGGTTGGAGATTCTCGTCGGAAGGATACCCAAAGTCCTCCATCCCCAGCTGCGCCAGCTCCTCGTTGATGACTGCGGCAATATTCACCAGACCCTCGGTCCAGTGCTCCACAGTGTCTCTGAACGAGTTCTGGGTAACTGCGATGCTCTCCAGCAGCGCCTTGTCAGCTCTGACCTTCTCCGAAAAAGTCCTCTCCCGCTCCTTGGCGGCCTCTAGCGTCTGCGTCAGCATGGCCAGCTTCAGCTCCAGGTCTGCATTGGAATCCTTGGCGGCGCTGAGCTCCTTGCCCCTCTCAGCGAGAAGACCTTGCAGCTCACCGTGGGCGACAGCATCCTTCTCACGCTCACGCTTGAGCGCAGCAAGCTCCTCGCCGCTCCTCCCGATGTTGGCCTCCAGCTGCTCCACCTTCTCCTCCAGCTCTTTCTTGGCGGCCTCTGCGATCGCGGCGGCGTCCTTTGCTTCCTTGAGCGCCCCGCCAAGTGCTTGCTCGCGCTCGGCAAGCTCCTCCTCGTAGCTGTCGAGGTTGGCCTTCCGCTGCACCAATTCTCCTTCTCGCGCGGACTGCTTCTCGGCGGCCAGCCTTTGCTCCTCCTCAGCTTCGGCCTTCTCGAGAAGGAAGGCCGTGTGCTCCTCGTCGTGTCGCTCCCGCCCCTGTGCCAGGGACCGGAGAGCTTCTTGATTTTGGCCCCGGAGCTCCTCCGCGCGGTTCTCCATGTCAACTCCCGCCTTCGCGACAAGCGCTTCCCGGGAGGCCAGCTTGGCTTGCCGGGCGCGGTAGAGTGACAGTAGCTTCCGCAGTAGCTGCTCCTCCTCAGGCTCGCCACTGCTGCTGCTGGGCGCGTCGACCAACGACAGTCCAGCAGAGGCGAGCACCTCCTCATCGAAAGATTCCCCCTCGACCGGCGCCCTGGAGCTCGACGCCCAGGGTAGCTTGATGAAGATATCGTCACCGGACTTCAAGTAGGCGCCGGGCTGGGGCTCCTCGGAGCCCGGCTCCGCAGAAGCGGCAGAGGGATCGGCGGTCGATGCAGTGCCTGGCGCTCCTGTGGCCTCAGGGTCGTCAGTGCGATCGCCCGACCCCTCGCCGGCTTCTGCGGCGGCAGCCTTGGCGGCCTCCTCGTCGGCGGCCTCATCAGCACCGGTCCCTTCCTCGCCGGTGCCCTCTGTCTCCATTGGCTCAGCCGCAGATGGGTCTGAAGAACGAAGAAGGGAGAAAAATCAATCAAAAATCCAAGAGAAGAAAATCAGAAGAAGAAGAACCTAAGGGAAAGTTTTTGGACAAGTGAATTACCTGTGCCAAGATCTGCAGTTGCGGTCCCGGCCGCCGCAGGATCGACGGTGCTGCCCCTTGCCGGAGAGTTCTCCCTTGCCGGAGAGCGCTCCTTTACCGGGAACCCCTCCCTTGGCGGCGTAGTCGAAGCAGATGGCACTTCAGGACCAGCTTCCGGGCGCTCCTGATGTGGCTGCTCTGCTCCTACACAAATCAACAAGCAAGATATCAACAAAGGAAAAAGCACTCACGCGCGCCCGACAGCAGAAAGCTAACTATAAACTTACGCTGGGGGCTGCGCTGGGGGCTGCTTTGAGGAGTGGTTGCCGGGTCCGTCAAGGTGGTCTCGGATCCACCACCTACTGACACGATGGGGTCATCCTCGATGACAATCACCGCGGCCTTGGCCCTCTTCGCCGCTCTCTGGGCTAGCATCCTGAAAAGAAAGGAGTCCAGATTGAAGCAAGTCAGATACAAGATAAAAACAGCAAGATTGAAGAACTACAAGAGCACCAAAGAGGCTTACTCTTCTTCCTCCTCATCGGAGTTGAGCGTGGAAAGGTCGAAGTCCGGCTCCCCTCTGGTACGGCGAGGCGGAGGAGTAGGATCCCTTGCCCGCTTGGCGGAGGCGGTGGCGGCGGCCCGGGAAGATCCCGCTCCAGCTGCCGCTGCTGCGTGAGGCGCTCCCGCGGCAACATTGCTTGGCGCGGTAGAGCGTGTCGCACGGCTCGTCGGCTGTTGACCCGGCTGCCGCTCCGCTACGTCCGCGGCCCTGCGAAGACGCCTCCTTGGCGGGGCCGGGGGCTCCGCCTGCGGCAAGCTTTCTGAAGGCTCAGGCTCTTCCTCGCCGGCCTCGCTCGGCTCGGCTTCAGAATCGGCAGGCTCTTCCTCGCCAATGAACTCCGTGCGCTCGGCAAGGTTTGCCGCTTCTGCCGCCTCCGCCTCCTCCACAGTGAACCCGAACGCGCCCGCGGCAGCTGCGGCCGCAACCTCTTCCGCCCTAGTGGCGATGCGCTGCAGCTCCTCGCCGGTGGTGTCATGGGTGAGGCTTTTCTGCTCGTCAGCGTGGACCGACACTTCTTCCAAATTATCGAAGAACGCTTGCACGACGTCATCCGCAGGCTCTTGCCAAGTCGGAACGATTCCGTGTGAATCGCACAACGGCATCATGGCGTGGATCCGGTCAAGCGAAGAGTTATTGCACAAAGGAACTACGCCCCTCGGCAGCGTGAATGGGTGCTGGGGGTCGCGTTTGAACAACTCCAGGAGCATTGCATCCAGCTCCAAGACGGTGAAGTTGTAGTTGAGGCCCGGCCGCAGCCTCATGATGTCCGCCGAGTTCTTGAATTCCCAGGCGGGCCTCCCCCTCTCCTGCAGGGGGGCGATGCGGCGGCGGAGGAAATCTGCGCCTACAGCGCCTACAGTGAGCCCGGCAAACCTGAGGCGAAGAATCCTAGTGATGGCGATCTTCAGCCTCTCGTCTTCCGGGGCCACGTTGCTCCAGTCATTGCCACGTACTATTGGAGCTTGGCGCACAGCGGTGAAGGGCTGCGGACTCTCCTCGACGATCCAGCACCACTCCGCTCTCCACTCCTCCCACTTGCTGCGGAGCTCACCCTCCAAGTACGCCTCCTTCTTGCCGACTCTCGAGATCCAGGCAATCCCTCCGGCAAGCGGCTCTCCTCTCTCTACCCGAGGTATGAAGAAGTGGCGGAAAAGGGCAACACTGTGGTGGACTCCGACAAAGTTTTCGCACAAATGTGCGAAAACTGCCATGGTCAGAACAGCATTGGGGGTGAAATCAAGGAGGCGGAAGCTGTAGGTGTTTATGATATCACAGAAGAACTCCGAGAAGGGCGGGCAGAGCCTGCAATAGAAGAATAGCGCGAAGAATGGGTACCCGTTTGGAGCCATTCCCGAAGCAGCGGCCGGAAGAACCCTCGTGCGCGGATGCGCATGCGTCTCCGTCACCCAAAAGAGGTAGAAGTACTCCCTCAGTTCCTTCATGCCGAGCTGAGGGGAGAAGATCGCCCGCTCCTTCCGCAGCGCCGCGAGCTGCTGCGCCTCGGCTGACTTCACGCCCTTTCCCTTGTCGGCTTTCGGAGCCATGGCGGAGGTGGTGGGAGAGGTCGACGGCGTTGGTGATGCTGGTGGCAATGGGGGGCGGAGCGCTGCTCTCTCGGCTTCGAGAAGAAGGGGGGAGCGGCAGAGGTTCGTGAAACTGGAGTAGCAGCAACCAGCGGGAAACGAACTGCCCCTGTTTCCTCTGCTTATAAAGAGGGACGGGGCGGACGTTTCGCCCTTCCGAATAAAGAACCACCCACGATCTCTCCCACGACGCCGCATTCAACGCGTGCCGTTAGGGGAGAGCGCGGTGGATACGAAGCGAGATTCGGCGTGGCCCAGTCCGCGTGTGCCCGTGCCCTGTCTTGGGCCTGGCCCAACAGCGCTCGGCATCGTGTCTGGCCCAGGCCCGGGGGCTCCTGTCGGTGTACTAGAATAGGGGTACTCTAGTACCCGGAACTTGTGCACGGGCAGTTGCAGCACCCCGCTGCAAGGCTTGACGGGCGAACGCCAAGATCCTCCGTGGTTCCCTTGGAGCCATTCAAGAACAAAGTATTTAAGCTCAGGAGACAAGGCCCCGGCGAGAGGAGCTTGTCGGGAAGGCCAACCAAGGCACGCCAAGGAACTTGCCGAGACGCACCACGCGCTCCGGCAAGGCGACAAGGCCCCGGCAAGAGGAGCTTGCCGGGAAGACCAACCAAGGTACCTCGAAGCCCGGTGAGAGACAAGCTTCCGGACCTGACAAGATAACAGCAGCGGCAAGGCGCTTGTCGCGGCAGGCGGCCACTCTGTGCCCACGCTCCAGCGCATCCACCAACGTGTCGCTCTGGGGCCTCTCCAGGCGCGCGTGGCGGGAGGCTGTGCAGCCAGCAGTGCGCAGTGGCATGCGGAGCTGACAAGATCGCCATCATGGCGAACGGTGGCGCCCCTAACGGTCCTTTTCTGCACTGTTTAGGCGACTCAGACGGGCATTTAATGCCCTTGTCCCCTGTCGTCAGGGTTAGGTAGGGTACACTGTACAAGCAACTGTACCAACCACCTCACTTTTTACATTTGTACCCTCCTCTGCATTGCCACCTGTCGGAGACCCCTTTAGCATATAAAAGGAGGCCCATGCGCAACGTAGAGGGGGTTCGGACAGTTCGGTTCGATTCATTCGTAGCCCAGAAAACACTACGCTCTCTCTCTATAGCACGAACGCAAGATAATACAACCAGACAAGCAGCAGTAGGAGTGTTATCTCTCCGGAGAGCTCCGAAGCTGGGTAAACTGCTCGTGATCTCCGCCCCCCGCCAAACCGAAAGGGGCCCGGTCCGCCGGCCCCATAGGTGTTCGTGGATCAGTTTCCCCCGACATATTAGATATCACACATGCATCAATGATTGCATCATATATCGGAACGAGCACGTGGAAAAAACCATCTGTCCAAAGTCCAATGCTTCATGATATAAAAAGGCCGGAAAGAAAGCTCCATAGAAAGTTGTATGGTACTTTCCGATCACTCCGCATCTACAGCGGTATTTTGTAGATCCTAAGGAAGCAAAGCTTATGCGCTGGCACGCGGAGAGTGTGAAGCCAGATGATGGAGATGAGCTGAAGCTGAGACACCTCACAAATGCTAGCCAGTGGAGAGCATTAAATGTTGAATTTGATTTTTTTTCGCAAATGATCCAAGGAACATCATGCTTGGCACTAGTAGTGATGGCATGAATCCATTTGGCAACCAGAACACCAATCATAGCACATGGCCCGTGTTTGTATGGATGTACAACCTCCCCCCTGGTTGTGCATGAAGGAAAAATACATACACATGGCTATGTTGATTCAAGGGCCGAAACAACCAGGAAATGATATAAATATGTATCTCGGGTGTTACTAAAAGAGGAGTTACAAACCTTATGGACAACGCCGGCCAAGACATGGGATGCAAGGAAAGGAGAGTATTTCTACATGAGAGCCGCGCTGATCATGATGGTGCAGGACTATCTCAGTTACGGCAATCTCTCCGGCCAGGTGTGCCACGGATATTGCGGATGCACGAGGTGCATGGATGATACAACTTCTCTGCAGCTATCGAAAGATGGCGGGTCTTCGAAAATCGTGTACATGGGGCATCGAAGATGGCTCGAGAAGGATGACCCATGGAGAAAGCGTGGAGATCTATTCAATGGTGGCTGAGCATCGAGGTCCTCCATGTAAGCGTAGCGGTGCAGAAATATATGAGTTATTGAAGAACTGGGAAGAGTGCCCCTTGCCGGGAAAGACGAAGAAAAAGGCGTCGGAGCCCCTACTGAAGATATGGAAGACGAGACATGTTTTCGGGGACTTGGAATACTGGCCCATACTCGACACGCCTCATAGCCTTGATCAAATGCATATCACAAAAAATATCCTTGAGAGTTTGCTTGGAACATTGATGAACATGCCGGAGAGGACCAAGGATGGGCCGAAGGCAAGAAAAGACTTGGAATTTTTGAAAATCAGGAAAGATTCCAAATGCCCGGTAAAAGGTCGTCAGAGGAGACCGAGATGGAGATGGAGACGGAATATAGGGGGGGAAAGTAAACGAGAAGGAAGAACAATATTGCCCCCCTCTTGCTTCACCTTAGATCTGAAGGAGGTCGATCAATTGTTCAAGTGCCTTGCCGGAATCAAAGTTAGTTCCGGATACTGTGGGAAGATAAGCAGATATCTGGACACTAAGAAAAAAAGGTTCAATGGGATGAAGTCTCACGACTGTCATGTGATGATGACGCAGTTACTCCCGGTTGCACTTAGAGGGATTATGGACACACATGTGCGTGAGACGCTTACTGACCTATGCCACTTTTTTGATGCTATCTCTCGAAAGTCGATCAGTGTGAAGCAACTCCATAGGCTATAGGAAGAGATCGTTTTCATACTGAATGATCTAGAGATGTACTTCCCGCCCGCGTTCTTTGATGTCATGGTGCATGTATGTGTCCACATCGTGCACGACATCATCGACCTAGGGCCGACATTCCTGCATAGCATGATGCCGTTCGAGAGGATGAATGGGGTCATCAAAGGATTCGTTCATAACATGTCCCGTCCAGATAGAGGCATAGCCCAGGGATATCTGACCAAAGAGTGCATCTCTTTCTGTGAGAGTTATCTGACCAAAGACCCTGTTGTTGGTTTGCCCGTCAACAAGCATTGTGGAAGGCTCGAAGGCGAAGGTCACACCAACGGTCATAGGGATGTGAATGTGTTACGCTCGGGCCGACAAGACGACCTTGACAGGGCAAACTTAGTAGTGCTACAACACCTAGATGTGCTAGAAGATTTAGTGACACTGGACAAAGAGACCATCACAAAGAAGTACCGTGACCGTGTGGTGCACAGGACGGATGCTGAAGTTATTAGAGAGCACAACTCCACTTTCGTGTGTTGGTTCAAAGAGTGAGTTCTGGCAAATCCCCCAGAAGAGGGTTGTCCAAAAAGAACACTCATATACGCCTTAGCACATGGCCCCTCGACCAAACTCACGACTTATCAAGCATACGATATCAACAGATACATGTTCTACACAGAGGAGAAAGATATAAACAGTGATGACCAAAACCCAAGGGTGAGGATGGAAGCCATGACCGGGAATGTAATTGAAAGATATTATGGAAGGGTCAAAGAGATATGGGAGCTTAACTACTCTGGATTGCATAGCGCGACGATGTTCCGTGTCAGATGGGCTAAGAATGTACACAGAGAAAACCGACTCCGATAGCGGTACCGTCAACGCCATCACCTAAAATGAGCCATGGGTACGCGCTAAACACGTGACACAATGTTTCTTCATAACTAATCTGATCAATCCCAGCCGTGTTGTGGTGAAGAGAAGCAAAAGAAGCATCGCCGGGATGGATGGAGTCGCCAACGAGGAAGACTATGACCAGTATGGTGATCCGATGAGGGAAGATGATGCTGATGACGACGAAACATATGTCAAAAGAAGAATGAAGACTACATTACCTAGGAAAGATCGTAATCCCTGGAGAAGGAAAAGTCATGACCATGGGCTCAATTATTTGACAACGAACAAAAGAGGGAAGAAGATCAGTCTGAAGCGTCGTCGTCGCCCAAGCTGACAAATTAATCCCCAAAGTGCAAAAGGAAGAAAAAGAAAAGTGCAAAAGAAAGATAAGAAAAACAAAAGTGCAAATGAAAGAAAAAGTAAAATAAAAGGGAAAAGAAAGGATGTTTTGCAAAATGAAATGAAAAGTAAAAGAAAAGGGAACTAATAAGTTGTGGAAAATGAAATGCAAGAAAAATAAAAAAAATTAGCAGTAGCGCGTTTTGGCCTGGGCCGCACTACTAGAAAAGGCCTGCTAGTGGCGCACCTGTTTTGGCTACTAATGGCGCACTACAGGTGCGCCACTAGCTTCACGCCATTAGAATTTTTTACTAATGGCGCACCACAGGTGCGCCATTAGTATCTGGTATACTAATGGTGCACCATGCAGTGCGCCATTAGTATATCCCACAGTGCGCCATTAGTATGCCTCCCAGAGGGCCATATTTACCCATTTGCTCTGGCTTACTAATGGCGCACTAGTTGATGATGCGCCACTAGTGTGCTTTTTGCAGTGCGCACTAAAGTGCTGAGTGGTGCGCCACTAGTATAAATATTAGGGATTTTTTTCTTTTCTGATATTTGCACAGGTTACAAAACATATTACTGCACAGAATATAGAGAGCACAACATATAAACATCAGATTTATCGAATACAATAGAAGATTAGTCTCCGGATACAGTTCATCATATTAGTCTCCGAATTTAAAATACTGAACAAAGTTAGAACATTACAAGTCTCGAGACCGCGAGTAGCGAGTTTGTCTTCACATTACAAATCGATATCGATCATCCAAACTACCATCACATAGAAGAGACCTGCGGTCATCACGATGAGCATCATCGTGATAAACTGGTCTTCATCTGGTTCCTCCAACTCTCCCTCCTCTCTCCCGCTAGATAGCGCACGTATCTAGCTTCCCCTCCGCCCTAGTGGTGTACCCTTTGTAACTGTTACCGCTAAAACGGTGAACCTGTCTCCGACACTCCTCCCAGTCATCGTAGACTCCGGGAACCTTACCCTTGTACACGACATACGACGGCTTCTCTATGCACTAGCCAAACAAAACGTTAGTAGCAATTCACAGACAATACATAAGCAATATATAAGTATGCAACAAAAGGATCGGAAGAGAAAAGCAAGACATTAATAACACGATTCATGGTCCTACTAATAAATAGCATCGATTACATATAAGTTGAACGACTGTCCAAACCAAAGAGACATACAAGTTCATTAAAGTTTAATTACAACATGAGCCAATCGATATTTCAGAACTACACATAGCATCACTACTTTCGACTCGACTCAGGGACCGGAGCGTGGATGAAGCTGCCGTCTATCGTGGTGGTCATGAAATCGTGGGCGTTGTTAGTCTGCATTTGTAGCGCTATTTCTATCTCACTGTTGGACGGTTGATATCTGAGGTAGAACCGCCCCAAGGTACGAAGGACATCTTGATGGATGATTTCCGCAAACTCCGACCTGATGCGAAAGAATTCTTGTCTGATGTCCGCGTCCTGGATTGCCGACAAGCTTGCGGCCCAATCTTTGAGATTATTTGGTAGCAGAAGGTGATTATGGTCCCGTACGATCGCCCGCATGTGATGGAGGGTGTAGTAGGCATCCTTCTGACCGCCAGGCAGCTGGTTGACGCAGGGGAACGTTGTATTATGGGCGAACACGTGCTTGCCGTACCTACAAATTGGCCTGGTGAAGGTTCCTCCAGATCTGGCATAGCCGGGGAGAACATCATCAAGAACTTTCTTGATATTTGTGTAGTCTTTCTTCGACTCATGGCCCGAGTCGAAATACGTGGCCATGGAATATTTCGGGCTTAAGAGGATGAGTGTGCAATGTGTGTCACTGCTCAAAACACGGAATGTTAGAAAAAAAGAACGATCGAAATCTAAGAAATCATATGTTACGGGGCGGTGAGGGGATGACTTACTCGGTAAAGTAAGGCACTAGGAAGTTATCCTTATATGGGTTTGCCAGAATGACGCCTTCGAGGTATGAACTCGCGACTTGCCGGTCCCCAGCATTGCCCAAGAGCTTGGCATGCATGTAGAAGGGGTCGACTATCATGATGTTCGGGGTCTTGTCTCTAATGATCCGCATCTCCATACTCAGCAAAAATAGCCGAACGATGGTGTACTGCAGCGGATGAAGGTTAAACATAGCGAAGATGTCATCAAACCGCAGGACGATCATACCACCGATGGCACTCTGGCACCTTGGCCACGAAAACCGGGTATGCCAGATCATTCTCGGAGAGACGCCGCTTCTCCAAAGAAAGAACGCTGTCATGCAGACTCCGCATAGCACCGGTTGCAACATTGAGCAGATTAGTCGGTAGCATCGGCCTACCCGCCACATGCACCCTCCTCGAGATATCCTTAGGTGAAGGTGGCCCGTCCTGAGCACGGATCGTACTCGGTGCCGGCTGGCTCGCACCCTTGTTACTCTTTCTTTTGCGTCCCTTCTTCTTCTTCTGTAATGGGATCGAGTTCTGCTCACAGACCACCTTCTTGAGTGTGTTGGGGCTGGTAATATTTCGCACCTTGGCTGTCTGAGGCTCGGTGAAGGCGGCAGCTGGAGGCGTCTCCTGATAACTGAACGCTAGACAACGCCTGTTGCAATTGGGTTTCTCCGCGGTACCAGCTAGATCGCGGTCGTCTTTTTCAGGGTTGGGTTCTTGAGAAGGAGGCCCGAAGAATTCGTCACCGTACCCATGTTCGGCGAAGTACTTATCGACGTTGGTAAATGTACTGTCGTCATTGTCGTCGTTGTCCGGATCCTGTGCCATATGCATGTTCAGATCCTGTGCCATAGGGATGTCCGGCATGTCCGGTAGTGTTGCGGCGGACTTGCCATGGCTTGGCGTCGGCATGACTGGAGGTGTTGTCTGTGGGGTGGTGTCCCTCGCCCCCAAACGAATCTGGCTCTTCGGCCAAAGCAGGGGCCAGCTTACGCGGGCACTGAGGGTCATCACATCATCTTCGTCGGGCCCAGCGGGTCGAATCGGAGGTAACAACTCGTCACAGCCTGGCAGCACCCGAACCAGTTCAACCCTATACACGGTGGGTGGCATCGGATTACCGTGGAACACGGGATTGCTAGGAGTTCATCCCGCATCCGAAACATCTAATTTGAACTAGTGCTAGGAGTTCATCCCGCATCCGAAACATCTAATTTGAACAAGGGGGCCAATATATATATATATATATATATATGAATAAATGAAACTCAACACAAATGATGGTAATAAAATAAAATTGTGAATATTATTGCTTACGCACTTCATATTGTTCGCCAGAGTACCCTCATTCACAGGTCGTGTGGCGGATGGACTCGCAAACGTAGTATCCACAATAATTATTCCCGGGTTCCTGCCACAACCACTTTACAAGAAATAGAGGTCAATCAAACTGATAAGCAAGCATGCTATAAATGGTATTGATGAACTAGCGCTTGAATCACTAGGAGATGTGTGGAACATGTTACTATAGTACTTACTTTCGGGTGTCTAAATTACAGCTTCTTCGGCAGTCCTAGAGCTTTTTTGGTGAATTTTCTCCAAAACCTGCCAGACAAAGAAAACAATTACTTGATATATTAGGAAATGAACAAAGTTGCTAATATGGTGGATAATGATTGATTTAACTTACTTCTCGAGCATTTGAGTCATGCCCGCATACTCCTGGGGATCTTTTCGTCTCGAGTCTAAGACAGTTACTAGTCCCTGCTCAAGCTTAATCTCTAGGAGAATATAATGGAACCTGCGCACGCATGCATAACTCATCAATTACATTACTATAACCTAGACTAATAAGGGAAACCGAATATGCACAAGACAATAACACTCACTTGAAGTTGTAAGGAAAGAGTATTATATCTTTGTTTTCATTTATTACCAACGATCGTAGCAAGTTGGCCTCGGTATCTTCGACATGATATTTAACCTCGTTTGCATCTATGAGATTTGTGTTAATGAACCCAATATCACCGATTTGTATTTTCTTCAATTCGGTGATCTTCAATCTGCATAATATAGTGAGGATAATTATAAATACATGGAATGAAAGAGCTGACGTATATAGAGAGACTTAATGACAGAAGTAGTGCTACTTACAGGCAGTAGCAAGTGACTATTGCTTTATCGAGGGCCTTTTGATTGAAAACAGGAAGAACTCCTCAAATGGAACATTCAACAGTCCAATTCCAACGAGGTCATGCTCCTCTCTAACTCTCAGCGTCAAAGTATTCCCCCCCCCCCCCAGACTCTCTGCGAGTTTTCATGTACCAATCATGGAATCTTCGCATCATCGTTCTTAGAGATCTTTCATCTTTGACGAGAGGCTTCCGGTACTCGTATTTGTGTTCCTCCACCTCCAAGAACTCATGATGTACATTGTCGGGCAGGTAATCTCCAAGATTGCTATAACCAGGCACCATCCTCGGATCATTACTAGGCACCTTGAGCGGGGGGCACGATTGGTTCGCTTGTTCGCCGAGCTGGGGAATTTTTTTCCCAGCTCGTCGTTCTTTTAACCTTTGATCACTGACAGTACTTACTGACCGCTCCACTTCGACAAATGACTTTGCAATAATGCGGTCATAGTTGCCTTTCGGCAGAGACTTTGCTGGTTTTTTCAGGGCAGCTAGAGTGCGCTTCGCTTTCACCGGATCTACCTTCTCCTCCGGAGGTGGATGTTTCTTTGCTTTCACCCCTTAAAAAATGTTCCTCACTTCGGCTCATGCGATCTTGGCGTTATCCTCCGGGGTCCTCTCGTATGGTAACTTCTCTGGAGTCTTCAGAGAAGGACCGAATCTGTATTGCCTCCCGCCTCTAGCTGTACTGCTAGACGCCGGCAGAGCAGACGGAGCAGCTGCGGCTGTCTTCTTTCCTTGCTTACGAGGCGGAGGAGAAGGACTACGACGCGCCGGAGCAGCCGGAGCAGCGGCAGGTCTTTTCCGCCCTTGCTGGCGAGGCGGAGAAGGAGGAGGCTGGCTGCTCGGGTGTGCCGGCGGAGGCGGAGAAGGAGGCGGAGTGCCACCACGCGCCGGAGAAGGAGGCTGAGTGCCCTGATCACTCGTCGGAGGAGGAGGCGGAGCAGGAGGCGGAGGAGGAGGCGGAGTGCCCTGAATCGCCAGAGGAGGAGGAGGAGGCGGAGGCGTCCAGTTCAGAAGCTTGATGAGCTCCTTCTGCCATAGGCATGGAGTCAATAGACAAGAACCCAGCCAAGTCTCCCCTTCACCGGTAGGGTAGTCAAGCTAGAGGTCCTCAAATCCCTCCGTTATTTCGTCCACCGTAACCCTGGCATATCCTTCTGGAATCGGATTACAGTGAAAAGTTGCACCGGGTTCAGTAGGTTGAACAGAGCCGACAACCGCCTTGACTTTGAAGTTCTGCCATTGCGTCATAAGGTGGCAATGTTGAGACTCCATGATAGCATCCACGGGGTAGCTAGCAGGAGCGGTCAAGACATGCTCCGGCTGAAGCAGCTCGGTGGAAGCCATGCTGCTTCTCCGCTGAGATGGCGGGGTAGCTTCGGGGGTAGTTTCGGCAGGTCGCTTGCCGCGAGCTACTTCTCGTTCCTCTAGCGGTTGAACCCTTTCGTGCAGCGTCTGAATTTGGGCATGCTCCACTTTTTTCCTCCACTCCTGGCATTTGTAACCGCCTGCGTCCAGAAAACCAGCCTTCCACGGAACGGATCCTGGCGTGCCTCGTGTCCGTCCAGGGTGCTCAGGATTCCTGAGGGCCATTGTGAGCTCGTCGTTCTCTCTGTCTGGAACGAACATCCCTTGCTGCGCTCCATCGATATAGTGCTTTAGCTTCTTGACTGGTATGTTCATTTGCTCGTCCGTCCAAACGCATTTCCCTGATACAGGGTCCAAGGTTCCGCCAGCCCTGAAGAACCAAGTCCGGCAACGGTCTGGCCAGTACATTGTCTCTGGTTCGATCCCTTTATCAAGCAAATCATTCTCAGCCTTGGCCCACGTAGGCCGGGCTTTGCGATGGTGAAGCTTCTTCTTTGCAGCATTTTTCTTGTTTGTTGCCGACATCTTCTTACTCTTTTCTGATGTCTTGTAGGCCACAAATGCGGGCCAGTGATCTCAAATCTTCTCATATCTGCTGATGAATTCTGGTGTCTCTTCTTTGTCGACAAACACTTTCAGCTCATTCTTCCACCTCCTGAATAAGTCTGCCATCTTCTTAAGAGCATGAGACTTGATTAATTGCTCTTTAACTGGCTTCTCCGGATCCACCTCTGGCGGTAGGGTGAAATTTGCCTTCAGCTTAGTCCAAAGATCATCTTTCTGCATATCATTGACATAAGACACCTCAGGGTCTTCGTTCTTAGGCTTATACCATTGCTGGATGTTGATCGGGATCTTGTCCCTAACAAGAACCCCACACTGAGCAGAAAATGCTTCCTTTGTCCGAATGGGTTCAATCAGTTAGCCGTCGCGCGCGATTGCTGTGATCTCAAACCTTTCATCCGAGCGCAACTTTTCCTTCGGGCCTCGTCTCTTTACCGAAGTTGTGCTCGATCCGGAGGGCTAGAAAAAAGAAGAATTAGACGAGAGTTAATTAATATGTGTACATACCAAAACAATGAATGCATCAATTAGCTAGTCATCACAAGCTTAACTAATATATTTTCCTGGCCGGACTCTGTTCGGTCACCGAAGCCGTCACCAAGGGCTCCTTCTTGCACCAGCATTGGGTCACCGGAGCCATCATAATCATGTCTTTCCTCCTCCATTCTTAGATCACCTAGCCTGCTGCTTCTTCACCCTGTTCTGCTTCTAGACCATCATTGTCATTAAGATACAACATGACATCACATCTGGCTAAGATTATGTCCCCCAACACCTGTTCTTGTTCCTCGTCTCGTCCGAACTCCATTGTTTCTGCAAATATTACAACATGGCAATTATTACACAAACATGACAACATGTGGATATATTAGTGGCAAACGTAGACCTAGCTTATTTCGGGTTTGGGGTGGCCTCGGCAACGCTTCAAGGGTAGGGGCGCGGCGGGAGGGGGTAGGAGACCGACATCATTTTTTTTCTAGGGTTTGGGTGTCCTCGAGAGTTTTGGTCGAGCGAGAGGGCTGGGGGGTGCTCCTGTGGTATAAGTTATCACGGTCGAAGTTATCCAGGTGGGGGTTATATCAACAACGACGACATACATACCTGGGAAAATAATATTATCGGGGAGGGGGTAGGTCGAACCCCCCCTCGCGTTGAAGTTATCGGGACACGGGGTATATCGACAATGACATATCCGATAAAAAATAAGAAGAAGAAGAATAAATAAAAATAGGAGAAGAAGATATTAATAGAGGAGAAGATCAAAGAAAAAAAGAAGAAAAAAAGAGGAGAAGAAGAAAGAAATAGAGGAGAAGAAGAGAAAATAGAATATTCTATTTTCTCTTCTTCTCCTCTATTTCTTTCTTCTTCTCCTCTTCGCTTGTGTCATTTTCTTATTGCTCCATAACCATGGATAATCTTCGCCATAGCCATGCTTGGGTCAGCCTTGACTTTGAAGGGAGGAATTTCATGAAACTTTTCATAATCTTCAGACATGTCTGTCTTGCCCTCCACTCCCACATTGTCCCTTTTTCCTGAAAGAACTATGTGGCGCTTTGGCTCATCGTATGATGTATTCGCTTCCTTATCTTTTCTTTTTCTCAGTTTGGTAGACATGTCCTTCACATAGATAACCTGTGCCACATCATTGGCTAGGACGAACGGTTCATCAGTGTACCCAAGATTTTTCAGATCCACTGTTGTCATTCCGTACTATGGGTCTACACCTGTACCCTGCCTCCTGACAGATTGACCCATTTGCACTTAAACAAAGGGACCTTAAAATCATGTCCATAGTCAAGTTCCCATATGTCCACTATGTAACCATAATATGTGTCATTTCCCCTCTCGGTTGCTGCATCAAAGCGGATACCGTTGTTTTGGTTGGTGCTCTTTTGATATTGGGCGATCGTGTAAAACGTATTCCCATTTATCTCGTATCCTTTGTAAGTCAATACAGTCAAAGACGGTCCCCTGGACAACAAGTACATCTCATCACAAACAGTGTTGTCACCTCTGAGACGTGTTTCCAACCAACTGTTGAAAGTCCTGATGTGTTCACATGTAATCCAGACGTCGCACTGCTCCGGGTGTTCGGAGCGCAGACTGTTCTTGTGTTCATCGACATACGGGGTCACCAAGGTAGAGTTCTGTAGGACTGTGTAGTGTGCTTGAGACCAAGAATATCCATCCCTGCATATTATTGAGGCCCCTCCCAGCATGCCTTTTCCAGTCAGTCTCCCCTCATACCGCGATTTAGGGATACCTATCTTCTTAAGGCCAGGAATGATGTCAACACAAAACCCAATGACATCCTCTGTTTGATGGCCCATGGAGATGCTCCTTCTGGCCTAGCGCGGTTACGGACATATTTCTTTAGGACTCCTATGAACCTCTCAAAGGGGAACATATTGTGTAGAAATACGGGCCCAAAATGACAATCTTGTCGACTAGATGAACTAGGACGTGTGTCATGATATTGAAGAAGGATAGTGGGAACACCAGCTCGAAACTGACAAGACATTGCGCCACACTCCTTAGCCTTGGTACGATTTATGGATCGATCACCTTCTGAGAGATTGCATTGAGGAATGCACATAGCTTCACAATGGCTAATCGGACCTTTTCCGGTAGAAGCCCCCTCAATGCGACCAGAAGCAATTGCGTCATAATCACGTGGCAGTCATGAGACTTTAGGTTCTGGAACTTTTTCTCTGGCATATTTATTATTCCATTTATATTCGACGAGAAGCCAATCGTGACCTTCATACTGAGCAGGCATTCAAAGACGATTTCTTTCTCTTCTTTCGTAAAAGCGTAGCTGGCAGGACCTTTATACTGCTTCGGAGGCATGCCTTCTTTTTCATGCAAACATTGCAGGTCCTCTCGTTCCTCAGGTGTATCTTTTTTCTTCCCATACACGCCCAAGAAGCCTAGCAGGTTCACGCAAAGGTTCTTCATCACGTGCATCACGTCGATTGAAGAGCGGACCTCTAGGTATTTCCAGTAGGGTAGGTCCCAAAATATAGATTTCTTCTTCCACATGGGTGCGTGTCCCTCAGTGTCATTCGGAACAACTAGTCCGTCGGGACCCTTTCCAAAGATTACGTGTAAATCATTAACCATAGCAAGTACGTGATCATGCGTACGCATGGCGGGCTTCTTCCGGTGATCTGCCTCGCCTTTGAAATGCTTGGCTTTCTTTCGACATTGATGGTTGGTCAGAAGAAATCGATGATGGCCCAGGTACACATTCTTCCTGCATTTGTCTAGGTATATACTTTCAATGTCTTCTAAACAGTGTGTGCATGCGTGGTATCCCTTGTTTGTCTGTCCTGAAAGGTTACTAAGAGCGGGCCAATCGTTGATGGTTACAAACAGAAAAGCGTGCAGGTTAAGTTCCTCCTATTTGTGCTCATCCCACGTACGTACACCCTTTCCATTCCACAACTGTAAAAGTTCTTCAACTAATGGCCTTAGGAACACATCAATGTCATTGCCGGGTTGATTAGGGCCTTGGATGAGAATTGGCATCATAATGAACTTCCGCTTCATGCAAATCCAAGGAGGAGGTTATACATACATAGAGTCACGGGCCAGGTGTTGTGGTTGCTGCTCTGCTCCCCGAAAGGATTAATACCATCCGCGCTTAAACCAAACCATACGTTCCTTGGGTCACTTGCAAACTCAGGCCAGTACTTTCTCTCGATTTTTCTCCACTGCGACCCGTCAGCGGGTGCTCTCAACTTCCCGTCTTTCTTACGGTCCTCACTGTGCCATCACATCAACTTTGCATGCTCTTCGTTTATGAACAGACGTTTAAACCGTGGTATTATAGGAGCATACCACATCACCTTCGCAGGAACCCTCTTCCTGGGGGGCTCGTCGTCAACATCACCAGGGTCATCTCGTCTGATCTTATACCGCAATGCACCGCATACCGGGCATGCGTTTAGATCCTTGTACGCACCGCAGTAGAGGATGCAGTCATTAGGGCATGCGTGTATCTTCTGCACCTCCAATCCTAGAGGGCATACGACCTTCTTTGCTGCATATGTACTGTCGGGCAATTCGTGATCCTTTGGAAGCTTTTTCTTCAATATTTTCAGTAGCTTCTCAAATCCTTTGTCAGGCACAGCATTCTCGGCCTTCCACTGCAGCAATTCTAGTACGGTACCGAGGTTTATGTTTCCATGTTCGCAACTGGGGTACATCCCTTTTTTGTGATCCTCTAACATGCGATCGAACTTCAGCTTCTCCTTTTGACTTTCGCATTGCGTCCTTGCATTGACAATGACCCGGCGTAGATCATCATCATCGGGCACATCGTCTGGTTCCTGATGATCTTCAGCAGCTTCCCCCTTTGCAGCATCATTGGGCACATTGTCTGGTTCCTCTTGATCTTCAGCAGCTTCCCCTGTTGCAGCATCACCGTATTCAGGGGGCACATAGTTGTCATCGTCCTCTTCTTCGTTGTCTTCCATCATAACCCCTATTTCTCCGTGCCTCGTCCAAACATTATAGTGTGGCATGAAACCATTGTAAAGAAGGTGGGTGTGAAGGATTTTCCGGTCAGAGTAAGACTTTGTATTCCCACATTTAGGGCATGGACAACATATAAAACCATTCTTCTTGTTTGCCTCAGCCACTTTGAGAAAATCATGCACGCCCTTAATGTACTCGGAGGTGTGTCTGTCACCGTACATCCATTGCCAGTTCATCTGCGTGCATTATATATAATTAAGTGTGTCAAAAACCATTACAGAACATCATGAATAGATAATTAAGTGACCAAATTAATAGAAGTTCATCATCACATTAAAACCAAAGTACATACATAGTTCTCATCTAACAACATATAGCTCTCCAGAGCATCTAATTAATTAAACCATACATTGAAACTATGTAAAACATTTCAATGTGAAAACAAATGCGATCATAATTGCAACCAAGGTAACAATTGATCCAATGGCATAATGATACCAAGCCTCGATATGAATGGCATATTTTCTAATCTTTCTCATCTTCAACCGCATTGCATCCATCTTGATCTTGTGATCATCGACGACATCCGCAACATGCAACTCCAATATCATCTTCTCCTCCTCAATTTTTTTATTTTTTCCTTCAAGTAATTGTTTTCTTCTTCAACTAAATTTAACCTCTCGACAATAGGGTCGGTTGGAATTTCCGGTTGAACTACCTCCTGGATAAATAAAATCTATGTCATGTTGGTCGGCATAATTGTCATAAACAATAAATGAACCAAATAGTTATAAAAAGATAATATATATACCACATCCAAATCATAGCCAGGACGAGGGCCGACAGGGGCGGATACCAAAACCATCACACTATATAATAACAAGCAATAATAAAAGTAAGAAAAATAGAAAAATATCTATCTAAAGTAAGAATTTTTTTCTTTCAGAAAGAAGATAAGAACAAGAGGCTCACCACGGTGGTGCCGGCGACGAGATCGGTGCGGGCGATCGACGGTGGTGAAGACAGGAATGGGACGTGACGGGCCGCTAAACCTAGACAAATATCGAGGAAAATGGAGCTTTGAGGTCGAGCTTCGAGAGGAGAAAGCTTAACTAGTGTGGCTCGGGCATTTCATCGAACACCTCATGTGCATAGGAGGTGAGCTAGAGCACCACAGAGCCCTCCCTTCGCTGGCCAGAGAAAAACAGAGCACTGTGGTGCTCTGCTCGCGGGCGAGGGGTATATATAGGCACCTCATTGGTCCCGGTTCGTGGCATGAACCGGGACCAAAGGGAAGCCGGTGGTCCCGGTTCAAGCCACCAACCAGGACCAATGGCGGTGGGCCAGGAGCGGGGGCCATTGGTCCCGGTTCGTCCCACCAACCGGGACCAAAGGGGCCAGACGAACCGGGACCAATGCCCCCACGAGGCCCGGCAGGCCCCTGGCCTCACGAACCGGGACCAATGCCCCCATCGGTCCCGGTTCTGGACTGAACCGGGACTAATGGGCTGACCCGGCCTGAACCAAAGCCCTCTTTTCTACTAGTGTTAGGTTCTCGGTGTTGATCAGGACGGTGCTCTGGAGAATGCACCCGAGCTGAACCAAGTACCCCTTGACTAATTCTTTGGGTGCCGTTGGATGCCCGTTGGAGTTCACTTTAGTAAATTCCTCCTTGACGGTGCCGAGCACGTTCGGGTGCCGGTCCTTCCGTTGCCTCTTTGGTTGGCCGCCATCTGTGTGCGCGCTTCCATCATCGGTGGTGGCATCCTCGGCGGCACCATCAGTGGTGTCATCCCCGACGCCACTAGGGGTTGTGTAGTCAGGATCGATGTCTTCCGCGGCGTCCTCATAGCGGTGAGGTTCTTCCTCCATCTCCTGGGACAGCTCCCAGAATTGCTTGCCCGAACCGCCGGCCTCATCGTTGTGGGCCATGTTTCGCTCTAAATAGGAAAAAAGTTTGGTTAAAAAGTTGGTTATTGTCAAGGAACAAGACCACGGTCTCATCATTTAGGGTTTGTCGACACTGAGGCATCCTAAAATCTAAGCTTTTATCATTTAGGGTTTGTCGACGCCGAGGCACCCTAAAAGCCAAGGTTTTATAATTTATGGTTTGTCGACACCGAGGCATCCTAAAAGCTAAGCTTTTATCACTTAGGGTTTATCGATGCCGAGGCACCCTAGGTTGACTGATATATATGGATATCTTCTAATAATATACCCTATCAAGAAAAGGGAAGGAGAATTCTAAGTTGGGCCTAATCACTTAGCTCTATTGCCACCTATGGTTTAATGCAGCAAGAATAAAGGGGCAGTTGATCCTACTTAATTAAGTACTAAGATACCCCGGCCCATGCATTAGTCGCAAGTACCCCATATGTCCTTTTTTAGCAAAGTCATCCTAAAATTCACGGAAAATTTCAGCATGACCTTTGCTGAAAATAGGACATATGGAGTACCCGAATTTGCCGGAACGGAAGTTAATCGACATTCCGACAAACTCAAGGGCCTCTCGGGGTACCTGCAAAATCATCACGGCATGATGGTCGGAGACAAAACCCAGCAAACTAGCAAAGTTGCTGACGTGTAGAGCAAGAATGACTCGTTGTGCCAGGGACCAGCATAATTAGCACTTAGCAGTACTGGCACCTGGAACCTTGCCTGTAATTTTCCTACAAGGGAAATTGCTCATTGGTTCACCTAGTTTCAGTCTGGTCCATCAGATTACAATGATTTTGAATGCTCCAGATAAAAAAGGAATTTAAGTTCAACAATATTAGAAAGTCTGCATGAAACGAATAACTTGACAACACTGGCCTTCTAAAGTTGGTAGAAACCTAGAGAGTTCAACCCAGATAACAAACGGAATTTAAGTTGCACATACGCACGCATGAGATGCGGGAAACGAAGAAGAAAACTAGAAAGGGAAGAAGAGAAGGGGAAGATGGATTCGTACCCTTGTCCAGAAGAGGAGGAAGAGGCTAGTGTTCCTCTTCTTCTTCTTGAGGAGGAGAGGTTGCAGACTTGAGTTCGGGCGGCGGCCTGGATTGGGGGGACCGGCCTGCGGCGAGGGATCCACGCGGCGGAGGGGGCAGGCGGAGGGAGGGAGGAGCTGGCGTGGCGGAGGTCCGGTTCATCAAGGTGGGTCGGGGCCTGCTTCGGTGCTCGACGGCCTGGAGACGGAGACGCGTCGGGGTAGGCTCGGAGGGGGAGGAAGGGGAGGATGGGGAGAGGGAGGTGGCGGGAGCACGGGGGCGGCTGCGGCACAGTGGGTCGGGGCAGCGGCGGTGGCGGCGGCGCAGTGGGTCGGCGTAGTGGGTGGGGGGCTGAGAGAGATGTGATCGATTGGGGGAAAGGGGATTGGGGATTTTAGTGGGGGGAGGGTTAGCAATGGCGCAACCCCTAGCGGTGCGCCATTAGTAATTTTTTTGATAGCAATGGCGCACCTCCAGGCGGTGCGCCATTAGTAATCTTTTTTTTGGATAGCAATGGCGCACCCCCTAGAGGTGCGCCATTAATAATCTTTTTTTGGATAGCAATGGCGCACCCCCTAGCGGTGCGCCAATAGTAATTTTTTTAGGATTTTTTGTTGCCTAGCGGAGGGCCGGCAGCGGCGTCTTGAACCCTAGGTCTCGCTCGGGAGGGAGGGAGGGGGTGGGTGGTGCGCTCGGCCGATTCCGTTGGGGGAACCGAGCGAGGAGACAGGGGAGGGTGCGGGGGCTCGGCGGCGGCAGTGGAGCGGGGGAGGGTGCGGGGGGTCGGCGGCGGCGGTGGAGCGGGGGAGGGTGCGGGGGGTCATCGGCGACGATGGAGCGGGGGAGGGTGCGGGGGGTGCTCGGCGGCGAGGGGGATCTGGCGAGGGGGGATAGCAATCAAGATGGAGGGGGATCGAGATCGAGTGTCCTCATGGATATTCAATATTTTTTCATATTGAATATGAAAAAATATCATCAAATTTGAAAAAAATATTCATGAATTCAAAAAGTGCCCATGAATTAAATTTAAAAATATTCATGAGTTCAAAAAATATTAACAAATTCAATACTTTTTGTGAATTAGAAATTCAATACCATAATAAACATAAATAAATATTCATGAGGACACTAGAACAGAAGAAATATCATTTCAATATGTCGAAATACAATCGGGAAATGAAGGCTACAATTTAAATACAATCGATCTTAGCTAGCTATCTGTTCACAATCTTCTTGCCCTTATTTTTCATAAATGGAGTTCTTCTCTTGAACGGAAGTCCTTTAGGTAGGGTGGTCCTGCTTCTTCTTGTGGTGTATGCTGGTACTTCATCGTCGTCGTCATGTTCCATCTTCGGGTCGCCGTACTTTTCGAAGTCTTGCTCATTGGCGACTCCATCCATTCTGATGATCTTCCTTTTGCCTCTCCTCACGACAACACGACTGGGCTTTGATGGGTCGGTAATGAAGAAGCATTGGTCCACTTGGGAAGCCAGTACCCATGGCTCATTATTCACGGTGACGTTTGCGCCCGCGGTCTTGGATTTGGTTTCGGGTATAACCATGGTGGTGAAATACCGGTCTTCTTTTATGACGCTCTTGGCCCATCTATCACAGAACATCGGGACCTTCTCTCCAGCGTAGCACAACTCCTAGATCACCTCGATCCTTCTGTAGTATCTGTCCTTGTCGTCATCGGTGTAGGATTCCATCGTTACCCTGGAGTTCTGATAACCATCGCTCTTCATGTCGGTGTAGAATGTGTAGCCGTTAATATTGTATGCCTCATATGTCATCAGGTTGTGCTCGGCGCCCTGTGACAAGGCGAATATGAGTTGTTCTTCCGTGGAAGAATCCTCATGTAAAGGGTACGACAGAAGCTTTTGCTTGAACCAATGCGTGAAACATGAGTTGTGCTCTTTGATTATATCTCCGTCCGTCCTCTGTTGGCCTCGGTCATTGTACGTCTTCTCAATAAAGGTTTTGTGCTCTACCACCCAAGGATCGACCAAGTCTATGTGTTGTAGCGCGACTAGGTTTGCTCTTTCAAAGTCGGCGAGTCGACCCTCGAAGTCGACATGCATTTCGCGGCAACCCTCATGGTGACGCCATCCAGCGAGCCTGCCGAGGTGCTTGTTGACAGGTAGACCAACGGGGTTCTTGATGCCTAGATAATTCGTGCAGTAGGAGATGCACTCTTCGGTCAGAAAGCCCCTGGCTATGCTTCCCTCTGGACGTGACATGTTGCGAACATATCCTTTGATGACACCATTAATCCTTTCGAACGGCATCATGCTGTCCAGGAATGTCGGCCCGAGTTGGATGATATCCTCCATGATATGGACCAGCAGATGCACCATAACATCGAAGAATGCGGGCGGGAAGTACATCTCAAGCTCGCATAGTATCACCACGATCTCTTCCTGTAGCCTTCTGAGTTGCCTCACGCCAACCGACTTCCGAGAGATGACGTCGAAAAGTTGCATAGGCCAAATAGCGTTTCACGGACGTGCGCGTCCATGATCCCACAGATTGCAACTGGAAGTATCTGCGTCATCAGCATGTGACAGTCGTGAGACTTCATCCCGCTGAACTTCTGCTTCGCTGAGTCTAGGTATCTGCTTATCTTCCCCGCGTAACCGTAAGGAAGTTTTACTCCTGCGAGGCAGGTGAAAAACTAATCGATCACCTCTTGACTTAGAGTGAAGCACGCGGGAGGGAAGTCATTTCCGGTCTTCTTGGCCTTTTTTCCTTTGTGAAGACTTTCTGTGTCCTGCTTTGCCTCATCATCGTCTTCATTAGCATGAAGCTCCTCCCTGATGCCCATTGATTTCAAATCTGCCCTTGCTTTTAGCCCATCTTTGGTCCTCTCTGGCATGTTGAGCAGGGTACCAAGCAGACTCTCGCACACGTTCTTCGTGATATGCATGACATCAAGGCTGTGAGGCACACAGTGGATCTTCTAGTACGGAAAGTCCCAGAAAACAGACCTCGTTTTCCATACCTTCAGCAGCGGCTCTGGCGCCTTTCACTTCTTTCCCGGCTCTGGCGCCTTTTGCTTCTTTCCCGGCGGTGGACAATCTTTCCAATTATTCAACAGCTCGTCAATTTCCTCGCCGCTCCTCGTACGCGGGCGTCTTTGGGGTTCGGTTTCACCATCGAATAGATCCTTGCGATTTCTCCACGGGTCATCGTCATGAAGCCACCTTCAATGTCCCATGAACACGGTTTTCGAAGACCCAGGATCTTTATCTAGCTGGCGATACGTTGTGTCATCCATGCCCCTGACGCATCCAGAAAATTTGTGGACCACCTGCCCCGCGACATATCCGTAACCGAGATAGTCCTGCACCGTCGTCAGCAGTGCGGCTCTCATAGGGAAATATTATTTCTCTGCGGTGTCCCACGTATTGGCTGGCATTTTCCACAGCGTGTCTAGCTCCTCTTTCAGCAGCCCCAGATACAGATTGATGTCATTCCCTGGTTGTTTTGGCCCTTCAATTAGCATACTCATGTGAATGTACTTCCTCTTCATGCACAACCAGGGGGAAGGTTGTACATCCACACAAACACAGGCCAGGTGCTATGTGTGCTTCTCTGGCTACCAAACGGATCGACTCCATCGGTGCTCGCGCCCAGCATGATGTTCCTTGGATCGTTCCCAAATTCTGGGTGTTCGAAGTTCAACGCTTGCCACTGGCTCCCATCCTTAGGGTGACTCAGCATCTTGTCTTTTTTATTTATCTCCGGATCATTTGCGTCACCTTCTCGCTTCTTCTCCCAATCAGTGTGCCAACGCAGGAGCTTTGCTACCTTCGGGTCCGCGAAATACCGCTGCAGACAAGGAGTGATCGGAAAGTAGCACAACACTTTTCGAGGATCTTTCTTCCTCTTCTTGTATCGAGTGACACCACACGCCGGGCATATGGTAGACTCTGTGTGCTCGTCCCGATAAATGATGCAATTGTTCATGCACACATGGTATTTCACGTGCAGTAAATCCAGAGGACACACGATTTTCTTCGCCTCCTCGAAACTAGTTGGGCACTTGTTCCCCTTGGGAAGACGTTCGTGCCAGAATGACATGTTCTCGTCGAAGCATGCGTCGGTCATTTTGTCTTTTACCTTCATCTCCAGAGCCATGAGCGTTACTTTCAGGCGGGTATCCGCGGGCCTGCATCCTTCATACAATGGAGTAACCGTGTCTATCTCAAGTTGATCCAGCTTGGCTTTCTCTCGGGCGGCAGCTCTTGTGTTATCCGTCTGCTTGAAAAGCAGCTCTTGAATATGAGTGTCCTGCACCCAGCCCATCGATGGTCCATCGTCGTCTGCTCTAGCATCTTCATCTTCATGATCATGCCCTTCGTCTTGATCTTCCTCATTGTCGGTGTCAAAACCGGCGGATCTCGGGTAGGGGGTCCCGGACTGTGCGTCTAAGGAGGATGGTAACAGGAAGCAGGGGACATGATGTTTTACCCAGGTTCGGGCCCTCTTGATGGAGGTAAAACCCTACATCCTGCTTGATTATTCTTGATAATATGAGTACTACAAGAGTTGATCTACCATGAGATCAGAGAGGCTAAACCCTAGAAGCTAGCCTATGATATGATTGTATGATGTCCTACGGACTAAAACCCTCCGGTTTATATAGACACCGAAGGAGGCTAGGGTTACACAAGGTCGGTTACAAAGGAGGAGATATGCATATCTGTATTGCCTAGCTTGCCTTCCACGCCAAGTAGAGTCCCATCAGGACACGATACGAAGTCTTCAATCTCTTATCTTTATAGTCCAACAGTTCGGCCAAAGGATATAGTCCGGCTGTCTGGAGACCCCCTAATTCAGGACACCCTCACTCATCATCATGTCCGGCATCTTCTACATGATGACTATGTACAGCATCGCCGCCGTGATCATGTCCTGGAGATTCTTCGTCTTCTCGCCCGCCCTCGCCGCGGTGGTTGTCCTGCTGCCCTTCCTCATTTCTTGCCCGGCCCCCATGGATGACTTGATAGTCATCTTCATCACCTTGCCACCGATAGCCATCCATGAAACCATGCAAGAGTAGGTGGTCCCGCACCTGCCCAGAATCCAGGTCGGCAATAAGGCTCTTCAGCTTGCATCTTCAACACGGACATCTTAGCTTCGTCTCGTTCTTTTGAAGCATCTCGGCCTTCGCGGAGCTCAAAAACCAATTCATGATGCCTTCGGTCATCGTGCGGACCATGGTCGCCTGCGGGGTAGAGCAAAACGATATTTTAGAACCAAGAAAAAAGTTGGCATGACTTTCCCTAAAAATAGGACCAAAAAGAATGCATAGTGCCAAAATTCTCGCCGAAACAGAAATGAATCAACATTCCGGCAAAATATTGGCAACTATCGTATTTCAAATACCGGTACCTACAAACACAAACATATATGCAACACCACAAACATATGCAACACCACAAACATACATAGATCTAGCTAGGCCATAAAAAGTGCATGTGCACGTTGTTAGAGGGAGAAAAAAGTAGATCTACAACATAAAGAAAGCTTTCCCCTTACTTACCTTTCAAAAAAAGGTAATTTAACCACTTAATTCGGCTGAATCTATGGTGCAAATGAGGTGAGGAGGAGGAGGCAGTCGAGACAAGCTTTGAGGAGGAGGTGGAGAGAATGAAGTGGGGAAAGTGAGTGTGTAGGTGGCTGTCCAAAATATCTAGCTGGTCCCAGGTTACTAAGGACGCACCACCTACAAATGCACCATTAATAACCCTGGTTACTAATGGCACACCACCAGCTGGTGCGCCATTACTAGTTAAAACTAGTAATGACGCACTATGCCCTGGTGCGCCATTAGTATTTTTGGAAAAAAATATGTTAGTAGTGGCGCACCAACACATGATGCGCCACTGCTATATAGGAGTGGTGCACCACATGTCTGGTGTGCCATTAGTGTCCATATTATCTATAGCCCTTTTCCTAGTAGTGTCACGCTATAGCTAAGAAAAAGAAAAAGAAAAAGAAAAAGAAAAAGGAAACAAATAAAGAAAAAAAGTTAGCAGTAGCGCGTTTTATCCTGGGCAGCGCTATAGCTTAGAAAACTAAAAATATAAATATAAAGAAAAAAGTTAGCAATAGCGTTGTTTTGCTAGACCAGCGCTATAGCTAACTTAGCTATAGCATGTTTTTCTGCCCCGCGCTATAGCTAAGTTAGCTATAGCGCGTTTTTCTGCCCCACGCTATAGCTAACTTAGCTATACCTAGAGAGCCACACATCTCTTTCCTCTCTCTCACTCTCGCTCGATCCGGTCGATCCCCTTTCTCTGTGCCGCCCCTTCCCCGCCGCCAACGCTGCACCCGCCCACGCCGCACCAGACCCTGACGCCGCACCCGCTCACGCCACCGTCGACGCGCGCTGCCCCGATACTCCCTCCCTGAAAGTGCAACTATCCCTAGGTGGTTTTGGTAATTCCTAACAACATATAGCTCATTGAGCTAATGCTATTCCAAGATTAATATTTTAGGAAAAGCTCAATGAATGGCATGGCATGGATGAGGAATGTGGATCCCTCAAAATATTAAGGACAAAAAGATTGGCTCAAGCTCAAAGCTCAAGACTCTACATTTTATACTTTAGTGATCCAAGACCACATTGAGTCTATAAGAAAATCCAATACTATCAAGGAGGGATGAGGTGTTGCTTAATGGCTTGCTTGCTTCATAGTGCTTAGTGATATGCTCCAAAACCCTCAACTACCTTCCCACGTCCACATATGACCTAAACCAAAAGTCAAACTCGGCCCTACCGATTCTTTCTATCCGGCGCCACCGAGTTTCAAATGTCACAGCCACAGCCATAAACCCTAGGCAAATCGGTCTCACCGATAGGGATTTCGGTAACACCGAGATGGGGTTGTAATCTCTCTGTTTCCCTTAGTAACATTTCGGTCCTACCGAGATGAGCGATCGGTCCCACCGAGATTGCAATGTAAACTCTCTGTTTCTCTTTCGTAACATTTCGGTCCCACCGAAATGAGAGATCGGTCCCACCGAGTTTACCTGACCAACTCTCTAGTTAGCTTGTTACCAAAATCGGTCCCACCAAGTTTGTGTAATCGGTCACACCGAGATTACGTTATGCCCTAACCCTAACCATATCGGTCCTACCGAGTTGCATCTCAGCCCCACCGAAAATCCTAACGGTCACTAGGTTTGCTAAATCGGTCCGACCGAGTTTTTCACTTCGGTCTCACCAATATTGGTAAATTGTGTGTAACAGTTAGTTTTTGTGTGGAGGCTATATATACCCCTCCACCCACTCTTCATTCGAGGAGAGAGCCATCAGAACATACCTACACTTCCAATACACATTTTCTGAGAGAGAACCACCTACTCATGTGTTGAGGCCAAGATATTCCATTCCTACCATATGAATCTTGATCTCTAGCCTTCCCCAAGTTGCTTTCCACTCAAACCTTCTTTCCACCAAATCCATATCCTGTGAGAGAGAGTTGAGTGTTGGGAAGACTATCATTTGAAGCACAAGAGCAAGGAGTTCATCATCAACACACCATTTGTTACTTCTTGGAGAGTGGTGTCTCCTAGATTTGCTAGGTGTCACTTGGGAGCCTCCGGCAAAGATTGTCGAGTTGAACCAAGGAGTTTGTAAGGGCAATGATATCGCCTACTTCGTGAAGATCTACCGCTAGTGAGGCAAGTCCTTCATGGGCGATGGCCATGATGGAATAGACAAGGTTGCTTCTTCGTGGACCCTTTGTGGGTGGAGCCCTCCGTGGACTCGCGCAACCGTTACCCTCCGTGGGTTGAAGTCTCCATCAACGTGGATGTACGATAGCACCACCTATTGGAACCACGACAAAAACATCTGTGTCTCCAATTGCGTTTGAATTCTCCAAACCCTTCCCTTTACATTCTTGCAAGTTGCATGCTTTACTTTCCGCTGCTCATAGACTCTTTGCATGCTTGCTTGAATTGTGTTAAGATTGCTTGACTTGTGCTAAGATAGCTAAAATCCGCCAAAGACTAAAATTGGGAAAAAGATAGATTTTTATTTGGTCAAGTAGTCTAATCACCCCCCCTAGACATACTTTTGATCCTACAAGTGGTATCAGAGCTTTGGTCTCCATTTGCTTTGATTTCCATAGCTTTTGGTGGTCATAGCCTCGGTTTCACAACCTAGGAGAGTATGGCGTCTAGCAAGGGAAATTATCACCGTAGAGGTCCTTACTTTGATGGTACTAATTTTGCTAGTTGGAAGCATAAGATGAAAATGCATATTCTTGGACATAACCCCGCCGTATGGGCTATTGTCTGTGTTGGCTTGCAAGGTGAATTCTCTAATGGGAGAGAACCGAATCGTGAAGCTACTGCGGATGAGTTGAAGATGCTACAATACAATGATCAAGCTTGTGATATCCTCTTCAACGGATTGTGCCCCAAAGATTTCAACAAAATCAGCCATCTTGAGAATGCAAAGGAAATTTGGGACACTTTGATTGACATGCATGAAGGTACCGACTCCGTCAAGGAATCCAAGTTGGATGTTCTTCAAAGTCAACTTGACAAGTTCAAAATGAAGGATGGTGAAGGTGTCGCTGAAATGTACTCTAGGCTTGCTCTTATCACAAATGAGATTGCCAGCTTAGGAAGTGAAGAGATGACCGACAAATTCATCATCAAGAAGATCCTAAGAGCCTTGGATGGAAAATATGATACCGTATGCACATTGATCCAAATGATGCCAAATTACAAAGATCTCAAGCCAACGGAAGTCATTGGAAGAATTGTTGCTCATGAGATGTCACTCAAGGATAAGGAGGAGCTCCATAACAAGTCAAATGGTGCTTACAAAGCCTCATGTGAAGCTCCCACATCATCTAGTGAGAAACAAACCTTCAATGAAGAATTGAGCTTAATGGTGAATAACTTCAACAAGTTCTACAAGAATAGAAGCAAAGAGAGAAGTTTCAAGTCAAGGTCCTACAATGACAAAAGATCTTCTAATCGAGAGCGAAACTGCTATAATAGTGGAAGACCGGGACACTACTCCAATGAGTGTACGGCTCCCCACAAGAGAAGAGAAGATTCTCCCAAAAGAAGAAGTAGAAGAGAAGAATCACCATCAAGGGAGAGAAGGAGTAGGGATGATCGGTATGAACGAAGACCCTCACGGAGAAGCAAGGATTCGGAAAGGAAGGACAAGTCATCAAGGAGCTACAGAAGGAGAAGAAAGGATTCGGAAAGAAAGAAAGGAAGACCCTCATGTTGGTTAATGGGTATCCGGCTCCGACTCCGACAATGACTCCCAGAGAAACTATCACTCCGACTCCGAATATAATCAAGATGAAGGTGTTGCCGGTCTAGCACTTGTGTCAACCAACTCCTACGACATATTTGATTCACCAAATGAAGGAATTGGAAGATGCTTCATGGCCAAAGGTCCAAAGGTATCACACCTCCGAGTATGTTGATTTCAATAGTGATGAAGATGACTTGTTAGGTGATGATGAGTTACTTGTTGACAACTATAGTGATGAATACTATGATGAAACGAATGACAATGATAAGGAGAAGATTGAGTCTCTAACTAAAGAACTAAACACTCTTAAGTTAGCTCATGAAACTATCTTAGGGGATCATCGAGAACTTTTAAGGACTCATGAGAAATTATGTTTTGAAAAGCTCAATCTTGAGCAAGAGCATGAGTTCTTAAAGGCAATCAATGATGATCTTTGCAAGAAAAGTTCTTCTTCCATTGCCAAGCATTTACTCTTATCCACTTACATGCCTCAAGTCAAGTCTAGTAACAAGAACAAGAAAGATTCTTCCTCTAGTAGTAACAATAATCATGCTAAATCCAATGTTGTTGCTTCTAGTAGTTCTCTTGATTCCACTAATGATTCTCTTAGCCAAGTTACACTTGAGCAAGAAAATAGCTTATTGAAGGGAATTATAGAGAAAGGTGTTTACAAGAGCCTTGCCGGGAGCAAGCAATTCGAGGAAATTGTATGCAAGCAAGGAAGGCACCGGAAGAATCAAGGTATTGGTTTTGAACGAAAGTTCAATGCCAATGGAGTTGAGTGGGAAGAAGATCAATACCCCAAGATGAAGTTTGTTCCTCAACAAGATAAGTATGATCCTACTTCATCCAAAGGGACACAAGCTCAAGATGATCTTCCACCAAAAGACCACAAGCAAAAAGGCAAGGACAGGCTTCAAGAGGAAACTAATGCATTTGAAGAAGCTCCTAAGGCCTTGGTCAAGTGGATTCCCAAGACTACATCAAGTTCCACTTCATCAAGTACAACTACAACTCCGAGGATTCCCATCAAGATGGTGTGGATCCCGAAGAAGAAGAACTAGAGAGTTCTTGAGGGTGACTCCGCCAATATACTTCACTCTTATCATTTTGGCAAAAACAAGTGCAATCAACTTCCACATCTTGCACTAGTTCAATGAGTCACAAACCCTCTTGTTGGTAAGACAAGGGACAAAGTAACCTAAAGCTTTCATAGACATCATCCTGTGTGTGCATCATTCTATGTCTATGGATATCCTAGTTTGTTCCTTGTGGGACTAACCCGTGTAGGTATTGAAAGTGCAACTCACTCCAAAGGATAGCTCCAAATGATCTACATCAACATAGAGCATCCACGTCTTCAACACATACATGAAGTCATCATCGACAAAACCCAAGGTTAGTTCATCCCTCTTAGGGGGGTCTCACATCTAGGGGGAGCTCTACTCTAACAATTGAGTTAAAGCAACTCTAATGGTGTGAACACAACAACACTTTATGTAAAAGTGGTAACCCCACTTGTGCTTAAACGATGAGTATGACCTATGATCAAATGTTCTCATTTGACTCCTAAGTCAATATACTCATATATAGATGACCTAGTCATCGCCAATTGCTTGATAGATGCTAGAATTGTTTGTGCATGATTTGCCACATATTTCATTTGCCATTTTATTGTGTGAGCATGTTGGTTGCATAATTTACTCACTCGAGGACATCCACTTGTTGTTTTGATTGATTGGTTTCCTTTTCTTTTGGCCAAGTGGATGGACAAGAATGCCTAAGAACCTTCTCTAGCTATCTATGATTTTCTCGTCTCAAACTCTATTCATGCTGCATCACAAAATTTGATCAAGTCAGATTCGAACCACTCTGTGTGAGGAGCACTCGGAGTCCCCGATTCGTCATAGACTTAAACTTCCAAAACTTCTTTGTGTGTTTCGGTCCGACCGATTCACCCATTTCGGTCATACCGAGATCACTAAGTCGATCTAGGTTTTCAATCTTGGTGCAACCAATTTGAACTTTTCGGTCACACCAAGTTGCAGTAACTGCTTGCAGTTATGCATCTCGATGCCACCGAGTTGTTCCACTCGGTCACACCAACAGGGTCGGGCTATATATATCCACGGATCAAATTTTAGAAAACTTTTCGAACCTCCTCGACCCGCGCTTAGCTCGCTCTGCTTCCAAGGTCTCCGTATCGTCCTCCTCGTCGCCAGCCGCCTCCTGTCGCTGGTCTCCGCCTCCGTCAACGGGAACCATCCCCGTCGTTGCCGCCGTAGCGAGTTCATCGCCGAACTAGGGTATGAACTCGATCACTGTGCTATCTCTATCTGATTCCTAGCACATTGTGTTCGCCATGTATCTTGCCACGATTGAGATCATTCTTATCCAGTCAAAGCACTCCGTAGTTTAGTCGTGAATTGAGAATTTAGGGTTAGGTTTCTGCCGAAACCATCTCGGACCCACCGAGTTGTGGAACTCGGTACCACCGATTCAGCTCAGGCCATTGCACATGTAATTTTTGGTCTGACCGAGAATTGCAAATCGGTGTGACCGAGTTCAGGACTTTGTCAAACCCTAGCAGTTTCGGTGCCACCGAACTGTGACACGGTCTGACCGAGTTCACTAGTTTAGGTTCCATCAGCTGCTTCCGTATCACCGAGTTTACAAATCGGTTGATCCGAAATGCTTTCTGTGGAAAACTAAAACTAAGTTTTTGACTCATTCTTTTGCAAAAACCTCTGCATTTTGTGATGCTCATCCACTCTATCTCATCTATATCTATTCACAGGGTCTGCTGTCAGTATTTGCAATATGTCTAATCAGAGTGACAGCCAGAACAAGTCAGAGGAGCAGGTTCACTTGAGTGAGGGCACTAGTCCCTCTAGCAGCTCATATGATGGCAGCAGGAGCACCCCAAGCAACTTACCCAAAGCTGGCACCAGGGCCAGAAAGAAGAAGACCTCTGAATATGAGGATGAAGACTATGTGGCAGTTAAGGATGAGGCCACTTCCAAGAAGAAAGTGGTTAAGAAGGAATATAGCACTACTGCTACCAACTAAGCCTGGCATGAAAACCAAAATGCCTGCAAAGAGAATTCCAATGTCTAAGGCCAGAGCATCTACTCAAGTCCCTTTGGAATATGAACTCAAAGAGGCTACTGCAGAAGGGAAGAAGAGGAAGGAGAGGGTCAAGAAGACCACTGCTAGAATGCTTGGGAGATCCTCAATCATGAGAGATTCTGAAGAGGAAGAGGAAGAAGATGCTGCACCAGCACCCAAAGCTCAGAAGCTTATGGGTGATGCCATCAGGGCAGGGGCTGTTCCATCTAAGCCTAAGACTGCTCCAAAGGCTGCAGCTCCAGCTCCAAAGCCAAAACCAAAGAGGAGCACCAGGAACATCCCTGCTGAGGAGAAGAACAAGGCCCCAGTGCCTGAAGCTGAATTGGAAGAAGAAGATGATGAGTCACATGTCTTGAGGAAGCTGAAACCAAAAATCCCATATCACAATGATGCTCATCTAGTTGCTGAGAACATGAAGATCGGAAAGGACTCAGGTCTGAGGCTATGGAGAGAGTCAGATTCATATGCCACCAGGAGGAGGACTACTGTGGACAACAGGTTCCATACAAAGGAACAGCAGGACTTCTATGAGACAGTGTTGCTTGACAAGAAGCCCATAGTGTGTGACATGAGATGGGTCGACTGGGACTACATCAAGGAGAATGAGGATCACTATCCAGGTGTACATGACAGTTTCAGGGCTTGTGGAGTCGATGAGTTTGTGGCTCAGAAGCTCACAAAATGGAATGATGAGCTCATCATGTAGTTCTACTCCACAGCTCATTTCTACCCAGATGGAAGGATTGTTGGATGTCTGAAGGTATGAGGTACCAGTCCACGGTTGCTGAATGGGAAAAGTTGATCAATGCCCCAAAAGAGAGTGAAGATGACTTGGATGTCTATGCCAACAAGAAGAAGGATCACAACACCATGGCACACATGTACAAGGAGATCCCAGATGCTGCTCTTGAGACACATAAGTTCGAATTTGTACATTACCTTCTGTCCGGCTTGCCAACCATCAACTGGATCCTCAGGCACACTCTCTTGCCAAAGTCAGGTGATCACAAGATGATTGGAGGCCATGCAATTAACTTGCTTCACATCTTTGATGTCCCATAGAAGTTCAAAGTCATGAGCCTAATAGTTGAGACTATCAAGAGGACAGCTGCAGATCAGAAGAGGAGTTGTGGGTATGCCCCACAGATCCAGGAGCTAATCAACTCCAAGATGGGCACTGATACATATCTGCTGGACAAGGAGCACATGCCTATCTATCCAGACTTCGAGGACAACACTGTGGTTATGAATGAGGATGAACCATCTTCTGTGCACGCACAAGCCAAGAAGGAGAAGGCAAAAGCTGAAAAGGCTGCTAGGATGCCAACTACTGAAGAAGCATCTCAGTATCTTCTGAAGAGCAAGCAAGATCAGCTTGGCTACTTGATTGCCTCCACTCTGGGGATTGAGAAGGGACTAGCCACCTTAACTCAAAACCAAGAGAGCTTGGAGAGGATCGTGGAGCAAAAGTTCTATGACTTGGATGTGAAGGTAACTGAAATATATTTGCCTTTCCGGACCAAGGCAAGATTGGGGGGAGGGGCGTCCAAAATCATTGGTGCTACACAGCTAAGAGGATGCAGAAGACGCTCCGAGCAAAATGTAAAAATAAACGTCGATTTGAAGCATCGATGGCCGAGGCATTAATTACTCAGGAGGCGGCAAACTTCGTGACAACACACTATGAAGCAAAAAATTCGTCATTTGCATAATCCAAAGCCTTGGTACAATGCTAGCGACCATAAATCCAACCTCATCCTATTCAGACGGAATCTCGCACCAGCCGGTGCTTCAAAACCAATATCGTTGGATGTCCAAGAATGGTGGACCATTTCGTTGTATATCTTCACCAACCTAACAGAAGTGCGGCCGCACATCGAGTAAGTTCTCGCGTACATTGTTTCACAACTTCTAATTCCTTTGAACTGCTCTTATTCCCAAATATATTTTGATACAATCGATACGTCTCCTAATTCCCGGATGAGCGGTGATCCAAAAGGAAACCATCGAAGAGTATGAGCTTCTGGCAAAGCAAAGAGGCAGAGTATTATGGGAGAGTTGAAGCAATTTATGAACTTCTATTCTATGGTCAAAACGCACCGAACGTCGTAGTCTTCAAATGTTACTGGTTCCAGCCGAAGGAGACTAGAAGGACTAATGAACATATAGGGCTAATCGAAATCAAACAAAGCACCCATTTAGATGTTCCCGATGTCTATATTACGGCTTAACAGGCGACCCAAGTTTTCTATCTACCGTGGGCCTGCCAAACTGATCCAAATCTGAATGGTTGGAATGTCGTTTATGAAGTGTCGCTACGTGTTTGACCACCTCCCTGCAATGAAGAGGATTATGAACCTCACATTAACACAGACACATATGAAGGTGAATTCTTCCAAGAAACACATCTTTCCAAAAAAACTCTTCAAGAAACGCTCTACTTCACAGCAGAACATTGAAATACACAGCAATAGTGAACCCAACTTCACCCCTGAGACGGAACAAGAAGAGCCTGAACAACAAGAGGTTACTGCTGCGGATGACTTGTAAATGCTTGACCGATTACATAAAGGTGGCCTTCCACATGTTGATGCTGCTGAACCCGATGAGCACTTCATTCATGATAGTGACGATGACGATGCATTTATTGATATCGGAGCATTTATTGAACCCGATGATCCAGATTATTATTAGGGATTCAGTTTTTTATGTTGTACTTGATTTATATAGTTACTTGTATGATTGTATGATTTATATAGTTAGTTGTATAATTTTCTTACTTTGTATGATTGTTTGTTATACATAGTGTCATGGTCTTGATATCCGTCCCTGTCGGCCCTCGCCCACTTTATGATTCGGATGTGCTATATTCCCTTTTATAACTATTTGTTGCATTTTGCATTTATGACAATTATGGCCATCAAGTTGACATAGAGATATTTTTATCTAGGAGGTATGTGAACCGGAAATTGCAACCGACCCTCTTGTCAAAAAGTTAAATTTATTTGAAAAATAAATTTGAAATAAAAAATAAAAGAATTGAAAAATAGAAGATGAAATTGGAGTTGTATGTTTTCGATGTCATCGATGATCACAAGATGAAGATGAATGCAATGTGCTTGAAGATGGATGCAATGCGCTTGAAGATTAAGAAGATTAGAAAATATGCCATTGATAATGAGGCTTGGTATTATTATGCTGTTGGATCAATTGTTACCTTAATTGCGATCTTCATCACATTTGTTGTGATGAGGGTAAGTTTTCTCTAGTGTTTTGCTTAACAAATGTATACTTAGCTTTGTACATGCTTGTTAGCCCTATTATGCCACATACTTTCCTTATTTTCCCCAAAAAAGACATACTTAGATAATTATCCTCCTAAATGACATAATTAGCTTATTTAGTTCATTTATGACATAAGTAGCCTATTCATTTCAAAAATGGCATAATAACCTTAGTTCTCTCGTATATGTCATATACTTAACTTATTTTCCTCCTAAATGGCATAATTACCTAAGTTAGATAAAAAATGAGCTATACTTACGTAAGTTGGCTCAAAAATGGCATCATCACGTAGGTTAGCATAAAAATGACCTATACTTACCTTATTTTCCTCCAAATTGACATAATAAGATTAGTTGGCTAAAAATGGCATAATTACCTATGTTAGCTCTAAAGTGACACAAATAAGGAATAAGAAGAAGAAAAACAAGAAAGAGGAGAAAAAGAAAGAATAGAAAAAGAAAGAATAAAAGAAGAAGAATGAGAATGAGGAGGAAAGGGATAAAAAGATAGAAGAGAAGAAGAAAGATGAGAAAAGAAAAAGAAGAAGAAAATTCTTCTTCTTCTTCTAGTCTTATCTTCTTCTTCTTTCTTCTTCTAGTCTTCTTCTTCTAGTCTTCTTCTTATTTTTCTTCTTCTTCTTCTTCTTCTTCTTCTTCTTCTAGTCTTCTTGTTCTTGTTCTTCTTCTTCTTCTTCTTCTTCTTCTGCTTCTTCTTCTTCTAGTCTTCTTCTTCTTCTAGCCTTCTTCTTCTTCTAACTTTCTTACTCCCATTTTTGCAGGTTTGATTCACTTCATGGAAGCAGCATTGATGGACTGCTAGTGTTTAGTTATTGTTTTCACTTGTATTGATGAACAATATGAAACTATGTTTGTATATATGGATGAACTCCGTGAAACTATGTATGTATTGGATCTTTTAATACCCTATGTGTTATGTTGCATTGATGGACTGCTAGACGTTTGATACATGGGCTATGTTTGAGGTTGAAACTATATATATCATATATATCTTTTGAAAATGCAGGGATATAATAGAAAACAGAAAAAACAATAACAATACAGGAACTTTGTCGTCTGCCGCGGATGGCAAAGAAGCCACGTGGCAGCAACCTGTGCAACCTGAAAGCTGACCCATTTGGTCACTTTGCCATCCGTAGCAGACGGCAAAGAGCTGGGTCTACTGACGTCACAAGGCAGATGGCAAAGGGTTGGGCAGCATTGCCATCCACTGGTGGACGACAAAGGCTGCCGTTAGCCACCTAACGTGGCTAACGCATGGTTTTTGCCGTCCATATTCTTTGACATCCGCCACCGATGGCAAAGAACATGTTTACCGTCACAATCTTTGTCGGCAGGTTTGCCGTCGGTGGCAGACGGCAAAGAGCTTTTCCGTCCTCTTTTGGTTCCTTTGCCATCCGCCATGGCAGACGGCAAATAAGCTGATTCCTGTAGTGAGGTGAGAACTATTGAGATAATATTATTTCATTGCTTCCTCTATACGGAGTTTCACAAATAATGCTTCCATCTAACACTAATAATGCACCCTTTGCATTTTTGTCCAGTTGACACTTGGGTGCTTCTACGTTATAATCATGTTGTTACCCTAGTATAGGAAAATGCTTCCACCTATCATCAGAAAAAATGAGTGTAGTTTGAAAGTTGGTGACAGTGCAGATGCATCCTCATCTTGCTATCAAGCTCAGTTTGTTATCCAGTACCAATTGTCCATGCTTCATATAAAAATTAGTTATTCCAAGTAACGGTACCTATCAACCTTGTACAATTTCCATGTTTCTAACGAGGGCGATTCTACTTAGTAAATATTAACTTTCGTTAGGCCAGAAAATTGCTTCCAATCATCATCTTATTGGTTCAGTTTGTATCTTGGTGACACAATAGATGCATCCTCATAATAGTGCCATGCTTACTTTCTTATCTAATATGAGTGATATGTGCTCATATAAATATCTGTAATATTGAGTTGGCATGTTTTCATGCTTCCTACATCTTTGCTAACCCGAGTCAACAACTGAGCTTTCTTGATTCTAACGAATGGATAATGAATCTGAACATCCATGCCAATGTATTTGTTTATTCCACCTAATCCTTTTTTCAGAATTGCTAACATATTACATTTCGTATGCCCTCAGTCGACACTCGACAAGTAAGCAGCGCGAACCAGATTATATGTTGAAGAATCGATATGCGGCTGGTCGTTTAAAGGATGTTGCTAGATATTGTGGTTGTATGCTTCCATCCACTTTATTATTGCTTCAAAATGCCAAACTATATGCTTCGGCCAGACAGTTGTTCTTCCAAACTAGTTCACCAAACATACCTTGCTTATATGCTTCCAATTAAACCTTTAATTGGTCCAGTTGAAAACAAATGTTTTGCTTGAAGCAATTCACATGTGATTTTGATATATCATTGGAAGCACCAGCTCGTCGGAAGAAACATTAATTACAGTTCGAAGCACCACATAGATGAGTGATGCATGCTCCTACACCAAGATAATGTGCACCTTGAGGAGCCACGCCAAAGGCAATGACTTGATGGTAGTTTGTCACTTCCCGTACAACAGCAAGTAGGAAACTACTACGATCAAGTATCAGTTTGTTTGAGCATGTATTTAATTCAAATTGTTTGTCTATTGGGACTACGGAACATATTTTTTTGGTCCATGGAAGCAAATGGCTAGTTCTTTTGAACGATGTGTTGTTGTGATAGTGCAATGTTTTTTCTTTTGATGGAAACAAACTATTTGGTTGAAAACAACTCTAGTTGATGAAAACAAAAGAGTGATAAACAAGACAATTTTACTCTTAGATGGAAGCAAATTACTATTTGACTGGAAGCAGTTTTATAGTCGATGGAAGCAAAAAATTGATGCACTTCAAAGAGGTGCAACTCTAATCAGTTTCGTGAAAAAAAAACTCGTTACGAGAAACATAAAAGTCATCTTACAATAAAAAATATCCCATTATGTGAACACAAATCTATTTCAAACCGAAGCAAAATCTTCCACTATTGAATCAAAATCTCCAGTGTATTGTACGCAACATCATGCATCAATTTCCTGGTTTGGAGATGTGCTAACAACACATGGAGCAATTAACCGGAGCACTTACTAGAAGCATGCAGAGCAGTTATGGAAGCACGCCAGCAGAGAAATTAGTGGGGCCGTGCTATATGGAGGAGCGGGCCTTTCTATTTAGAAGATCAGATGGTAATCGCAACTTTAGTCATACGGTCATTACCTGGTCTGATGGAATGCTAGGGATCAGTAGTCTGATCCCTAGTAACATAAAAGTACATCAGTTGTCACTCTCCATAAGACTTTTCAACTTATTCTAACCGCAGTAGGCTACTTGCAAGATTAAACCGAACTAATGCTTGCAAAGTTCAAACCAAAATAATGCACAAAACCCTCTCTATTGATTATTCAGCAAAGTTGTCTAGGAGAAATCAAATAATCATAGAAAAATACACAACTATAGCTCATGCAAAGGCATCACACATAATCTAAACAAAAGGAAAATTCATCACATAGATAACATCGCCGCTAAAAATAAATCAGATGGATTACAATCATGCGATCTTTATATTGAGAAATAAAGGAGATATTGCATCATGGATATTGTTATGAACCCATAGTACACGGAGTGGACTACTCACACATTGTCATGGGAGCATCAACACTCGATGTTGACAAAGAAAGTGACGACTCCCCCCCCCCCTACGGTAGTATACTGAAATAGGGCTGTAGATGAGATCGCTTCGGTTCTTGAAGTGTCGGATACGAAAAAAATTAGATGATGAATATCTAGGAGCCGCTATATATGAGCCATTCGGCACCGAAGGCTCGCTAGGCTGGATCCAGGCTCCCACTCTAACCCAGTCCCTTTAGGCCTCCTCTAGGCATGGGTCCTGGCCTATTCACTCTCTTTTTGTGCAAAACAATCCTCATATCTTTTTGTTTTTCCCGTAAGTCCAAAATACCTATTTTCCCTGAAAACATAATCACTGAAAATCAAGAATCAGCTTTGAGCACTTTGTTAATTTATTAGTTCAAATAAATTCTAAAATTTGCATAATTATAGTATATGGTATGAATAGAACAAATTTGTAGATACATTTAGGGCGTATCATTAAGCTCCCATTAAATCTAAGGATGTTTGAATGGTGAATAGCTTGCTCGTCCCTACCTACGAGCAAAGTTTGAGTTCACCGAAACATGGTGAAGAAGACATCATGCTCCTCCTACGGGTTTGAGGTGGATACATGGAGGCACTATTTGCTAAAGTGTAACATGGCCGTAGTTGCTCCTTCTGCGGGGTTGAGGTGGATACGGGGATGCATTTTTTGTTGGAGTGTAACATGGCTTGTAGCATCTGTGCCATATTTGATGAGGAGCTTTATGGATCTTCTATGTTGGATGGTACTCTGGTAGCTACACTGTGGTTGTTCGAGCTGAGTAAGAAGAAACCTTTATAACCATCTGATAAAGCAGTAGCGTTTGGCAACCCTAAGTAAGTCACTATGCATCTCAAGTACACATACGACAATCTTGGCTCCAAGGACATATCATATACATTGTAAAAGACAACTAAAAGCATTCATACTATGTGTCAAGTTGGGTCTGTCCAACCACCCGTTCCTAACACATGCCACATTATTAGTTTGACATCCCCACCACCATGACTTGTGAAACATGGTCATCAACCAATACATGTGATAGTCTTATATTCATATGTGTCCTCACATGAACTCTGACTCGGGACTAGTTTATAATCATTCAAGCATAGAGTTTCACAAACAAGTCACATAGGAGTATTTGTCAATCAATATAAATGATGTTATTCAATGAACTTTCAATAGCTCATGGATAAGAATATAATCATCACTATGTTGCATGTAGGGTATATTTCTAACACATTAATGTTCATGCATATTTAATTTTATATTCTTTACTCCTTTGATGCTTGAAACTTTTCATATACTAATAATGGAGTCACACATAATACCTTTTGGCCGCTGACCATATGTAAAACAAGACTAGCCAATAATGCATGTCTTAATTTATTTTTAATTTTCCCACTGTTGCACTTTTCGATACGCATATGGTACAAAGTAACAACCTCTGTAATAAAATATAAGACGTCACCAAAAAAATGTCTTATATTTTTGTTACAAAGGGAGTATTCATTAGCCGCAATAATTATTCAAATCTGAAAATGAAGGAACTGGATTCTCCTAGCAAGCCTGGAGCAACGGGATGTCGGCGTACGGGCCATTGACCACCCCATTGGCGATGACATTGTATGCCTTCTCTGTCATGTGGATTTGGTCCCAGTTGGCGAACCTCGACGGGTCGGGGCAAACCTTCGCGTTCTGGTCGCACAGATGGCCAGTGCCGTAGGGGCCATCGCCACCACAACACGCCACCAGAGGCTTGTCAATGCCATTCCTGCTAGGATTCTTGACGAACTCCATGAAGGCACCGTAGTAGTCACCGTAGATGATCCTCACGCCGGGGTTCTGTGACTTAAGCTTGGTGATCTCTTGTTTCAGTAACTGGTTGTGCATCTGGGAGAACGCGTTGAACCACTTGAGGCAACCATACTGGTCGTAGTCCGTGGACGTGTAGCTTTTGTTACCACTCAGGTAAACCGGCACGCACCCGATGGGGAAGTTCCCTGGGACAAGGACCGTCTTGGCACCGAGGTTGATCACCTCTTGGACACCGGCACCTATGCGAGCAATCACGTCGGGTATGTACTCCTTGGCCGTGTCCCGGCTGTGCGTATGATCGAAGAACCAAAAGTTGTAGTCGTTGCCGCCGATCTCGCCAAAGACGACCAGGGATTCGCTCAGGAGACTCTTGGTGGCAGCTGATCACAGCCAAAAAAAGAAAGAATAAGTTGACCAAGAACACATATGGAGTACATGTGCATGCAGACAAGTGGCGTAATTAGAATATGATAAGCGTGCGAGCACTTTCTTGAAAGAAGCCAGCTGCTCGTCGAGGCACCCGCGCTGCAGACTGAAGTTGTACCTTGACATGAAGTACGTGGGGTTGAGCGCAATAGCGCCAAAAACGGCAAAGTTGGCACCGGTCGGGAACTTCCCCGTCTTCTCCTCGGGAATGCTCGGCGGCAGCAACGGCAGGCCCAACGCTTGCGCTGACACAACATCAGGCACCAAACTCAGCATGCACACGGATTAATTTCGAACTGTTGGAACACACATGCGCGCATGCATGTACGTACTCACCGTAGAAGTCGATGATGAGACGCCCATCGGAGGCACGGCCCGTGGGGCGGTGGAAGTAGGTCTCTCCGTATGGGGGCACTGAGGGCGGACTCGGCGGACTGTTGCGGCTGATGTACGCGAAGTTGCCGGTGTCGGTGATGGAGTCGCCGAAGGAGAAGATGCGCTTGAAGCAGCCGCACGACCCTAGATCAGCGTTGAGCAGCAGGAAGGCAAAGACCAAGATGACTGCAAGGGAAATGGAGCTGTGGCGACTGGAATTCCCCATCTTAGAAATCTGGCTGAACAGGGGAAGAGACGGATGCTAGCTATCTGGTTACAAATAGAAGTCTTGCAGATCTACGTTTCGTTTAGTATTCAAGATGGGTTCCCTTCATCCCCATTTATATTAGAGCGTTATGCGGTCAAGATGGGTTCCCTTCATCCCCATTTATATTAGAGCGTTATGCGGTCAAAGTGTGTATATCAAGATGACTGTCAATTTCATTAATGCTATTTTTTAGCAGTGTGTATCTTACTACCCCACAATTCTTTCCCTACAGTTATATCTTTCGTGCATCGTGAAGATATTGCTAAATATATCTTTTCTCTTACGGAAATTGCTAAATATATCGAGTTCTGAAAGATAAGACTGGGTTTCTATGCCCATAATTAATTTATGCACTTTTTTGGGCTGACTATTGACTTAAATTATCTTGATTTTTCCTCACAAAAAAATTATCTTGATTTTCAGTCAATTCGCACTCCACCGTCTAATTGGGATCCAAAGGCCCATCTGCCTTCTTCTTTCTCTGCTTAACAGGTGACTGATTTGTTTTAGATGACAGGCACCTATTTTCCGACAAGACTGTATACAAAAATTAGAATTAAAACTAAAATAATATTACAAACTTGAGTGAACTAAAGACATTTGCACTACTCTAAAAAAATTAAATGAAAAATACATATAGACATAATGACAAAAACTTGAGCAGAACTTGCACGTTTTGACAATATGTAAGAATGATCATATAATAGCGTAATTTTTTTGTAATAGTATAAGTTGCACACACATTACATAATACTTGCGTTTACCTTTGGAGATTGATCGCCTCATCTCATATTGACAGTATCTTCTCGCGCGCACATACGCACACACGAACACATCGAAGAAGATTTTATGTTTCACATTGATATCACACGTGCTCACACACACTACATACACATGCATGCGCACACACGACAGACACATGTGCACACACACACGCATAAACCCACATGCCCACATATACACACAAAGGAAGGAAAAGCCGACTCAGAAGAAAGGAGAAGAAATAACAAAAGTAAACGCGCATGAAAAAGAAAAAAAAGGAAATTGATTGTACTAGAAAAAAATACAGGCGCCTATGTTATAGCAAAAGCGGTTGCGCACGTGCGTGCGTGTGTTTGATAAATAGATGAAGCCGTCATGTAAAACATGTGTGGCGTTATAAGTTTTTGGACGATGTGTAAGAGGATTGACGAGTCGTTTTAGCATTCACCATATTGACGGGTCGTTTTTAACATTCACATGTTCGGCGTTATAAATATTATTATTTTTGCTTTATTTGGCAGCATATCCATGCGTAGTGAAATAGATCAATTTGGAAATATGGACAAGATTCATGAAAACAATAATCATCAGAGGTCCTTTTGTCCCAATTCACAGCATGTGCAGTACCGAAATCAACCATATTTGGCACAAATAAAAACAACCATTATTCATGCAACATCGAACAAATAGTTCGATACATCTTAGTATACCGGATCTGAATTCAGCCAAGGCTAATTCTTTATCTCCATCTGCTAGCCTGTAGTAGCAAATTTAACAAGATCAGACAGAATTGAACAACTCCACTATCATTAAGGTGCTGGCAAATTATGCAAGAAAGCACCCAGATTTTTGGATTATCACTAAAAATCAAGGAAATGTTGAAGTAACTATGTGTTCAGTAAACGAATACACAGAAATAGCTTACATGCTACCATTTTTTGCAGTCCCTAACTCTCCATGGTCACCAGGCACCACACCACAGTCATGTTGGTACAACTCCTCACCAAGCGGATATGCCATTCTGTCTGTAACTCATTACATGGAAATATGTGGGTCTGGATCATGGTTGAGAAGATTACTTCTTCCTTATAAAAAGCTTTGCTACATTCTTCGAGCAGAAAATCCACAAAGAATCTTGGTGGCGTGTTCGCAACAAAAGCTACATAGTGCAATATACTATTCTAAAACTCTAAACAACGGATCTGATTTAATATCTCCATGAAACACTGAACAAACTTTCAGCACTAAGTGGAACACAAAATTGCAGAGGTTCAGTAAGGAATCTCCGAATAATAAATAATAAGTATGAAAAGTAACTATTGTCCTTTCAGAATAAACATTTATCAATCAACTTAGTTTGAATATTTAAATCTCGGCAACTGGTCAATATAGTGCATATTTACACGGACGAGGATTTGTGGCTCTGAGGTGCTGTCCCCCCTGAAATCTTCGTCATGCGTTACTCTAGCCAGATCTCCACATTAATCAATATGAAGCATTTCTATGCTCATATACGAGCTGAATACAATCGTTACATACGTGGTGAGATGGGTCCATTATTAAATGCCGGTGACAGATGCAGCAGGGAGTGGTGCGTCTGAGATTGGGTCACCTTGTGCTCAACATTAATTTCATCTGAGTGGATCGTTACCAAAAACAACAGAAGTCAATTTTATAGAGCAGTAAACAGTTTATAAAATAATATTAATTCATATAGATCTTGGCAACATAAATCACCAGGGCAATGATTTACTGTTACATGTGCGCCGGGAGATAAGATAACAATCAGGTGGATTTTTATTTTTATTTTGTAAAATCACAAACCACAACACACACACACACACACACATATATATATATATATATATATATATATATATATATATATATATATATATATATATATATATATATATATATATTTGGGGAACAGGATTACAACACATATCAGTACTTTAGTGCTACCTGGATCGCTAACGTCCCGTCAAAGATTGACTAAAGATAAACTACTGGTGAGATCAACATATGATTCTCCGCATAATACATAGTAAACTGAATAGCAGCCTAAACTGAAGACAAGGCACACATATAAATGACAGACTAAGATCGGGGAGTAAATACGGGGTGGGTGGGGAGCTCTGCCCAGAGGTAGATGAATTAGTGCTATTTTTAAATAATACATTTTTATATTAAATTTCATAAATATTACGGCATAATTATATTTTTTGAAAATAATACCCAGTCGGCCTACTGCTGGCCGATTGGACCCCAGTCAGCCCACTGCCGGCCGATTGGATGGCGTGCATGCACCCATTTATCTGTTGAGTAAGTATTTCAAAAATGTTGAAGAAGTATTTAAAAAAATGTTGCTCATGCATATAAAAATGTTAATCAACCATTTGAAAAACAAATATTGAACAAGTATTTGAAAAATGTTGAAAAAATATTTGAAACTATTGAATAGGTATTTGAAAAATGTTGAAGAAATATTTTCAAAAATGTTGATCATGTATATAAAAATGTTAATCAAGCTTTTGCAAAAAATGGTGAACAATTATTTGGAAAAATGTTGAACAAGTATTTGAAAGAATGTTGAACAAGTATTTGAAAAAATATTGATCATGTATATAAAAATGTTGAACAAGTATTTGTAAAAATGTTGATCATGTATATAAATGCTTGATTAACATTTTTATATGCATGATCAACATTTTTTTAAATACATCTTCAACATTTTTCAAATACTTATTCAACAGATAAATGGGTGCATGCACCTGTCGGCCTAGAGGAAACAGACTGGGCGACAGGCAGTGGGCCGACTGGGTTCCAATCGGCCAGCAGTAGGCCGATTGGGTTTTATTTTTGAAATATATAATTATGCCGTAATATTTCTAAAATTTATTTAAAAAATTATATTATTTTAAAAAATAGCGATGAATTAACTGCAAACAGAGGGTTACTAGTGGGACCGGATCTGCAAAAAGGGCATGCATATACACAGTGATATGTTTGCATGAATTAATAGATACGGAGAAGTATACACAGCACGCGTACTATATGTTTCGAATCTAAACGCATGTGACCGGTGGAGATGTAAGGGGGTGCAGTACCTATATAGTTGAAGCTAATATATCGAGGAGAAAATAAACTTTGCTAGTGAAAAGGGGAGAGAAATGGACCTTGTTCCCATTCTAGGTACAGCATATAGCGGTTGATTGGATGGTGAAGCCTTTTCGCACTTGAGGTCGATGAGTCATCTGTGTGTTGATGTCCTTGCGGATCTCATGAGTTGGAGATAACACACGTGCTCCCTCACCTTGAGTGTCATTTTTCCGGAGGCTCCTAAGAGCATCTCCAACAGGTGCACAAAAATTCAGTGCCCTAAAATAGTTTTAGCGCGCCACTGGAGCACTTTTAGTGCGACAGACCCAATATTGCTTTAACAGATGCCCAAAAATACGCGCCCAAAAGAACACGCAGTGTAAATTGTGAAGCACACGCAATCCGGCGCCTCAAATTTGCAGCTTTTAATAGCGTTTTTCAGCGTGCGCCCAACTCTTTTTTGCGCGCGCACTGTTTTACAGCTTCTGCTTGAGCTGTCCGGCGCCCAAAAAACCTGAATTTTAGCGCGCGGCCCAGTTTTTGGGCGCCTGTTGGAGATGCTCTAAGAGCAGTGGCAGGAGGCGAGCTATGGAGCATGAGTGAGGGGGACGACACGAGTCGGACGAGGTGAGAGGTATGATCCATCACCGTATAGTGGGGCTTGGGGTGGCAGGGGCAGCGGAGGCAGCAGTGAATATAGGGCTTTCATTCCCAAGTCACGCGAGAGAGGAGAGGTCGGTGAAGAATTTATTTCGCCGGGTAAGTGGAGGCGGGCAAGGTTATGGAGGGGTGCTACAAAGCAGTTTATCGCTGCCATTCGCGCTACGCGAACAAGGTTAGGATCTTGAGGCGCTGTGAACCGACTATAGAGGAAGGCGTATGAGTCAACTTGAGGGTTGCGCGAGATTTGTAGAAACCCATTAGGCCCAATTTTACACCAGGAGCCAAAAATTGTCACTGGAGCAGTGGCCAAGCCTTGAACTCGCCCGAGTTTAGCGAACACAGCAGTTCAAAGTGGGATTAGAGGTAAACTAGTCGACAACCCGTGCATTCGCACGGTCTAGTTTATGATTTATTTTCTTATATGAAATTAGTATACAATATATTTTCATATATTTTAATGTCCATCTAAGTGAAGCTGCTCACTTATTTTGTCAAATTGATCCGGCAAAAAATTAAGTTGATTTGACAATGATATTTCTATTAAAATATCATATTATCACATTATTCATGCCAATACCACAATTGGACGATTTATTGCATTTATGCATCTAGTTATCCATGTCATCCAACTTTCTTTATAGTGCATGCTCGGTTGGTTATATGGTTTTCAGATAAATCAACTACAATGCTTATATTTTGTTTTTAGGGATAGAGCAGACAATTGAAAGACTTGTGAAACAATATGATAGATAATTTGATTTTGTTTCACTTGAGTTACTACCGATTGAGCCCATCCAATGATATATTAAAGTAATTTAATGTAGCATTAGAAAATACCCATAAAATATAGTATTTGCAAAAGTTTGTATTTAACTAACAATTTTTTTATTAATATTTATTTTGTCGATACAAACTTTGGACATATTGAATCTTAGTCATTACTCATGAGGTTTTTTTACCACTTTTTGTATGAATTGATATTTTGCATATATTGAGATAGGCAATTATTGAAAAACTTATCAAATCATGACTAATGAGATATGCCTAACAATTTGGAGTTTTTACGTTTTGGCAGAAATAATTCCACCCATGTAGTTGTAGTCTTGAATGTCCTATTTTGATAACTGACACCTCAGACCACTAAAAATTAAACCTCTCACATGAAGTGAAGTGCAAACGAATATATCTAATAATCATATAGGGTTAAAATCTCAAATAGTGAGAAATGTTATGAAAACTCACAAATCATTGGAGCTTGTCAAAGAGTTTCAGATGAAATATCACAGACATTTGCGACGGCTTTAAAATTGCCACTACTTAGTTAACTTCTAAATAAAATAAAATAAAGTATCATCCATGGCCACTCCTTAGAAATAATTGCTTTAAGTTAATTCTCCATCTTATTTCTACCAATGTTGGATTAAGAAGAGATTTCTGCTATTATACATTTAACGAAGGGAGTACTCATCATCTGTGGAGGCTATATGGCTCCCTTCCCATGACAACAACCGGAAGAATGACACTGGGATTCAGCTTCAATCTTGGATAGCTGAGCCAGACATGCTTGCCACGATTCACATATTTGTGCATACCAAACAGGACCGCAACAATAGTGTAAGAGTAGTTGAATACATCAATAGTTTGGTAAGTTATGTTTAATATCAAAAATATTTGATTTTCATAACCTGGTCAGAGTACCTAACTCTAGTTCTTGTGTGCATCTAGGTTCTAACATAACCATGTTGGCAGACATAAACATGAACTGCTACCTTTTATGGACGGAAAGAGGAAGAATCGTGTCAATGATATATAATTTTCTTCTCTTATGGGCCAGGCGGTCATGTATTTCCTGAATGATGGTTGTGGCCTGTTACAAAAACCCCAAGTGATCTTTAAATTATTTCTATTTTTCTTTATTAATAACACGCTCAAGTTATCGTTGCTTCTTACCACCTGTCATCATGATCAGCAGAACTTTGTTTCTTAACTCTTGTTGTCCTGCATGCCTTGTCATGCAATATGTTTACTACAGCTATTGCTTGTCGGTGCCTCAACTATTCTGAAGGCTGCCATGCGCATGGCATGCGTTCTTTATGCAGTCTAGCTTGCATGCATTAGTCAATTTCAAGCAACAAAGTAGACGCGAGGCTTTTCTAGCGTCCTCGATCCACTGACGCTCGGTATGATTATTGTACATATTTTGATATTTCTGATCAACTCGTCAGGATGGACAGTCTATGGCACATGCATGCTGCTCTTCATCATGGACGACCTCAGAGAGATGATATGTGCTTCATATTTTTCATCCGATTGAGATAAATCCTTAGGAAGTCCAGTATATTTTTAGTGCATTGCTCTTCTTTTTTTTCTTCTGGCTCTAATTTCTTTCCTGTATGCTAGCACTGGCCTGCCAGGTGCCTCCATCAAGACCCTGCATTCCCCGGGCTATGGCATGCAAGGCTGGGTAGATCATGCAAGCAGATAGAAGCAGTGCACCTGATGAAATCTCAAGAGGCAGAGGAAAACCTTGAGAATATATTTTTTTTGAACCGGGCGTTACCCCTTTCCATTGCAAACAACGGAAATACAACCAGTTCCGAATACAGAGTCAGGGGAGGGAAAGAGGTAAGGCGAGTTCAAGCATTACCAGGAAACCCACTGCCATTCGGGTCGCCGTCGACCCGAACGTTGTGGGACGAAAACCTGATAACACCTACAGTCATCAGAGAGCTAAGTCCCACGACACCCAGAGAGGGTTACATGCCAACACACCAAAAGTAACATCAAAACAAAAGAGGCGGAACAACTATGAGGAAGATGGCCCTTCCCGCAGAACACTCCACTTCGTCCTGTCCTCAAAGCAGAGTACCTTCACCACGATCTTCACGCTCCTCCAATCAGCTGGGCAGTGTTCTCGCAAAGTCTCATCAGCTGCATCGTGCTGGCCCTGATCACCTCGGCACCTGATCAAAACTTGTCAGCGTCATCACCCTTTTGCAGTCCTGTCCAATACAAAAGAAAGGAGCATATAGAGAACACAATTTCAAAGGGAGACTTAATTTGCTTTTTCTCAAAGGTAGCCTTATTACGAGCAAGACAGATCGCCCAGCAGGTGGCAGCAAGACCAAAAGTATAAAATGTATCCCCTCCTGGAAGAAAGGAATAGCACCAAGAAAAGAATTGCCAATAGTTATCAGGACACTTATCAGTACCAATAGCCACCCCAATAGATCGCCACACAACCCTAGCGACTGAACAAGTAAAGAACAAGTGCTGGGAAGTCTCAATATCGTTACAGAATGAACAAACAGGGTTCCCAGGCCAATTCCTGTGGCGCATCACCTGTCTAGTCAGCACCGCATCTTGCGAAAGTTGCCACATAAAATTTTTGATCTTGAGTGGAATTTTGGCTTTCCAAATCCATTTATAATGGCACCCACTGAGGGGTTTCTCCAGCAACTTATAAACAGATTTGGTACTAAATTTACCATTCTGGTTCAGACCCCAAACCACTCGATCCTCTTTGTCACTTAAAGGAAGATTTTTAACGGTATCCAAAACAACCCCCCATTGCTCAGCCAGCACAGGAGTGAGTCTTCTTCTAAAAAAGGCAGCACTATCCATATCCAGCACTTGTTTGATAGTACATTCAGGGATATTGCAAATGTCAAAGAGTTGAGAGTAATGCTCTTTAAACGGAAGCAGTCCGTTAATAGAGTCACTCCATACCCTGGCAATGTTTCCAGATTCGATGTTGATCTTTCTACCAGTCATGTAAACTTCCTTGACTTTCAGTAAGGCTTTCCAACAGAGAGAGTCAGAAAACCTTGGGACAACATCAGCTACCGTTCTATTCCGCAAGTAACGAGCGCGAACGATGTCTTGCCACAACCCACTTTGAGTTTCAAGCTTCCACCACCATTTCACCATCAGACTAATGTTTTGCTTGCGCAGGTCTTTAATACCTAGACCACCCTTTTCTTTGGATCTGCAGATCCTATTCCATCTCACGAGATAGTATCTCTTTTTTTTGGTACACCCTTGCCAGAAGAATCTTCTTCTATGTTTATCCAATTTCTCAATGAACGTTTTGTTCATCAGCCACATGGACATATGATACAAGGATATCTGAGTGACAACAGAGTCAACTAAAGTGTGTCTCCCTCCCATGGAGGTAGCATTACCTACCCAAGCATCAAATCTTTTCAAATATTTGCAAACAATGAACTCCCAATCGGAGTTTCTCAAGGTAGTATAGCTGACAGCATGCCCAAGTATTTAATAGGGAAGCTGCCTATATCACAATTGAAGAGGTCGGCATATTGCTTAATCACAACATCGTCTCCCCCAACAGTCAGAATTTCACTTTTTGAAAATTAACTTTCAACCCGGACATCATTTCGAACATATACAGCAGCAACTTCAGGTTGACTGCTTTATCGATGTCATGTTCAAGGCAGATAATTGTGTCATCTTCGTACTGAAGTACCGCAACTCCATCAGGGATCAGATCCGCAGCTAAGCCAACCAGCAACTTATTACGCAGAGCATTTTTAATCATCTTCGTGAGGCATTCGGCAGCTAAGTTAAACAAGAATGGGGAGTGAGGGTCGCCTTGCCGCACCCCTTTCGCACTTTGGAAGTACGGCCCCACACTGTTATTTAACTTGATGCTAATCGTGCCATTTCGAAGGATCTGATTAATCCATCCACACCAGGTATCATTGAATCCCCGCAACTTGTGGCATTCAAATAGGAACTCCCAGTTAACCTTATCATACGCTTTTTCAAAATCCAGTTTCAACACCACCCCAACCTTTTTCTTCACACGAGTGTAATTAAGGATTTCATGGAGTGAAAGCACCCTGTCCATAATGTTTCTACCTTTGACAAAAGCATTCTGTACTGGGCTAATTAGCTTGTCAGCATAAACCGAGACTCGGCGATCTAGGACTTTTGTGATGAGATTATAAGGGCAACGAAGCAGACAAATAGGTCTGAACTGTTGGATTTTGTCAGCTCCAGAGAGCTTCGGGAGCAAAGTGATGATCCCGTAGTTCAATCTTTGAACATCCAACGCCCCTCGATGAAAGTGTCTAAACAAGGACATGATATCATCCTTGACAATATCCCAGCAAACTTGAGAATATATGGAAGGGCAGACCTGAGGATGCAGGATGCCGCGGCTTGCCTACTCTGCACCCCTTGGTACACTGCTCGATCCCATCGGTGCTCTCTTGATATGGGGTATGTAATCATCCATACCTCTAGCGGTGCTTCCCGTCTCACCTCAAAAACTAAAAACGAAAGCAGAATGATTGCTCCTTCTCTTTCCAGGTTCCGCCCAAGCTTCTCTAGCACGAAATTGCTGAGCCCCTCACGTGAACCAAGGCATTAAAGGATCCTAATGGCTCCAGAGTTGGAGGCCTGGAGCGTGGTCACCGTCCCTTCTACGTACAGGGGATCAGCGCCAAGTTCTTGTGCAGGATTTTGCGATGCTTGCGGCCCACCCAGCTTCAAGCACATGCGACACTGTCGAACTGCTCACATGGAACCCGACCACAGGAGACTCTGTGCAGTTCCCGCATGGCACACCCATCTGCAGCATCAACTGCAGCTGCCACCAGTTTTCTTGGATGAGAATTGGATCGTGGTTTTGTTCGAGGCAAGAAAAAAGGAGCTACTACGTACTGTGTTTGTGGAAACAGGCATGGCCGGAGCGCATTAGATTGAATCTATGCGTGAAAGGAGAGGAACATGGTGACGGTATTTTTCTAGGACACATGGTGATGGTCCTGTTTCTTTTTTTTTTAAGAGGGGGCATCTATGCGTGAAAGGAGAACGTGGTGATTTTGAGGAGGATATATGCACTCTTATAAGACTCCTATATAACATTGTTTGTTTAGTAATTTATTTATTTTTTGAGAATTTGTTTAGGACAATATTGATTGTTTTTCACATGTTAGTTATGTGCAAGTTGGCTCAGGTTCACGTTTAGATTGGATATTTTTTCGTCACAGGCGTAACGTAAATCGTAAGGTTAAGATAGATTAATTATGTAGATCGGACGATTCAGAATGATTAAGATATTGCTATGATATGTGTCCACATATGAACTCCGACCAGGGAGTAGTTCATAATAATCTCTAAATTCAAGCATAGAGTTTGGCAAACAAGTCACATACTTGCCAATCAATAAAAATGATATTATTTAGTGAACTTTTTTTTTTGAAAGATCCAGATTGCCTGGCTTTTCATTGATTTAGCAGAGGGGAGAGTACAAAAAATGCTGACTGATCGAGAACGCGATCAGTAGCAGAGAGGTGAGAACAAAAGGTGGGCTAGCAACTAGGGGAGCCCATACTAGCTTAAAGATCAGAAAAACGTTTATCTCACGTTTGGTCCCCGAAAGGGGTCTCTAAGCAGGCTGCGCCGGCGAGGCGCCGTTGCTCCAAGTCACTTCTGGCAGCGCCGATGATGTCTCTGGCGCTTGGCTGCTTGTTCTTGAAGGTGCAGCGGTTTCGTTCCAGCCATATGTGCCAAGAGATTAGGGCTGTTAGTGACAGAATCCCTCTTCTTTCGCCCGGCTCCGTGTTGCTTGTGATCATGGTCAGCATCTCCGTGGTCGAACTGGGCACTGGCCATCCAGCTGGGCACAGGGCGGCGCATTCCTTCCATGTCGCTGCTTGTTGCCAAACATCTCTGGCCACCCTGCACTCCTAGAAGAGATGCACCGACGTCTCGAGGTTCCGATTGCAGAGTTGACAGAAGTATGCATTTTCCCAGCCCCTCCTCTGCAACCGGTCGTTGCACCACAGCCGGTTTTGGTGCAGGAGCCAGCAGAAGAACTTCACCTGCCCCGTTGCCCAGGTCTTCCAGATGAGGTTTAGTGAACATTCAATAGATAATGAACAGAAAAAATATAATCATTACTATGTAGCCCGTAGGGTATATATTTCTATGTGTCATGCGTGTTTAATTTGATCTTATTTATTCCTTTTACACTTGAACTTTTTTAGATAATCAAGTCACACATAATACTTTTGTGCCACTGACCACATCTAAAACCGGATTGGCAAATAGCATATGTCTTTATTGATTTTTGTTTTTCCCGCGGTTTGGTACGCATATGTTACAAAGTATCATCAGCCGCAGTAATTATTCAAGTCTCAAAACGATGGAACTGAATTTTCCTAGCAAACGTGGAGCGCTAGCAACGGTGTGTCGGCGTACGGGCCGTTGAGCACCCCATTGGCGATGACGCTGTACGCCTTCTCTGTCATGTGGACTTGGTCCCAGCTGGCGAACCTGGACGGGTCGGGGCAAAGCTTTGTGGTCTGGTTGCATGTATGGCCGGTGCCGTAGGGGCCATTGCCACCACAGCACGCCACCAGAGGGTCGTCAATGCCATACCTACTGGGATTCTTGACGAACTCCATGAAAGCACCATAGTAGTCGGCGTAGATGATCTTCACGTCGGCGTTGAGCGACTTGAGCTTGCTGACTTCCTGCTTCAGCAACTGATTATGCATTTGGGAGAAGTTGTTGAACCGCTTGAGGCAGTGGTACTGATCGTAGTCCGCCGACTTGTTGCTCTTGTTACCACTCAGGTACGCCGGCACACACCCGATGGGGAAGTTCCCCGGGACAAGGACCGTCTTGGCACCGAGGTTGATCACCTCCTGGACGCCGTCGCCTATGCGGGCAATCACGTCGGGCATGTACTGCTCGGGTGTGTGTGTGTCACCGCCGTGTCCTGCGAAGAACCAGAAGTTGTAGTCGTTGCCACCAATCTCACCGAACACGATCAGCGACTCGCTCAGGAGACTCTTGGTGGCAGCTGGTCATCACGAAAAAAAAAAGGAATAAGTTGACCAAGAAGACATGTTGCCAAATTAAAATATGATAAGCTGACCATAACGTATGCTTTTGCATGCGTTACATACCATCTCCCGGAGCAATCCGCGCGAGCACTTTCTTGAATGTATCCAGCTGATCGTCGAGGCTCCAAGTAAACGGCACCCCGAAGTTATACCTCTTGAAGAAGTTCGGGTTTAGCGCCGTGGCACCGTACAAGGCGAAGTTGGCGCCCTACGGGAACTGGCCCGTGTTCTCCTTGGGCAGGCTCGGCGGTAGCAGCGGCAGGCCCAACGACTGCGCTGACAGAACATCACGCACCAAATTTAGCATTAGTATGAAATCGGACTATTTGGATTGGAACACACATATACATACATACATGCATGCATATGCACTCACCGTAGAAGTCGACGATGAGACGCCCGTCAGAGGCGCGCCCCGTGGGACGGTGGAAGTAGGTCTCTCCATAAGGGGGCACAGAGGGTGGACCTGGATTCTTATTGTTACGCCCGGTGTACACGAAGTTGCCGGCGTCAGTGATGGAGTCGCCGAAGGTGAAGATGCGTTTGAAGCAGCCGCACGACCCTAGATCAGCGTTGAGCAGCAGAACAGCAAAGATGAAGGGGGCGGCCAGGGAAATGGAACAGAGGCGATTGGTACTTCCCATCTTAGCTATCTGGCTAAGCAGGAGAAATCAGGGACGCCTGCTACCTAGCTATCTGGTTATGAAACAAAGTGTTGCAGATGTACGTTTCGTTTTGCATTCCAGATGAGTTCCCTCGGTCCACATTTTATATTAGAGCGTTATGCGGTCAAAGTGTGTATATCAAGATGTCTATAATTTTAATTAATGATATATTTTTAGGAGTGTGTATTTTACTACCCTACTATTCCTACCCTGCAATTATATGGTTGGTGCATTGTGAACATATCGCCAAATATGGAGTTCTATACAAATGCAGTCTTGAAAGATAATATTTGGGGTTCTATGCCATTAATTCATGCACTATATATGGGCCGACTATTAAATAGGCGCCTGAAATTTGTTTTGTGATTTCACTCAAGTTGCTCTCCACCATCTGATTAGGATCCAAAGGCCCATCTGCCATATTCTTCCTCTGCTTCACAGGTCAATGACAATCACTTCTTTTCCGACAAGACTATATTAAAACCAAAAAAATAAAATCAAAAAAAGCTGAAGTTATCTTTTTACAAAGAATAAATTGAAGAGATTGGTATTACCATAAAAAATAAATTAAATAAGCTTGAAACAAATGACGACAAAAACTTGAACACAAATTAGACAGAAACACTTACATAATAATGTAGACAATAGTATAGTTCACACACATTTGGTAAAAAAAAATAGTATAGTTCACACACATATTACGTAATACTTGCGTTTATCCTTGGAGATTAATCGCCTCATGTTATATTGGTGGTACCGCCTCGTCGAAGATTAATTTTGTTTCATATTGATACCACACGTGCATGCGAACTATACACATGCACTCCCGCAACACTCATGCGCGCACAAGCACGGTCACCCACACGACACACATGTACACATGCAGCGGTGCGCGGACACATATACACGACATGCACAGGTGGCTTACGTGTGTTGGAGTATAGATTATGGTAGGCTCGGATTTATTAAGATTGATTGTATTCTTTCTTATGTGATTTCAACCTTATCTCTAGGAGAGGCTTCTTGCCCTCTAAATCCTGTAACACATTATGTCAATCCCTCTCTATTCCTTCTACACTTTAGTTTCTTTTATCTAGGTTTTTTATTTAAAATTACGGAAATTCAAAAGAAAACTTAGTTGTTTTTTCCGAAATCGTAGTTAATTCTTCTACATTACATCCATTCTGCGCTATATTTCCTTTTATCCAGATTCTCAAATTTAAAATTATTCGAATTCAAAGAAAAAACTCATTGATCAGAATATACATTCATTCATCTGCACTATGTTTCCTTTGATCTAGATTTTTTAATTCGAACTTATTCAAATTCAAACAAAAAAGTGCTGATTTGTCCGAAAGAATTTATGAAACTTTGATCATTTCAAGGGTGAGTGATATTTTTTGGATGGTACAAAACATTTTTAACTACATGAACTCTTTTTTAGATTGTATAATTTTCTTAAAATGCCATGAACATTTTTCTAAAACACGTTAACATTTTGAAAATGCAAAATACGTGTTTCTAATTACACAAACATATTTTTTATAATTTCTATAAATTTCTCATACATTTTTTGTATTGCATGATTTTCTAAAATGCCACACACATCAGAATATAAGTTCTTTTATTACATAGAAAAAAAGAGATGGCAACATAAAAAATTCCCGTATATGATATTGGGTTGTTGTAGACAGTTAGTTTGCTCGGGCACGAGCGACCACGAGGTCACACCGCGGAGCTACCTCTTTTGGGTTATATTTTGTCTTTAATTATTCAGTCCCTATTGGTTGCTAGGATATAAAATTTAGTCGTGTGAATTGAACATGAATCATCATTGGTCTGTTGGCAATTCGCGCGAGGTTACTAGCCACGGGTCATGGGTTCAAAAACCTTCCATTTTATTTGAGGGGCTCTCATGTAAATAAAAAGAAAACTGAGGGCTTTACTACAATTCTATCAAGCACGCAGGGTTACAGTGGCTGACAGTGTGCCACAGAGGCAATAGATACGCCCGCGTACGCGAAATGTGACCGTATTTGCATGCCCATACAAGTTTAATGACTAGAATACGTATTTTACAAATTTATGCACCAAACAGACCATCACACGTCACATTCAAGTTCTAAGACTGCCAGTGTATTTACCCTTACATAAAGATATCGAATCTCTAAGAAAATACCGGTGTTGCATGCTAGCAACCAGCACCACCAAGCCCGCAAGCGTCATGAGCCTCCAGCCACTGTTTCAATGTGGGCATGCAATATACTCCACGGCAAGATGCCATATGCCACACAGTGACAGACCAACCTAGACCTAGACATTGTATATACAAGACTAAGTTGAGCACTACTCTGGGCGGTGACGCCGCCGAAGAAGATAGCTTGTGGTTGGGACAACAACTTCTTTTCGACTCTCAAGGGCTATCCCCTTATGGTACTTTTGTAAGCGCAAAATTTTTAACCATCCTATTTTTATTGTTTAGTGCCAATTTTTGTAAGCATCCCTATATATTAATTGTGAAAACAACATAATGCACTTACAATAATAATATTAGATCTTATTTTATGGAAAAAATATACGAGAATTATCAAGAATAAAACATTGGTCATTCCACATGTTTATCGATGTGGACATTGAAACATATCACCGAGAATCGAAGTTAATTGGTTATTGCTATCCCCCGTCAGGTGTTTTTTCTCTCAAATAACTGTGTCACACATGTACCGTCAACCATTTTCACTTATAGATGAGTGTTTTGTTTTTCTTCGAATAATAAATTTCACCGTCGGGCGTTACATATACTCCCCGTGGGTGTAGCAAAAATCGTCAGACACTACAATGGACCGTCGGGCATTACATGTAATCCCCGTCACTAGTAGAAAAGGGGGCTTTGGTCCAGGCCGGGTAAGCCCATTAGTCCCGGTTCAGTTCAGAACCGGGACCAATGGGTGCATTTATTCCGGTTCGTGCGGCTAAGGCATTAGTCCCGGTTCACCTGGGCCCTTTAGTCCCGGTTCGTGCCACGAACCGGGACTAAAGGGTGCGATGCCCATTAGTCCCGGTTGGTGGCACCAACCGGTACTAAAGGTTAGACCTTTAGTCCCGGTTGGTGCCACCAACCGGGACTAATGGGCTTTGAGGCATTAGTACCGGTTCATGGCACGAATCGGTACTAAAGGTCCCATTTTCAAACTCCCCCCCCCCCCCCGGTGGACCGCCTTTTCAGTTTTAGAAAAAAGAAAAGAAAATGATGGAAATGTCAATAAAATAAAATAAAATAAGTTTTCCATGTGATATGTGGTCTAGTTGTTGGGAAAATTTACAAATATGAATTGTCGGATACTACAATGTACTGTCAGGCATTAAATGTAATCCCGTGGGGGTAACAAAAGTCGTCAGGCATTACAATGAACCGTGGGCATTACATGGAATCCCTATGGATGTAGTGAAAACCGTTGGACATTGTAATGGACATGCAAACATTAAATTGGATACCCAAGAGTTGAATTTTCACCGTCGGGCAATATAGTATACCAACGGGTAATAGTAGTATAACATGTGAGTTGATAATAACCGTCACCATTGGGATGACAGTTGGCTATTACTATCATAACCGACTGCCCGTCGGCTATTACATTTTCACCGTCAGAGGTATGGTGATTTCTAGTAGTGACACCATGATATGGCATACAAATAATTGCCAGCTTTAATTCTTTAATAAAAATATTTAGTCAAATGGCTTGATAAAATATGAAATAGAACATTGGAATTGAATGTTGGCTATATAATACATGACACCACATAGTCTATGAAAATTAATGCATGGAAGCCCGAAGGTGCGCTAGTAAGTTGCTTGTATATAGAAGATATCAACATACTTCCTTCATCCCAAAATAAGTGTCTCAACCTTAGTACAACTTTGTACTAAAATTAGTACAAAGTTTAGACACTTATTGTGAGACGGAGTTAGTATAAGATTGTTCTATGAAGGATTACACTTAAATTGAATAACTGTTTCATCATATAAGTATTGGATTGTGAGCTTCATCTAGTAACCGGTCAGTTCATTTGCTTGATTCTATGCATATAATTCCTAGTCTTCAGAAGAAATAAAAAAATCTTATATGAAATTTATAACCACTTACCCTTGTGTTTGTTATACACAAAAAATTTCAGATCTGTAAAACATCATCTATTCGCTCAAGTCCAATGGTTGATGGTGACATCAAACCCTAGTGTGGTTCATGTGTACAATTAGCCAGACTGGATTGAAAAATATTGTCAAACATGCATACTTATCTGCACCCAATGCTTCCACTCTAGCTATTTGGATTGGAAAAGCCAATAGATGATTGTGTTGTTGCACCTTGCCGCACGTCTCTTGCGGACGCGTTTGCAAACTCTCCTGGTGACCGTCCATCATTTTGATGCTCTCCTGGCGGTAGCAGCCCCGCCCTGAGTAGCAACATGCCAACATGCCGCCGGAAGTATGCGAGAGATGGATGCGGCAGACCCGTCATGCCTCCTGTGTAGCAACGTGCTGCCGGAAGCATGCCCATGCGGCGACGAGAGACTTCACCTGCATATATAGAGGGAGCCAGCCGAAGGATGGTCGCCTGATGGACACCAACGATGGGAGCCATGGCAAGGCTGAGGCCGCCCTAGTGCACGCCAATGTGAGCCATTGGCTGCCATTGGTTTTTCTTCACTGGAGGCTCAATTAATTGGTTTGATTGGGTCTGTCATATAGGACATGAACACAACTTTTGTTTGCTTTGTCTTTCATGGATTTTGATTTATATTCATACCCAAATGATTTGTACCTGACGTCTGGTATTTAGGATTTCAGCCCGAACGCGTTGTTAATGTGTCCATGGCAACGGCAAAAATAGTGGCAACTCTTCGCTTCATGTGTCCATGGCAAATCTATTTACAAAGATCATGGCAACTTTTGTTTAACATCCCATGCCAAAATCTTTTTTCATATAGCTTGGTAACTTCATATACACGACACTTGCCACGATCTACATAGCTATTTTTTCTCTGATATTTATTGTTTACAAAAAACAATTTTCTTAATTTTCCAAGTCTAATTAGGTCTTTGTTCTAGTACGGTTGGGGACGTAGCCCCATGGTATGACCCGCCCATTCAGGCCTGGGTTACCCAGTGGTGACTTGAAATGAACTCGACAGATGGGCCGTGATGACGATCAAGAGGCTCAAGGCCCGAAAGGTATCCATGAAGCAGGCCGGCTAATTGGGCCAATGCCTGGGGTGCCAACTCATCTAAGGAGATAATGGAAACTCCCGTACATGGGGAATACGATGAGTAGGAAGTAGATTAGGGCACGGGTTGGAAGATGACCCGGACTCTGTGTAAGCCCAGGGCCTCGACCTATATATGAAGGGGGTCAACAGAGGCAGAAGGACGAAGTTACAATCTCTCGAGTACTAGGATAGCCAGGTTGCACCCTTGTAATCGAGATCCCAAGCAATAATCAATCAAGCAGGAAGTAGGCTATTACCTCCATCGAGAGGGGCCAAACCTAGGTAAACTCGTGTCTCTCGATTCTGATCAACCCCGTTCAAGTTACTACCTTGCGGCGATGGCCTTACGACTAAGTCCTTTCATGAGGACATCTCATGTGACAAAACCACGACAAGTACCATGGCATTTTTCTGCTTAGGAGCCTTAATCTAGAGTTCTTTTTTATGCCTTTTGTTTTCAATTCGTGTTGTTTGCCATGGCAATTATACAACATGGACCATGGCAAATATATCACATTGATCATGGCATTTTTTTAACAAACCCACGACAAAATCGTAATTCACATATCATGGAAATTTTGTTTAACAAACCCACGACAAAATCATAATTCACATAGCATGGCAATTTTGTTATTTTTTCTTATTTAATGTTCACATTAGATGACTATTGGCAATTTTTTAGCCATGTTTTTGGCATGGCTAATTATGAAGACCGAATGCCAAATTATAACGCAAAACATCAGATTTGCCATTACAAATTATTCTTTTAAGAATAAGTTGCCATGGCAAGAATAATTTGACATGGAAAATTATTCTTGCCATGGAAAATTATTAAAAAGGCAAATGAAAAAAAGATGGCAAAATTTTAGTTTTATTCATCATGGCAATCTTACCATTATTGACATGGCAATTTAACCTATCGCATCATGGCAAATTCTTTTTTTACCTCTATTTTTCCTATGATTTTTTTCTTTTAAATACATGTCAAAATAATCATTAATGGCTATTTTAATCAACATATTTTCGCACAGTGTATGTACAGATGGAAATTGCCATGACAATTTTGGATCATTGCAAAAAAAAATATCTTTTAATTAGCCAAAGCATTTTTCTGCTTTTAAAGTTGTTGGCGATTTTTTTCGCAGCACAGCAAAAAACTGTATTTTTTTGTCAAAACAAAAAGAAAAAACCCGTGCTTCGTTACTGGACTTTTTATCCCTTTTCATTTCTCACAGAAAAGGCTTCTAGGGCCGATGTCGATGGCATTCGGGCTTTGGACATTTTCTATCGAACAAAAATCGTTTGTTCCTGGAGGAGCTTTATACTGAACCTTTCGTTCGGTTTGGGAGGTTCCAGACCGAACGCCAAGGAGATATCAATGTACTATTCATAATGTACATGCTTCTTGTGCTTGCACACAACAGATACTTGGATGGAAAAAATTGCACATGATATTGTTTTACGTATTTATCTTGGGCGACCCTATATCTTGCATTCAGCAAGAGCTGGGGACCCTCGTTGAAGGGGAGGGCAACTTGGGCCGGCCCAGTCATGCAAGAGGCCAGAGCCTCATTTTTTCATTTTTTTCTGTATTCGTTTTTGCTTTTAAAAAAAATTTGTTTATGCGATAAATATTCTATATGTATATATAGCAAAAATATATCCTACCAACCGGGGTAGTTACCCTCACATCCCATATACTATCACGTGGTAGTATATATACTACTTTATCATTCTGAGTATATTCATATACTTCATCTAAGATATTTCAAACCAAATTATATGAAAAAATGTATGTAAGTCCATAGTTTTTTGTATATTTTGAAAATACCTCCATATCGGTATGTACAAAACAATATACTAAAAAATATCACATGCTTCCTAAAGAGTAAGATATATACCACTAAAATATTCTTATATACAACATACTACACGTACATACTCTCAGTTTTGACGGATACCATATATAATATACAAAACTCACATGAGGGTAACTACCTCTAAGAGGTAATAGGAAACATTTGTTCTCTCTCTCTCTCTCTCTCTCTATCTCTCTCTCTCTCTCTCTCTCTCTCTCTCTCTCTCTCTCTCTCTCTCTCGTACAAAAAAAACTATACAATTTTTTTTGAAAATGTTGACCCAGCATTTAAAAAATGTTAAATGTGTATAGAGAAAATATTTATCATGTACACAAAAATGTATACAATAAATATACAATGTCAAATGTTTATAGAAAAATGTTGATCATGTATTTAAAAAAGATAATCCAAGAATTTTAAAAACAATGTTGAATAGGTTTTCAAAAAATGTTAGACTTGTATTTAGAAAATGTTAAACGTGTATATAAAAAATGTTCACCATGTATTAAAAAATGTTAAACTTCTATTCGAAATTTTTTTAATGTGTGCACAAAAAATGTTGAACATGTATTACAAAATGTTAAATCTTATTTCAAAAATGCTAATTAAGCATTCAAAAAAAAGTTAAACATGTATAGAAAAAGTGTGGAGAAAGAAAAAAACAAAGAAGAATAGAGAAAAAAGCAGTGAAAACTGAGAAAAACTGAAGTTCCCGGTGTCAAAACAAAAACAAGTAAATCGGTGAAGAAAACCGGCTATTTTAGGTCAAGTAGGTCGCGCCATATTTATTTAACACAAACTTGCCCATGGCGTACTAGCTAGCAGTTCTACGAAGGAACCACTTAGTGCGGGGCTTGAATCTTGTCCTCACTCCCTTTGCCCTCTCCCTTTTTTAAAAGGTTTGCTAATGGGACGACCCAGTATCTAGCGTGAAGAGCAATTAGCTTCAGAGAGAGGAGCTTCCATCTCGCGAAAGGCGATATATAGCTCCCGCGCAGTATCTTGGGACAGGATGAGCCTCCCAAGCCATTGTTACCCCCGGTTGGCCCAAAGGTCCACTAAATAGGGTTTTTTTGTTGAGAAAATGCCATGGACAAAACTCAAAAAATTAAAAAAATGCTACAAAAGTAGCAATGTTCCTAGTCACCACCCAAAAATCTTGTGTAAAAACAGTGTCAGCAAAACAAATGTCACCTCTAAATATAAAAAAAGTCATCCTTTTAAAATAATAAAAGTGTCATCCTCACAATAATTAAAATGCCCATACTATTGCAAAAATTAAAAAAAAAGTCATGCTCTTATGAAATAAAATTACCATCCCTTAATAATAAACATGCTAAAATTGGTATCATATTCTAATAGAATTCCATCCTAATAAAAATGCCATTCTCACATTAGTAAAAATGCCATCCTATTAGAAAATAAAAAGGGCATACTCTTATAATAAAATTGCCATCCTCTAATAACAAAATTGACATCCTCTTATAATAAACATGCAACCTCGTATAATAAAATGGCATCCTTCTATAATAAAAAAAAGTGACAACCTCTTATAATAAAACTGACATGTGGGAATGTAAAAAAAGTAGGACTTTTGGATGAACTAAAAACAAAAAAAGCTTATATAAAAATTTGTTTTAATACGAATGTTCATGAACCCCCTCTCCACCCCATTGGCGAAAAGCCCCGTGCTCTCGCAAGAGGTCATTAGTTCAAAACCTCCCCCATCGTTCGGGTTTGAAACACACATGGACTCTCTTTCCATGGATCTTGCTAATATACGGCCCTTTTTTTCAAACATGCACATGGACTTTCCGTGAGTCTTGCCAATATGATTTAACATTAGTCATCATGTCATTGCGTATATGACTATACGTACATATTTTAGATGTGTTAATTTTTAAATCTCGACCTTTATCCAATCTATGGTTTGAATTTTAGCATGTGTGTAAGAATATGGTGTCTTGGTTGTCTCCTATTTTAATAATATATAGTAAGAAAATATATAATTTTTATGTTTGCTTCTCTTTTTTTTGCAGACGTAGAGGTTTGTCCACTAAATCATACTAGTACTAGATAAGAACATGCCCTGTTTGTAGAGATGGTAGTAGCAGAATAGTTTGCTTTCCTTTTTTCAGTTTTAGATATTCGTCGGTACTGCAACTAAATCTTTGTTTTTTTTGTATTGTGTATTCTCCATTATAAGACATAAATCAATTTCAGAGGATAGCTCCATAAGGTATGCCTTACGAGTACCTTTTTTTTTAGAAAAGGAGGATGACCCCCGGCCTCTGCATCTGCCTTACTAGTACTTGTGTAGCGATGTTAATTTAAGCAATGTACTAGCATATTGTGTGATGTCACTATTTGCAAAACTAGAGTAGCCCTTCTCTAGCTGCTTATCGAGTCTGGTTTTGAATGGTCATGTTCACAATGTCCCTACTTTACTAATGTCACTTCGTTATTAGGGCTCCCTTAGCTACACCTTCCTTTTGCAAGGTATGTTGTGTGGTTATGTTTTCTGTGATTGTGTCGCTACATGAATATGTTTGGGAGAATGGAGGCAACGGTTGTATTATTATCTCAACGAGAAAGACAAAATGAAGTTGTTAGCCAGTGCACTTTTTCCAACCAGTGATGACACAATGTTTGATATATTTCACTGATGGTTTCTGTTGTCTCTTTCTGCAGCATGCTCTTCGTCCTCCTTTTCCTTTGCATGTTTTACATTTGTTATTTTCATATGTGTCTCTATGTTACTAAGATAACTAACATTACAACAGTTAAGTTAAGAAGTACATGTTCTTTGTCTGGCTGTGTACTTCATTGCCTGTGTTGCTTCACACATTCACTGCCTGCACTAACAGAACAGATTGGTAACAGCCAACGAAAATACCTCCAACTCCAGGGCAACTAAAGCCCAATCCAAGACAGGCAAAGATGAAACGAGCAGCCCACTAACAAAAAAAGGACTTATCAAACAAGTGAAAATGGTGCAACGAAGTGCGCGTTACCCTCTAGTACAAACATATTCATGTGACAGATGTTGGAAATATGAGCAATTTATCATATGGTTTAATTAACAGAAACAGAAGATAAAACATGACCCCAATAACAGAGACAAGACAAATCATACTATCTAAAAGAGAGTAGGCGAATAGCATCTGAAGTTGTGAACTTCAATAGAGCATATCTAGAACAGATGCTAGAACAAGAAACTCAGCATGATCTCAAACAAAAAAGATATGAACACACACTAAGCAGTGGTGGTTGCATTGGCGTTGGCGTTGGCGTTGTCGCCCATGTCGTCGAAGAGGTTGTCGGTGTCAGGGAAGAAGTCGTCGTTGGGGAAGTGATCGTTGGCGTCCATTCCACCCATTATGAAGAGTTCAGTAGGCATGCAGAGCGCTCCCCACAAATGCTCATCACCATTCTCCCGTACAGGACTCAAAGAGGTGAGGTTTCAGATGCCTACTATGCCAACTTGTGGTGCACACCGCAAAGCTGGGATGGGGAAGATTGTAGCAGTAGCTTAATGCTCAGGAACTCGGTGGTGTGATGCAAGTGTTGTCTGGTGTGTTTCTCTGGAGAGGAGTGGCCTCTCTTTTATAGGCACAGGAGGAGGCGAACTGGCAGTGACAGGAGATAAAACGAAGAGACAGGAGGCGAACCAAACATGCAGCATCCGAAGGGGCAGTGTCCGTATTCAATCTCCACTACAGCAAAAACTTTTCAGCGCATCACTAAAATTTAGACAACGACTCGTTTCCGCGGCATGCGGGCGTCATGCCGAGGCGAGGCAGGTGGCGGAGAACGAGCGTGCGCATATGTCTCTCCTCTTCTCATGCTCATACATGTGTGGGGAAACAATCTCCCTTATAAGGAGGCCCAACTCCTATTAAGCTAGCAGTATGGGAATGAGGTACGATTTATTAGGAATTCTGAGAATGGCTATTGAGCTGGCCCAAAACAGACCAAATTCCAGCAACAGATCCAACCATTTCATTCATGACCAATTGAGATGGTGATGCAAGATTTAAAATTCCAAGAAGCTAGCGTGTAACAGATCTTGGTTGCAACAACATTTCTTCAAGTCTCGAAAGGAAATTCTCCTGGCAAGCGTGGAGCAACGGAATGTCCGCATACGGGCCGTTGAGCACCCCATTGGCGATGACACTGTATGCCTTCTCGGTCATGTGAACCTGGTCCCAGTTGGCGAACCTGGACGGGTCACGGCAAACCTTCGCGTTCTGATCGCACCCATGGCCGGTGTATTAGGGGCCGTTGCCACCACAACACGCCACCAGGGGGTCGTCGATGCCATGCATCTTGGGGTTCCTGACAAACTCCATGGCGGCGCCATAGTAGTCGGTGTAGATGACCTTCACGCCAGGGTTGCGAGACCTAACCCGGCCAACCTCCTGCCTCAACAGTTGGTTGTGCTTCTGAGAGAACTTGTTATACCACTTGAGGCAGCCGAATTGGTCATAGTCAGTGGACTTGTTTGTCTTGTGCCCACTCAGGTAAACCGGGACGCACCCGATGGGGAAGTTTCCAGGAACAAGGATCGTCTTGGCACCAAGGTTGATCACCTCCTGGACCCCGGAGCCTATGCGGGCGATCACGTCGGGCATGAACTTATAGGGCGTGTCACGACTGCGCTGGCGATCGTAGAACCATAAGTTATAGTCGTTGCCACCGATCTCTCCAAAGACGATGAGGGACTCGCTGAGGAGACGTTTGGTGGCAGCTGATCACACACAAAAAAACGAATTAGCTAACTAATGCAGGAAGAAATGTGTGATATATTTCGTTGCATGAGTACTTACCTTTTCCAGGAGCTATCCGTGCGAGCACTGTCTTGAAAGAACCGAGCTCCCAGTCGAGGCACCAGTGGGACATACTAAAGTTATACCTTTTACTGTAGTAGTCCGGGCTCAGGGCAATAGAGCCTAACACGGCGAAGTTGGCACCGGTCGGGAACTTCCCCGTCTTCTCCTCAGGCCCGCTCGGCGGCAGCAGTGGCAGGCCCAACGCTTGCGCTGACACACAAACCAAATTCAGAAATCGAGCATGAGTGAAGTACACCTGCGTGCGTATGTGCACTTATCGTAGAAGTCCACAATGAGACGCCCGTCGGAGCAGCGGCATGTGGGATGGTGGAAGTAGGTCCCTCCATAAGGGGGGGCCCAGATCGAACCTGAGCGGAAGTTGCCCGTGTCGATGATGGAATCGCTGAATGCAAAGATGCGCTTGAAGCAGCCGCACGACCCGAGATGGGCGTTGAGCAACAGGACTGCAAAGACCAAGAGGAGGGCCATCGAAATGGTACTCCCCATTTTAGAAAAAAAAAAGCTAGACGCTAGCGTCTTAAGATTAGAAGTGTTGCAGATCTAGTTTTGGTTTTGTATTCCATATGAGGTCCTTTGCTTCCCTTTTATAGCGCATTTTATAGGGTTCAGCGTGTATCAAGACGTATTGATATTATTAATATATTTTTAGCAGGGTATGTGAAGACATCACAATGGTTTGTGCATGGTGAAGATATCATAATTAAAATACGAATCACTTACAAGTGCAGTCTTTCTGCAATTAAATTTGTGGGCATTGAGACAAAATATCTATCACTTCTATACAAATGCAGTATTTATAAAAGATAAGATTTCGCTTTTAAGGCATTAATTCATGCAATATATATGTGCAAGTGACCATGCATGATATATAGTCAGCTTTGAAAATGTGTTGTCCTTGTAAGTTTTTCTAACATCAGAATTAACTGAGGAAACATTTTAATATTTGCCACATTTTATGAGTATATTGAGAAAAACTTTAATATTTGCCACATTTAATGAGTATATTTAGGAAATATTTACTCTTAAATGTGGTTAACATTAAAATATAATCTCAATATTTCATCAGTTAATGCTGATGCTCTACACCGACTAAAAAATTACAACGACAAATACATTTTTACAAGATGACCATATATCATGCATGCACATTTATAGTGGATGAATTGATGACATAGAAGATCAAATCTTCTAGAAATACTACATTTGTATCAATGGAAAAATGTAACGTGCTATGACAAAATAGTGTGGCCCTTAAAATATGCTATTAATGTGCTATATCCCGCTATAGCGTGCTATTAGCGAGGAATTGTACACTGATTTATTTAGCGAGACAATTATGAGAAACGCTATAGTGTGCTATTAGCGACGCTATAGTTCGCTATTTTTTCACTGAGTTATATAGAACAGAAAGATAGGCCACACTTGATGATCAAGAAATTATTGCCCCCCTCTGATTAGATCAAATGGACTTCTAGAGGGATGTGATAGGACGTCGTTTTAGAAGGCCAACAATGTGGCGAACATGGAAAATTGCACTGAAGTAAAATTTACATACTTTTCACTATTTTTCAGAAATATGGGTAAGACCGTTCAGTTACATACTTGTCAGTGAAATCATCACTTCATGTTAGACTAACATGTTGGCCCAGAGTACAACTAGTTGCAAATTTGGACCCAAATTAAAATTACCGTCGAGTGTGTAAATAGAACATATGGATATAGTTGTAGGAACTTGTGTCTTCTAATTAGTATCATGATTTTTAACATGTAAATGTAAAAAATGATAGTGCAGAAACTTCCACAAATTCAATTCGGCCGTTTAACTCTATCTGAATTACATACCTTGGCATGTACATATTTCATGTGGAATCTTCAAGATCGACGATGTAGAGTATCCTTTGTAGTGTCTTCTCGCATCTATTCCTCTTCACTTCACGTGTTCCTTGATCCAATGGATAAAGAATCCACCGTCGGTATATATGTTGTGTGTGTAGACCTGAGTCCTCCCATGTAAGTATGTCAACACTCTCCTACGCTCCAAGCAATTATGTGATTGTCTCTCTCTGTGCCGTGAGTGGAACCGCGTATCCGGGAATGAGTTCCAAACGACCGAATGGTCGAACCTTTATAGGCCTCGGGGTGTCGCTTTAGGCATAGGTGTCTCTAGGAGAATACTCATGTTGCCACAAATGGACAGATTGCTTCAACAGCAACATTGTCTCGTGAATCAACCGGCACGAAATTACCACCATATATAGTTTCTTCACATAGGCACCATACTCAATTTGAATATTAATAGCGAGACAAAAGAGGGAAACTTAAACCAGATTTTAATCTAGTACTAGAAGCTATACGCTATTTCTAAAATAATTCTGTAATTTACATTAGTCATATTGAATATTTGAAAACACATTGTAGAAAATGTTTTGCATTGTGGTTTATACATGATGCACGAGATGGTTGAGTAATGGAGAGGAAGGATTTTAGGATACACCACATTGTAGAAAAATGTTTTGCATTGTGGTTTATACACGATGTACAAAAAGGCCCATCACAGATCCGAAATCTCAGGTGGGTCAAAGAAAAACCCGGCTAGAGATGGGCATCCGTGGAACCGCTGCATGAGTGATCAAAGGTTGAGATTAAGAGGTTGTTTGGTTTGTGACAGCTCTTGCCTACCAATCTTGGGCTCACCAAATATTTGGCGCGGGATTTTGCCTCCCATGACATCGAAAAAGTTGGCTTAGACTTATACTGGGGCTGCCGTAGAGGTGTGGGCGCACAAATTATTTGGTCTTCATCCAAATGAGCACGCAAGGCTGGGTCCATGATCAATTTTTTGGCAGGGTGTCTCACGGAAATGATCCAGAAAGCCCGAAAATATACCCCTTCATTGTAAAGCTAAAACCATCTATGTTTTGCTGACTTTGCACGTCGGTTAACAAGTTTCGTGAAGTGCAGGACCATTTCGATTCTCATGTTCGAGCGCAAGATACAAATTAGTTTGTTTGTATTTATCAATTGAGATGCACTTGTCAAATTTGAAGTAAAACCACAAGTAATATGAAACGGAGGGAGTATCTATCAATTCGTTGTTCACGTAAAGTGACCTTAAGTCATTGCCACTATGAATTGGCCACAAATGCATCGACATGTGAGATAATGACCTGACGCAATGTAAATTAAATCATGCCAATCTTATATTTACTAATTGGAGGCACCATTAAAGCCTTCTCATTAATCCATATCTATAAAATTAATTACACCGTTGGATTAAATAATTAACGCCAGAGATAAAAAGAAAACTTACTTAACACAATGGTCAAAAAAGGGTCCTGACACGTTCAACGTTGCTGTGAAAAAAAAGAAAACATCCATCGTTGCCTTAACAAAATATCCTCTCCGTAAAAAAAGATATCCTCCTTCCATAAAAACTCTAGCAATATAAAGGAAAAGATAACATCTTCTCCTGTGAAGAAAAAAAGCATCCATTGGTTCAAAAAAAGATATTCACGTTGGTAGGTGAAGATTTCTTTTTCCTCACTAAGATATGCTGAACGTAATATGTGATTTAAGTCAAAATTGATAAGTTAAAAAAGGCAAGTCCATAATGAGCGCTTTGGCATGTGTCTGTACACTAAAATTAGGGAGTCCATGTATGGTACGATTTGTCATTCGCCAAAAAAAAAAAAGATACGCTAAAGATCATACGTGATACAAGTCCAACACATGATAAGTTAAAACGCAGGTTCAAGAGTCCGTCTATACTACAACTCATACGTGCATACGTGATTTAAGTCCAAGGTGATAAGTTTATTTAAGAAAAAGATCGAACAAAGAGTACTACTCATACGTGTATAGAGAAATATGTCCATGCATAAAGGCATGTGTACAAAAAGAATACACATACGTGCATACGTGATTTAAGTCCAAGGTGATAAGTTTATCTATACTACTATTAAAAGAGCAAACATGTGTTTGTCAAAAGCCACACAACAAAATGTACACGGAATAAGCAGAACCATCCGATCAAATTGACTTAAACATATCCTACCGCCTATATTACATCATCTATACTACTATTAAAAGAGCAAACATGTGTTTGTCAAAAGCCACACAACAAAATGTACACGGAATAAGCAGAACCATCCGATCAAATTGACTTAAACATATCCTACCGCCTATATTACATCAATAGTCTGTCATCCAGAATCAATGTCTCAGATTAATTGTTCTGCCCAGCAGACGCGTCTGCCGATCGTGCGAGCGCTCCGCTTCCGCCGATCCCCGCGGGCCAGCGGTAACTCCTTGATTTTCGGGTTTTTTGAGGAATCCCTGATTTTCGGTTTGGTCCACGCGAAAGTGCCTCCCGATTGAGTCCCGGCCCTGGCTTTAGGCCCCAAGAAGAACGGCGAGAGAACAGATCCGCAGAAACAACGTTGCGCTGCCGCTCCTGCCGTGCGCTCCCCACCCCCGATCCGCCCCGAGCCGACCCTGCCTCCGATCGCCGCCGCCGAGCTCCTCTGCCGGTCAGCCATGCCCAGAGCCCTCCTCCCTTCTCTCTCCCTCTCCTCACTAATCTTTCTCCCTCTCTCCATTCCCTCACTGCAGGACACCATGGCTCCGTCGGACCTTCCCTCGCGAGTGACGGCCCTCTTCCCGACCAGATCGGCGACGGCGACGACCGGTGATGAACACATGCCTGCCCCATTCTTAATTCTCCCGGGCAGTCTGGGATGCAGATGCCGCCGCCATTCTTCCGCACAGCTGAGTACGCGGAAGTCGTTGTTGCCTGCAACTCAGCCCTGCGAAGTTGAGGAGGGTTCGTTGTCCGGGCATCGCATCCTCCTGCTTGTCCTCTACCACAGGGTCGTCGCCATCTTCCGTCACCACGACCACCTCTGCCATGTCCTCTACGGCTCTACCACGGGTCAGCAAGAGCATACCACCGCATGTCCTCTTCACATGATAAGTACAGACTTGGCTAAGCGATTTTATGTCAAACTGACATAAATATGATTAAGTCCTTGTTGTGTTTTTACTGGTAGGGAGAGCATGAGAAAGGTGTTGTGGATACATATATGAATGCCCGCCAGAAGAAGAGAAAGGTGTTTGGCTGCAAATCAGTTTTATGTCAAACTGCACATAAATATGATCAAGTACTTGTTGTCTTTTTGCTGGTAGGAAGAGCAGGAGAAAGGTGTTGTGGATACATATATGAATGCCTGCCAGAAGAAGAGAAAGGTGTTTGGCTGCAAGTTATTGTGTTCGTAGGCTGTCCATATCACCGGGACTAAGGGAAAATGTTCAACTGCCGCGTTCCTGTCTAATATCATGAGGGAGCAAGCATAAACTGTCGGCTGCTATTCCAGGTATTCCACCATATCACCAACCTCTGTGTATCATTTAATCCATTGGGTAGTAACTATTGGACGACATGATCATGGGAATTGTATGTTGCTGATATTTATGCAGTCCACACCTTTTAACAATCCGAGAGCGCATCACCGGTTTCAGCTGCATCTTTGAGGGATCTTTTTGATCTGGCCAAGGAAGATATTGATGAATCAATCGAATCAGAAAATAGATCCCTGTCACACTTTGAGGTATATTTTTCAAAGTTATTTTTAAGTTGCAGGGTTGGTTTTTGCTTTAATAAAATGATGATGATGTGTACTCAGATATTTTTTTGTATGTCCCCGAATGGGATCCTATACAATACAAATAAACGAAAAGCATAACAAGAGAAATAGCAAAGGTACTATCGATTTTCCTTCAATAGTTTGCATCTCACAGCATTGAACATTACAGGTTAGAAAAAGAGTGATCCTCCGTTATCTCATATTAATTCATTCAATTGTAACGACAAAATAAACGGTAAATTAGGGATTCACTGATGGTTTGCTCATGTACTCCATGTGAATATATATCTACCTTGTATTGTCTTTAGAAGCAGCGGAAACTGGGAAGAAAATTGTATGACACAAGAAGAGATACTTTTAGAAGCAGCAGAAACAGGTTCCCCTTGTATATCTCTTTCTACCTTTACCCAAACATATATTAAAAAAACAAGTTTTGAACGAATATTTATTAATTATCTTTGTATATTTATATTTCTAGAGATTATGAGCACAACAAATCTTTTCTTTCGAGAGCACTCAAAGCACGTGCCTTACTTTTATAGAAGAGAGCAAAACAATTTACAAGAGGTCTAGCGAGTGCGGAACACTCCAAGACTAACACCCACCACCACTCCTACAAGGAACCCAAAACTAATCTCTCACAAAGCGTTGTAAGCTACCTCCTCCCCGGGCCGCCATCTTCCAATCTCTAAGTTCATCAAGTATCTTCTTCGCGAGTTCCTGTGCAACCACCTGTTGCTCAGCTCTGTTAAACACCCTGGCATTCCTTTGCTTCCAGAGACATCATGCCGTGCAAATGACCAGGGTGTCGAACCCACGTTTGTCTTCCTTCGCAAAGCACAACAAATCTTGAAGCATGTGCTGTCAAGAGAGGAGGAAGTGAAGAAAAAGATTATTGTTTAGAAAACCATTTATGACGATCCTACGGTTTGGTTTTACTCGAGAGATGGTAACTGCTCTATACCTAATTTGTGGAGTAATCAACTACATTTTTTTGTACTCCCCATTTCATTATATGAATCTGTGTCCTACATATGCATATTATGAATTATCGGACTTCTAAATTAACAGAATTTCATCTTGAATTCATCAATGGGGCATCATTTTGGACTACACTTAACTAAGACCAAATATAAATGCCCTAGAGGCCTTAACACTAGGGTGACATAATCTTTTCAGCATCTAACAGTTATTACAAAAAAAAACTGAGAAAACTCCAGTTATGGTGAAGAATGGATGAGTCTCTCATGGAGATATTTGTATTTTGAGTTCTATCACCACTCGATATTTTTCTTGTTTCAGTATTGTCTGCAGCTTTGTTTCATGAAGATTGAATTCTGTAATTTTTTTATGTCACATTTGAATGTGTTGGCAAGTAAGCGGCTCTACATCGATCTTGCCAATTCCATTTCTAATAGGCATGAGCCCCTTGTGTTCTGGACAACTAAGGTTACATGCATAATTACCTAATCATGTACCAATTCTGAGTCAGACGCGTGCATTTGGATTGGATATTGAACCAAGCCCGCCATTTTATTACTCTGAAAGAACTATACAATGATATTTGGCTATTGCTTTCAGTATTAGAGAAGCATGGAAACTGAACTGCGGGGCTTTCTATATTTTTATGTGACATTCCTCTATGCCATCGTGCCATACTATTTATTTTGAGCAACCTCTCTATGCTATTTTCTTGGACAATTTTCACTGTAATCTCTAGCACCTCAATATACGGTAAACAACTGCAAGCTTGGGTATTTTTTTTCTCATCTTGTATTCATATTATTTGCTATGTTACTTTAGCAATCAAATAGAATCAGACACAAGCTCCAGTTAGTCCTGTGTAAAAACTAATGTGCTGGTGTGGACCATGAATTCCTTATTTTGTCTGTTTCAGACTTGGGATCGTAGGGAAAAGTGTGGACTATGGAGTCATACCAGAACTGGATTGACCATGGCACATCTTCTCAAACGAGTCATGGCGTCGTCAACAATATTCAAGATTTCATGTTCCCTTCATTTCCAAGCATCGCTCTTAAAGCAATATATGCAGGTTCATCATTCATGCGAGGGATATGAATGATGAAACAAAAGTAAAAGGTGTTTATGCTAACAGATCATCATAATTGGGGATGAGTGTCATGTTAGTTTTATAAATCCAGTAGCTATATATTCTATAATTGGGGATATGAATGATGAAACAAAAGTAAAAGGTGTTTATGCTAAAAGGTTCATCATTCACTATTCGCAGTTTCTATAGTAAAATGAAATAATACAATTTTCAAATTATATATTCTATGGTCGTATGTACTTTTTAAAAAGTTACTAGGTTCCGTGAGATTAGATGACGGTTCTGATGTGTCATTTTGACAATAGGCCCACTACAGACAGTTCTTATAGTCCAATTAGATAATGCAATTTTCAGATGATATGTGATATGGTGATATGCATTTATTTATTTGTTTCATGTGTTCCTTGTCACCGGCATTTGTGCATGAATTAGTTACATGTCTGCAAAGCTGACCAAATAAGAATGCGATGAATTACATGTCTGCAAAACAAAGCAAACACGAATGAGGTGATTTTCCTGACCACATTTTGTGCCGGACCTTAATATGAAAAAAAAAACTATCTATTCCAAAATCACCACTCCTACATTTTCTATTTTCACTTGTTTACTGACTTCATTCTTCATAAGAAGGCGTGCAAGATCTCTATGAATAAGCCACAACTAGCAGGTAACTATGTTTTTTTTGCCAGAGAACTATGTTTGGTTTTAGGCCGCCCTGCTCCATGTTAGTCCACGTGCTCCATCTTAGTCCACAATTCTTTTGTAGTTTCAGGTTGATAACAAATGTAATTCTTCACCATATTTGTTAGCATTACTATATCATGCTGGAATCCCTTCTCTCCATTCCCCAAAAGTACTTAACTTCCTTTTTGCATAATCCATGTACTACGTAATACAAGCAAAAATATGTTTATACATGAGATTTTTTTCTCACGGTTATACGTGCGTGCACGTGCATGCTTACTAGTTTAAGAAAAAGATCGAACAAAGAGTACTACTTATACGTGTACACAGAAATATGTCCATGCATAAAGGCATGTGTACAAAAACAATACAAGGTCCCATGCAAAAAAAAGCAATATGTACGTCCATTTTTTTAGCATAGCACAATAAAAGTCGTTCACATACACGAGCATATACTCATCCTCCTATGAACGCACACACGCACACCCAACCCCTATGAGCACCTCCTATAAACTAAGCCGGCATATCATCTTGAGATTAACGTAATCCCTACAGACACCTACGTTGTCGACCGGAATGTCTCCTCCCATTGAACGGACATCTCCCGAAGGTCCGAAAAAATCCAGAAAAATGCGAGCACCAATGTCAAGGCTAAGACATGAATTTTGGTGGGTCGGGCATCACACTGTCCCCTAACCATCCAATCACAGGATGGTTCGCCGTGTACGGCCATTAAAACATGGTTTCAAGAAAAAATAAGGGTGTTCTCCTGTAACAACAAACATGATTAATTCACCAATCAGATATTGCATTGTCTGGATCTTTTATGTGCATATAGAAACAAAGAATGTACACATAGAAAGTGGTAGAGGTTTGATCGGATAGGAGAGCACTACAGATTTTTTAAGAAACTTTTTTTCGTGGTTTAAGGAATTTAATTTGTGAATTCATATTTGACTGGAGATTCTTTCAATATTCTCAGTTTCCATGCCCAGTCACAATGGACGATGTTCTATAGGAGGTGCGTCGATGGTTCACCAATGGAGAGCAACTCAAACTCGGCCAATTCCGTTCCTTAATCCTATTTGTCCACAGATAAACTGCTTTGCCTAATGTGCATGCGGTTCGTGTATGCTTCTTTAGAGATGCAGATTGCTAATACGTATTTGCATATATACTATGTCTATGAATATCTATTTTTGTGATTATAACAAAGAAAAAGTTAGTAATTAAAACATCATATATATTACTATTGTAGAATAAACTGGATGTATCATGCGCCACAATGATTCATGTAAGCACATCATTGTCTATGTGAAATATTGATGGCGAATATAAAAAATCAATCCATGTGAGTCATAAAAGAAATTGTTGGTTGAGGCATGAACGTCTAATCTTAATAATATATGATATAATGAGAATATACAACAATCTATATTTCAATATGTATATTATTTGATATGATATCAGGTCTGTTGACAGAAAGCCGTGCATGCATGTGTCCATTATTGTGTATATAGAAACATACTCTATAATTCTATGGTGCTTCCATTACCAAACGGTAGATGTCTATATTTTTCGTAGGGTATAAGAAAGGAAGATATATGCTAAAATAGTCGAAGCAATGTACCTCTGCTTGATCCTATGTCCGACCAAGGTACACGTGCATGTGTTATTATAATAATCAACATCACAATATTCATATTATTGGATGTAAACATTCTAATCACAGAAATGTCAAAGCAATGTAGCTTCGTTACACCCTATGTCCAACCAAGGTACACATGCATGTGTTATAATAATAATCTACATCACATATTCATATTATTGTTTGACATTTTGATTTTTTTACAAAATAGTATCTCAAATAATAAATTTGCTAGCCCGTGCGATTGCACGGGTTGACGACTAGTAGAATACTAATGGAAATGCAACCACAAGATGAATAATAATTTTTTGGGACACAAGAGTATGTATCATGCATAGTCTTATCATATCAAGGGTAGGCTAACCTTATTATTACACTACTAGTAATACATCCGAGGAAGATGCAATTTGAGTTTCCCGCCAAGATCTGTTTTCTTTGATTATAGCACATCTGTAGTAGAGATAAGATGGTGCTTGGTGCAAACAAAATACATCTCCAATTACGAACCTGTATACTGCACGACATGCTCGTCAAGCTGTGGAACCCGATGCAAACCTACCGAAAGAATAGGCATGGCGTATCATGGTGGTGGTGGTGCGGCGTGCAAGAGGGGATGAGGGGTGAAGAAACAGAGGAAGGAGGAGGGCGAGCAAGGTAGGAAATAGAGGAAACGAAACGGTGCCCAGTCTCAGATGTCCCAGAAATCCATGGCGTCAATTCACCTCGAGATGTGCAATATATGATGTATTATCCGATGTATATCTGCTTCGCATCATTCCTGGAATAGAAAGTGGCCCACAGCACTCTCTCCGGCCAGGGTGTTCAAGCTCGTTGGTTCCTGTTTCGGCGTCAGCGACGGCGGCGATGCAGGTTTCCCGGTGATGCTGTCGTGGCTAGATCGGAGACCTATGTCTTGTTCCCTTCGCATCCTATTTGCATGCGTATCAGCATGCCTTAATATTTTCCTCACCAGTGAATACAGATGTGCTCCCCCAAAATACGTCTGTGTTCGTCGTCCACCGATGTCCAGAACGAGGAGTTCCTCCCCCAGTTTTCATGACTTTCTGTGGGGACGAGCTGGTGACCTCCATCGCATTGTTGCGATTCTAGTCCAGAGCCTTCTTCAACCTCCAGGATGTTTACGCCCAAAGAATCAATCCTCCGAGAGAATCCACCGCATCCAAGCGCTTGCCTTGCCAAGTCACTCAAACTCCAGAGGACATCGCGAACCAGCAAAGATTTCCCTGATAGAACTCCCGTCTGGCCACGGTCCCGATGAGACTAGATAATACCGAGCCATGGATCAGAATCCAACACGGGACGGCGCCGTCTAACCTTGACTCATGCCTACCTCTTCGCTACGAACTGGCCCCGCCGTATCGCACAGTTCGTGCATGTATTCCCCCGTACACGATTTCTCCAAGCACCAGACCTGACACCTTATGTCCCATTTCCCGGATCCCAAAACATCAATCAGCGAACATGATATCGAGTGCATCTCCCTCCCTGTGTGTTGCAGTTAAAGTAATAAACAAGATTTCATAACTTTTATCGATAGATCCATGGAAACGTGTAATGTAACGTCTCTTTCCTAAAGCAAGTTCCACTGGTGTTCTTCATAATGGATGTAACAAAATAGAGATACAACAAACCCGTGCAAATGCACTGGTTGATGACTAGTTCATGACTAATTGAGATGGTGATACAAGATTAAAAATTCCAAGAAGCTAGCACGTAACAGATCTTTGTTGCCGCAAGCATTTCTTCAAGTATCGAAAGGAAATTCTCCTAGCAAGCATGGAGCAATGGGATGTCCGCATACGGGCCGTTGAGCACCCCATTGGAGATGACACTATACGCCTTCTCCGTCATGTGAACCTGGTCCCAGTTGGCGAACCTGGACGGGTCACGGCAAACCTTCGCGTTCTGGTCGCACCCGCGACCGGTGCCGTATGGGCTGTTGCCACCACAACACGCCACCAGAGGGTCGTCGACACCATTCCTCTTGGGGTTCCTGACAAACTCCATGGCGGCGCCATAGTAGTCTGCGTAGATGATCTTCACGCTGGGGTTGCGAGACTTGAGCCGGCCGACCTCCTGCCTCAATAGCTGGTTGTGCTTCCGGGAGAACGCGTTGTACCACTTGAGGCAGCCGAACTGGTCGTAATCCGAAGACCTGTTGCTCTTGTGATCATTCAAGTAAACCGGAATGCACCCGATGGGGAAGTTCCCCGGAACAAGGATCGTCTTTGCGCCGAGGTTAATCACATCCTGGACGCCGGCACCTATGCGGGCTATCACGTCAGGCATGTACTGATGGGGCGTGTCCCTGCTGCGCCGAGGATCAAAGAACCAGGAGTTATAGTCGTTGCCGCCGATCTCGCCAAAGATGACAAGGGACTCGCTGAGGAGTCTCTTGGTGGCAGCTGATCACACAAACAAAAAGGAATTAGCTGACTAATGCAAGAAAAAATATGTAATAATATGGTAAAGACCATCCATGCATGTATGCACATATATTTTATTACATGAGTACTTACCTTTTCCAGGAGCTATCCGTGCGAGCACTGTCTTGAAGGAACCGAGCTGCGAGTCGAGGCAACCGTGGTCCGTACTTAAGTTATACCTTTTCCGGTAGTAGTCTGGGCTCAGCGCAAACGAGCCCCACACGGCGAAGTTGGCACCGGCAGGGAACTGCCCTGTCTTCTCCTCGGGCTCGCTCGGCGGCAGCAGGGGCAGGCCAAACGCTTGCGCTGATACACACACACACCAAATTTAGAAATCAAGCACGAGAGTACACCTGCGTGCGAACATGCACTCACCGTAGAAGTCGACGATTAGACGCCCGTCGGAGCAGCGGCCAGTGGGGTGGTGGAAGTAGGTCCCTCCATAAGGGGGCATCCACATCGAACCTGTCCGGAAGTTGCCGGTGCCAATGATGGAGTCACCAAAGGCAAAGATGCGCTTGAAGCAGCCGCACGACCCGACATCAGCATTGAGCAACAGGACTGCAAAGACCAAGAGGACGTCCATGGAATTGGTAATCCCCATTTTAGTACTCCCCGTTTTTACACTAGCTCTTGTATAGCAAGCTGCTTAAGAGTAGAAGTGTTCAAGATCGACTTTTTGTTTTGTATTCCAGATGAGTTCCTTTGAATCCCTTTTATAGCACATTATGTGGTGGAGAGTCTATCAAGATGTATCGATATTATTAATATATTTTTAGCGGCATGTACCTTACTAGTCGGCAATACTTCCTTGCAATTTAATGGTTTGTGCACTGTGAAGATATCACAATTAAAATGTCAATCCATTACAAATGCAGTCTTTTGGCAATTAACTTTGTGTTTATATTACTACTCACACAACACAATATCTCCCTGCAATTAAATTTGTCGGCATTGTGAAGATATAAGAAAATAATCCATATCTTCTATATAAATGCAGTATTTGTGAAAGATAGGATTGGTCTTTTATGCCATTAATTCATGCACCCATTTTCTATGTGCGCGAATGAAATATGTGGTCAGCATTCAAAACGTGTTTAAGGTTTTTATTACGTTGACATTAAGATTGATTGAAGAAATATTTTAATATGTGCCACATTTAGTGAGTATATTGATGAAAGATTGTAATACTCAAAGATTCTAATACTCGCCACATTTAGCGAGACACAATATACTGATTTCACGTGCGAAATATTAAATTATTTCCTCAGTATTTCATCGATTAATGCTCATGTCATACATCATCTAAAAGCTTATAAGGACATCGAGCGCTGTAATGCTCGTGCGTGAAATAGCATCCCCCAATACATTTTACATGCTGACCACATATCATGCATGCTCATATATAGAGTGCATGAATTAATGACATGGAAGATCAAATCTTATCTTCTAGAAAGACTGCATTAGAATATAATAGAACGATACACCATACTTGACGATCGAGAAATTGGTGTCCTCTGATGAGATTCAATGGTTTTCTAGAGGTATGTGGTAGGTCGTCATTTTAGAAGGCCAACAACGTGGTGAACATGCAAAAATGCACTGAAGTAACATTTATGTATTTCTCGTAATTTTTCAGAAATGTTACTAAGACCCTTTATTCGCATAATTTTCAGTGAAATCCTCACTTCATGTCATGCTAATAAGTTGGCCCAAACTAAAACTATTTGTAAATTTGTAACAAAAGTAAAATTACTGCAAAAATGTATAGAAATAACTTATTGATATAATGGTAGGAACCTATCTCTTGTAATCAGTATCATGATTTTTAACATGTAAATTTAAGAAAAACAATAATGTGTAAACTTCAGCAGATTCGATTCAACCCTTTAATCTCTCTGATTTACGTACCTTGACATCTCCATAATTCGTGTGGAATCTTCAAGATCGACCATATAGAGTATACTTAATAGTGTTTTCTCTCCCCTATACCTCTTCACTTCAATTGTTCCCCCAATGGGCGAAGAACTAACCGTCACTACATATGTTATGTGTGTGCACCTGAGTCCTCTCGTCCCAATGTGAACGTTCTCCTACACCGCAAAACAATTATGTGAGCGTCTATGTGACTGCAGCCGTGCATCCGGGAGTGAGCACCAAATGACTGAATTGTTGAACCTTTATAGGCCTCGGGGTGTCGCTTTGTGCATACGTGTCCCTCGGTGAATACAAACGTTAACATGAACAGATGCATTGCTTCAACAGCCACGTCGTCTCTTGAATCAATGGGCAAGAAATTATGACCATATATATTTTCTTTGGCACATACACCATAATTAATTTGAATATTAAGGGTGAGAAAAAAGACAGAAATTAACCCTAGATTGTAATCAAGTATTTCTAGAACATCTCAACTTTTAATTAACTTTAATTTACATTACCATATCCAATATTTGAAAATATGTTACAGTAAAATGTTTTGAATTGTAGTTTATACATGATGCTTGAGAGGATGTAGTAAAGGCAAAGCATTTTAGGACACACCACATTTTTCTTTGATCCAATCCACTAGTACAAAATGGCCCTTCACTTGTCAGAAATCTCAAGTGGGTCAACAAGAAACACCGCTAGAGATGGGCCTCTTTGGAAACTCTCCATGAGCAATCAACAGTTGGACGAAATCACTATTCTGACCCTATTAACAAACTTTGTCACAAAGTGAACTCAACATGAAAGTATTTCACGATCTGGCCCTTTTAGCAACGCCAGAGCCCGTGGCGTTTCTTCCCCAAATATAAACGCCGAGCTAGCTAGCGTTCCTGCCCAAAGGAGAAACGCCGAGCTAGCTAGCGTTCCTGCCCAAAGGAGAAACGCCGAGGTTTCTCGTGTTGCGGACCAGGTAAGCAACGCCAAGGGCTTTGGCGTTTCTGCACTGGCACCCAGTCCATTCGCTGCCCCGTCGCCAAAGTAAAAAACTGCTCCTAAACCCAGAGCCTAAACGCCAAGCCCTATGGCGTTTCTGGCCAGGGCAGCAACGCCCACTTGCTTGGCGTTTCTATGTGGATTGGAAATGCTAGCTACTCCAGCGTTTGAATGTGGATTTGAAACGCTAGCTAGCTCAGCGTTTCTATATAAAGAAGAAATGTCACGGGCTGTGGCGTTGCTAAAAGGGTCAGATCATGAAATACTTTCATGTCGAGTTCATTTTGTGGCAAAGATTACTGAAAAGGTCAGAATAGTGAGTTCGGCCTCAACAGTTAAGCTTAACAAGCTATTTGGTTTGTGAAAGTGTCGGCCTGCCATTTGTGGACTCGTCAAATAATTGGTGCCGGATTTTACCACCCACGACTTGCCAAAAAGATAGCTAGTAAATGTACCGGGGCTGCCAGAGTTGTGGGCGCACTGATTATTTGGTCTTCATTCAAATGAGCAGCCAAGGATGGGTCACGGCCAATTTTTTGGCAGGGCGTCTCCGGAAAATGATACAAACAAGCCCAAAAACATACCCCTTCATTGTAAAGGTAAAATCGTCTATTTTATGTAGGATCAGTCCTGAGATTTCGGGGGCCCGGGGCGAAACTAAAACTTAGGGCCCTTAATACAAACACCATAACAACAACCATCATTTTATATAGGCTGCGGTTCTTTGAAACATATGCCAAATGCACCTAAATTGGAAAAAAAACTATAAAAAAAACTAAAGGGGTACCAAAAAATTGAAACTTTTTTGTAACTAACATGGCCTAGCGTAATACTCATGTGAAAAGGTTCTGGCAGGAATGACTCTCATGGTATTCTCGGCAAAAAAAATTGCAAGCCCACATTCATTCATGAAAGTTTTCATGTGAGTATTATGAGAAGTCATCTTTGTTAAAAGAAAGTTTCATCTTTTTAACTCTTTATTACATTACTTTTAAAATAATAAATTCAATTCGGGTGCAATGGGACCTGAGATGCATTTGTTATTTCTGTTATATATGGGACTGTTACCAATTAACACTTGGATGCATCTAAAAGTAATATTTATATCACATAACATGTACATATTACCTTAATATTCCTAATGCAAAGCAACATATGATGCAAAGTTAACCTAAAATTAACTAGTGGAATGTGCCGTGCATCCAATGCATTAAGAGTGTTCTCAGGGTCACTTACATTCACATTTTCTCCCTGTATTCCATTAGCCGGCCCATCCATACCTACTGTCGCAAACTCTATATTCGTCCAAGCATCAGTGGTATTCTCCAAAATAATATCAATGACTCCTTTTCATGATTTTATCAACTCATCCACAAATCCTTTTTGATAGTTCTGAAATCCAAATAAATGCACAAGAGCGACAAACTAATTATAATGAAATATCTTAATATAAATTAACCTATATAGATAACGAATTAGTGATTAATGGTATTACCGTGTACGTACAGAGGTTCCAGCCGGCAAGACAAGAAGTGGTTAACTGCTGATCAGTTGATGCCCTGGTTCTGGTTGGATCCAAGAAGGAGGCCCCTAGAGTCCTAGGCGGAGCATTAGAGAAGCGATCAGATCACAGTATCACACAAAGAGCCGCGAAGCCGGAGCAATCTCTCGCGGTTGGCCGTCACTCTCCGACCTCTGCACCGTAGCCGCTGCCGGTTGCCGCTTTCGTCGCGTACAGGTAGATCATAGTCGCGTAGTTGTATCGATAGGCCACGAGCGAAGGAAAATCTTTGGAAACGAGCGAAAGAAGATGAGAGGACGACCGTAGATTGCTCCCAGGCTCCCGGAACGTGTGCCCTTCGACTATGCGATTCCCCATAGGCTGACAATCGTACGTCGCAGCAACCAAAAATTAGGCCATGGGCTACGTACCAGCCATGTGCATACTACTAGGCATGGGGACCCGGGGCGGCCACCCCTCCTGCCCCCCCTCAGGACCGGCCCTGATTTTATGCTGACTTTGCTTGCCGGTTAACCAATTCCTTGACATCCAGATCCATTTTCTCATGTTAGATCACAACATACACATTAGTCACATTTGTGTTCCTTCCTCCCTTTGTCTCTCCTCCAAGGAAAGGCGTCTAGGGTTTCCTGCCTCCCGGCGGCGGCGCCGCCGATCCCCCACGTCTCCAGTGACCTTAGGGCCATGGGTGCGCACTAGTAGAAAACAGGGCTTTGGTCCAGGCCGGGTCAGCCCATTAGTCTCGGTTCAGTCTAGAACCGGGACCAATGTGGACATTGGTCCCGGTTCGTGAGCCCAGGGGGCCGGCCGGGCCACGTGGGCCATTGGTCCCGGTTCATCTGGACCTTTTGGTCCCGGTTGATGGGATGAACCGGGACCAATGGGCCTCGCTCCTGGCCCATCACCATTGATCCCTTTAGTCCCAGCTCATGTCACCAACCGGGACCAATAAGGTGCCTATATATACCCCCTCGCGCAAGAGCAGAGCACGGTGCTCTGTTTTTTCTGGCCGAGGGGGAGAGGGCTTTGTGGTGCTCTAGCTCACCTCCTATGCACATGAGGTGTTCGATGGAATGTCCGAGCCACACTACTTAAGTTTTCTCCTCTCGAAGCTCGACCTCCAAGCTCCATTTTCCTCGAGATTTGTCTAGATTTAGCGGTCCGTCACGCCCCGTCCCCATCTTCACCGCCGTCGATCACCCGCGCCGATCTCATCACCGACACCACCGTGGTGAGCCTCTTATTCTTATCTTCTTTCTGAAAGGAAAAATATTCTTACTTGTATGTTTAGATAGATACTTGTATCATTTTCTTACATTTATTATTGCATCTTATATAGTGCGATGGTTTTGGTATCCGCCCCCGTCGGCCCTCGTCCTGTCTATGATTCGGATGTGGTATGTATATTATCTTTATAACTATTGGTTCATTTATTGTTTATGAAAATTATGCCGACCAACATGACATAGATTTTATTTATCTAGGATGTATGTGAATCGGAAATGCCAACCGACCCTATTGTCGAGAGGTTAAATTTAGTTGAAGAAGAAAACAATTTGTTGAAGGAAAAAATAAAAAAAATTGAGGAGGAGAAGATGATATTGGAGTTGCATGTTGCGGATGTCGTCGATGATCACAAGATCAAGATGGATGCAATGCGCTTGAAGATTAGAAAGATTAGAAAATATGCCATTCATACCGAGGCTTGGTATCATTATGCCGTTGGATCAATTGTTACCTTGGTTGCGATTATGATCGCATTTGTTTTCGCATTGAAATGTTTTACATAGTTTCAATGTATGGTTTAATTAATTAGATGCTCTGGAGAGCTATATGTTGTTAGATGAGAACTATGTATGCACTTTGGTTTTAATGTGATGATGAACTTCTATTAATTTGGACACTTAATTATATATAATGCACGCAGATGAACCGGCAATGGATGTACGGTGACAGACACACCCGCGAGTACATTAAGGGCGTGCATGAGTTTCTCGATGCGGCTGAGGCAAACAAGCAGAATGGTTTTATGTGTTGTCCATGCACTGAATGTGGGAATACGAGGTCTTACTCTAACCGGAAAATCCTTCACTCCCACCTGCTTTACAAGGGTTTCATGCCACACTATAATGTTTGGACGAGGCACGGAGAAATAGGGGTTATGATGGAAGACGGCGAAGAAGAAGACTACGATGACAACTATGTGCCCCCTGAATACGGTGATGCTGCAACGGGGGGAGCTGGTGAAGATCAAGAGGAACCAGACGATGTGCCCAATGATGCTGCAACGGGTGAAGCTGCTGAAGATCAAGAGGAACCAGACGATGTGCCCGATGATGATGATCTCCGCCGGGTCATTGTCGATGCAAGGACGCAATGCATTAGTCAAAAGGAGAAGCTGAAGTTCGATCGCATGTTAGAGGATCACAAAAAAGGGTTATACCCCAATTGCGAAGATGGCAACACAAAGCTCGGTACCGTACTGGAATTGCTGCAGTGGAAGGCAGAGAATGCTGTGGCTGACAAAGGATTTGAGAAGCTACTAAAATATTGAAGAAGAAGCTTCCAAAGGATAACGAATTGCCCGACAGTACATACGCAGCAAAGAAGGTCGTATGCCCTCTAGGATTGGAGGTGGAGAAGATACATGCATGCCCTAATGACTGCATCCTCTACCGCGGTGCATACAAGGATCTGAACGCATGCCCGGTATGCGGTGCATTGCGGTATAAGATCAGACGAGATGACCCTGGTGATGTTGACGGCGAGCCCCCCAGGAAGAGGGTTCCTGCGAAGGTGATGTGGTATGCTCCTATAATACCACGGTTGAAACGTCTGTTCAAAAACGAAGAGCATGCCAAGTTGATGCGATGGCACAGTGAGAACCGAAAGAAAGATGGGAAGTTGAGAGCACCCGCTGACGGGTCGCAGTGGAGAAAAATCGAGAGAAAGTACTGGGATGAGTTTGCAAAGGACCCAAGGAATGTATGGTTTGCTTTAAGCGCGGATGGCATTAATCCTTTCGGGGAGCAGAGCAGCAATCACAGCACCTGGCCCGTGACTCTATGTATGTATAACCTTCCTCCTTGGATGTGCATGAAGCGGAAGTTCATTATGATGCCAGTTCTCATCCAAGGCCCTAAGCAACCCGGCAACGAAATTGATGTGTACCTAAGGCCATTAGTTGAAGAACTTTTACAGCTGTGGAATGAAAACGGTGTACGTACGTGGGATGAGCACAGACAGGAGGAATTTAACCTTAAGGCGTTGCTGTTCGTGACCATCAACGATTGGCCCGCTCTCAGTAACCTTTCAGGACAGACAAACAAAGGATACCACGCATGCACGCACTGTTTAGATGACACTGAAAGTATATACCTGGACAAATGCAGGAAGAATGTGTACCTGGGCCATCGTCGATTTCTTCCGACCAACCATCAATGTCGAAAGAAAGGCAAGCATTTCAAAGGCGAGGCAGATCACCGGAAGAAGCCCGCCATGCGCACCGGTGATCACGTGCTTGCTATGGTCAATGATTTACACTACGTAATCTTTGGAAAGGGTCCCGGTGGACTAGCTGTTCCGAATGACGCTGAGGGACACGCACCCATGTGGAAGAAGAAATCTATATTTTGGGACCTACCCTACTGGAAAGACCTAAAGGTCCGCTCTTCAATCAACGTGATGCACGTGACGAAGAACCTTTGCGTGAACCTGCTAGGCTTCTTGGGCGTGTATGGGAAGACAAAAGATACACCTGAGGCACGGGAGGACCTGCAACGTTTGCACGAAAAAGACGGCATGCCTCCGAAGCAGTATAAAGGTGCTGCCAGCTACGCTCTTACGAAAGAAGAGAAAGAAATCCTCTTTGAATGCCCGCTCAGTATGAAGGTCACGACTAGCTTCTTGTCGAATATAAAGGGAATAAATATGCCAGAGAAAATGTTTCAGAACCTAAAGTCTCATGACTGCCACGTGATTATGACGCAACTACTTCCGGTTGCATAGAGGAGGGTTCTACCGGAAAACGTGCGATTAGCCATTGTGAAGCTATGTGCATTCCTCAATGCAATCTCTCAGAAGGTGATCGATCCAGAAATCGTACCAAGGCTAAGGAGTGATGTGGCGCAATGTCTTGTCAGTTTCGAGCTGGTGTTCCCACCATCCTTCTTCAATATCATGGCGCACGTCCTAATTCATCTAGTCGACGAGATTGTCATCTTGGGGCCCGTATTTCTACACAATATGTTCCCCTTTGAGAGGTTCATGGGAGTCCTAAAAAAATATGTCCGTAATCGCGCTAGGCCAAAAGGAAGCATCTCCATGGGCCATCAAACAGAGGATGTTAACGGGTTTTGTGTTGACTTCATTCCTGGCCTTAACAAGATAGGTCTCCCTAAATCGCGGTATGAGGGGAGACTGACTGGAAAAGGCACTCTTGGAAGAGACTCAATAATATGCAGGGACGGATATTCTTGGTCTCAAGCACACTACACAGTTCTACAGAACTCTACCTTGGTGACCCCGTATGTCGATGAACACAAGAATAGTCTGCGCTCCAAACACCCGGAGCAGTGCGACGACTGGATTACATGTGAACACATCAGGACTTTCAGCAGTTGGTTGGAAACACGTCTCAGAGGTGACAACACTGTTTGTGATGAGTTGTACTTGTTGTCCAGGGGACCATCTTTGACTGTATTGACTTACAAAGGATACGAGATAAATGGGAATACATTTTACACGATCGCCCAAGATCAAAAGAGCACCAACCAAAACAGCGGTGTCCGCTTTGATGCAGCAACCGAGAGCGGAAAGGATACATATTATGGTTACATAGTGGACATATGGGAACTTGACTACGGACCTGATTTTAAGGTCCCTTTGTTTAAGTGCAAATGGGTCAATCTGTTAGGCGGCGGGGTACAGGTAGACCCACAGTACGGAATGACAACAGTGGATCTGAAAAATCTTGGGTACACTGACGAACCGTTCGTCCTAGCCAATGATGTGGCATAGGTTATCTATGTGAAGGACATGTCTACCAAACCGAGAAAAAGAAAAGATAAGGAAGCGAATACATCATACGATGAGCCAAAGCGCCACATAGTTCTTTCAGGAAAAAGGGACATCCTGGGAGTGGACGGCAAGACAGACATGTCTGAAGATTATGAAAAGTTTCATGAAATTCCTCCCTTCAATGTCAAGGCTGACCCAAGCATCCTGATAAACAATGAAGATTATCCATGGTTACGGCACAATAAGCAAATGACACAAGTGAAGAAAAAGTGAAGACTTTCTCCCGCAACTTTGTAACACACGAACATGCTACCATTGTCTGTTTTGTACATGCACATGCTATGTGGGTGAAATTATGATACCATCCCAACTTTCAACTTTTTCAGAGTTCATTTAAAATGCTTTCATGTCTTATGGTTCGGCCCTCGTAATACCATGACCATTAGTCCCTGGCCCATGCCAACTTTCAACTTTCAACTTTCTAAAACTAATGGCACTAACAGAAACTTTCAACTTTCATCTATTGTCATTTTTTAGTAAGTTAATCACAAACTTGTGATTCAAACAATTTTCAAAGAATTCAAATTTTAACTATTCAAATTTGAAAACTAATGGCACTAACAGAAAGTTTATAGTTTTTTCTAAAACTAACGGCACTAACAGAAAGTTTATAATTTTGCTAACCTAAAAGCAAACAGAATTAAAAATTAAAGCAAAAAACAAAAGAAAATAAATAATGCAAAAAACAAATCAAAAAAACAGGAAAAAACTATTTTTATAGTAAAGTTAATCACAAAATAAAATAAATAAAGCAACAAAGAAAAGAAAAAAACTAAAAAAGTGTTTTCAAATTTGAAAACTAATGGCACTAACAGAAAGTTTATAATTTTTGTAAAACTAATGGCACTAACAGAAAGTTTATAATTTTGCTAACCTAAAAGCAAACAGAATTAAAAATTAAAGCAAAAAAAATTAAAAAAATAATGCAAAAAAAATCAAAAAACAGGAAAAAAACTATTTTTATAGTAAAGTTAATCACAAAATAAAATAAATAAATCAACAAAGAAAACTAAAAAACTAAAAAAAATATTTTCAAATTTGAAAACTAATGGCATTAACAAAAAGTTTATAATTTTTCTAAAACTAAAAGCATAAAGAGTTAAAAAATAAAGCAAAAAACAAAAGAAAATAAATAAAGCAACAAAAAAACAAAAAAAAATGCCACTTACTGGGCCACCACGGCCTGAATACGACTAGAAACCCTACCATGGGCCAGGATTCAGGCCCGCAGCGGGCCCAGTAGGCCCACAGGCATTGCAGTGACAGATTAGGCCCGAAAGCCTGAAGTTGAGAGGAGCTCGAGAGGGTGGGCACAGCAGCGCTTATAAACCACTCCCGAGCCCTCTCAACTAGCGAGGTGGGACTAAACTTTTGGGCGGGGGGCAGCACAAGGCCATTGGTCCCGGTTGGTGCCACCAACCGGGACCAAAGGCCGCCGCTTCCCGCCCTTTGGGCTGCTGAAAATTGGCATTTGGGACCAAAGGGGGGCATTGGTCACGGTTCGTGCCACGAACCGGGACCATTGCTCTGGGTATATAAGGTAGCACTTGTGAAAATTTCGCCAACCGCTCCCATTCGCCCCCGACGCCCCCAGGCCGTTCGTCGTCGTCGTCGCCGCCCCGAGCCCGTCGTTGCCCGCTCCCCGTCGCCGTCGCCCCGCGCCGCCGCAGGCCTTGTCCCCGTCGCTGCTTGCGCCGTCGCCGGCCTCCTCCTCGTCGCTGCATGCGCCATCTCCGGCCCCCTCCTCGTCGCCTCGCGCCACGTCGCCGGCCTCCCTCGCGCCGTCGCCGGCCTCCTCCCCGTCCCCGGCCTCCTCCCCGTCGCGCCCCCAGTGAGCTCCCCCCTTCCCATCGATCCCTGTTGCTCTGACCATCACCGCCGAGAGGCTCATATGTATGGCTATGTATGTATGTATATGCTCATATGTATGTATGTATGTATATGCTCTCTGTATATGGATTTGGCTATGTATATGCTCTCTGTATATGCTCATATGTATGTATGTTCATATAGCATTTTTTCTATATATGAATTATTATTTTGTTCATGGATATATGCTAAAGAAAACGAGGGGGGTGATAGATGATGATGAGGGGTCGAGAGTGGGACGAGAGGTCGAGAGGTGGCGAGGGGAGAAAAAAATGTTATCAGGGACGAGGGTCGTCGAGGGGTCGAGAGAGGGACGAGGGGTCGAGAGAACTAAATAAGAAGAAGAAGAGGAGAGGAAGAAGAGGAGAAATAAATAAGAAGAAGAAAAAAGAAGAAAAAGAAGAGGAGAAGAAGAAAGGAATAGTGGAGAAGAAGAGAAAATAGAATATATTCTATTTTCTCTTCTTCTCCACTATTCCTTTCTTCTTCTCCTCTTTTTTTTCTTCTTTTTTTCTTCGATCTTCTCCTCTAGCTATTCCTTTCTTCTTCTCCTCTTTTTCTTATTCTTCTTCTTCTTCTTCTTCTTCTTCTTCTTCTTCTTCTTCTTCTTCTTCTTCTTCTTCTTAATTTTTATCGGGAATGAGGGTGTCGAGGATCGCCGAGGGGTCGAGGGTCGGGAACTAGGGTAGAGGGTCGAGGGTCGTTAAGGGGTCAAGGGTCGAGGGTTCGAGGGTTCTATAGGGTCGAGGGTCGAGGGTTCCAGGGTCGTCTAGGGGTCGAGGGTTCCAGGGTCGTCGAGGGTTCGAGGGGTCGAGGATCGCCGAGGGGTCGAGAGAGGTTTCCTAGTGTCAAAGTATTGAAGAAATCCATGGCTTCATCATTAGCCGGAAGTAACCAGGGCATGACGAAGTCCTCCAAAATTATTTTGGAATGGTGTCCCGGATAGGATAATTTGCCTTTTTGTATGAATTTCAGCAAAGGCCTTCCAAATAACGATATTTGGAAGGTTCTTGCTGAACTTTGTACCAAAAAGCGAATTATCCTATCTAGGACTCCGTTCCAAAATAACTTTGGAGAGCTTCGTACCATCATGCACATGTTACTTTCGCCTAATGATGAAGACATGGTTTTGTTGAATCCTTTGACACTACGCAACCTCCCGACCCCTCGGCGATCCTCTCGAACATGAGAGGAAGAAGAGGATCGCCGAGGGGTCGAGGGTTCCAGGGTCGTCGAGGGTTCGAGGGGTCGAGGATCGCCGAGGGGTCGAGAGAGGTTTCCTAGTGTCAAAGTATTGAAGAAATCCATGGCTTCATCATTAGCCAGAAGTAACCAGGGCATGACGAAGTCCTCCAAAATTATTTTGGAATGGTGTCCCGGATAGGATAATTTGCCTTCTTGTATGAATTTCAGCAAAGGCCTTCCAAATAACGATATTTGGAAGGTTCTTGCTGAACTTTGTACCAAAAAGCGAATTATCCTATCTAGGACTCCGTTCCAAAATAACTTTGGAGAGCTTCGTACCATCATGCACATGTTACTTTCGCCTAATGATGAAGACATGGTTTTGTTGAATCCTTTGACACTAGGCAACCTCCCGACCCCTCGGCGATGCTCTCGAACATGAGAGGAAGAAGAGGATAAAAAAAGAAGAGGAAGAAGAAAAAAAGAGGAGAAGAAAGAATAGAGGAGTTCTCCTCTATTCTTTCTTCTCCTCTTTTTTTCTTCTTCTTCCTCTTTTTTTATCGGGAACGAGGGTCGTCGAGGGACATAGATGTAGTGTCGTCGTTGTCGATATATACCCCCTCCCGATAGCTTACTATGATTAGGTAGCTAGTTCTACGTTTGGCACTAATATATCCATCTGTCATGTTTGAATAATAATTGCCATGTTGTAAATATTTGTAGAAACTATGGACACCGCCCTAGACGAAGCAAAAGAAGCGTTGTTGAGGGACATAATCGCAGAAGGAAGTGATGCCGTCTCGTTGTTTCTCAACGAAACCGATGGTCTGGAAGGAGAGGGTGAACAAGCTGGCTACGGTGACCTAATGCCGGTGCAAGAAGAAGAACATGAGGACGGCTCCGGTGACCCAATGCCGGTGCAAGAAGGAGACCGTGATGACGGCTCCGGTGACCGAACCGAGTCCGGCCAGGTATATATATTAGTTAAGCCTGTGCTGACTAGCTGATTGATGCATTCATTGTTTTGGTATGTACACATATTAATTAAGTCTTTGTTCTTTTTTCTAGCCCTCCGGATCGAGCACAACTTCGGTAAAGAGACGAGGCCCGAAGAAAAAGTTGAGCTCGGATGAAAAGTTTGAGATCATAGCAATCGCGCCCGACGGCCAACCGATTGAACCCCTCCGGACAAAGAGCGCATTTGTTGCTCAGTGCGGGGTTCTGGTTAGGGACAAGATCCCGATAAGCATCCAGCAATGGTTTAAGCCGGCTACAGAAGACCCTGAGGTGTCTTATGTCAATGATATGCAGAAAAATGATCTTTGGACTGAGCTGAAGTCAAATTTCACCCTACCGCCAGAGGATAATCCAGAGAACCCAGTTAAAGAGAAATTAATCAAGTCTTTTGCTCTTAAGAGGATGGCAGAACTATTCAGGAGGTGGAAGAAAGAGCTGAATAAGTTTGTCGAAAATAATGAGACACCAGAATTCAAGGGCAGATATGAGAAGATCAGAGATCACTGGCCCGCATTTGTGGCCCACAAGACATCGGAAAAGAGTAAGAAGATGTCGGCGACAAACAAGCAAAATGCTGCGAAGAAGATGCTTCACCATCGCACGGGGTCAGGTGGCTACCTCGTAGCCCGGCCTAAGTGGGCCAAGACTGAGAATGATCTGGTTGATAAAGGGATCGAACCAGAGACAATTAGCTGGCCAGACCGTTGCCGGACTTGGTTCTTCGGGGCTGGCGGAACCTTGGACCCTGTAACAGGGAAGTGCATTTGGACGAACGATCAAATGGACATACCAGTCAGGAAGCTTAAGCAGTATATCGAAGCAGCGCAGCAAGGGAAGTTCTTTCCAGACAGAGAGAACGACGAGCTCACAATGGCCCTCGGGAATCCTGAGCACCCTGGACGGACACGAGGCACGCCAGGCTCCATTCCGTGGAAGGTTGGGTTTCCGGACGCAGGCGGTTACAAATCCCATGAGAGGAGGAAAAAAGTGCAGCAGACCCAAATGCAGGCGCTGCAAGCAAGGGTAGACGCGATAGAGGAACGAGAAGCAAATCGCAGCAAACGTACTGCCGAAGCCTCCCCCGAAGCTACCCCGCCATCTCAGCGCAGAAGCAGCGTGGCTTCCACCGAGCTGCTTCAGCCGGAGCATGCCTTGATGGCTCCTGCCAGCTATCCCGTGGATGCTATCACGGAGTCTCAAAATTGCCACCTTATGACGCAATGGATGAATTTGAAGGTCAAGGCGGCTGTTGGCTCTGTTTATCCTACTGAACCCGGCGCAACTTTTCACTACCGGCCGATTCCAGAAGGATATGCTAGGGTGATGGTGGATGAAATAACGGAGGGATTTGAGGACCTCCAGCTTGACCATCCTACCGGTGAAGGGGAGACTCGGCTGGGGTCTGCTCTGAATACTCCATGCCTATGGCGGAAGGAGCTCATCAACCTTCCGAACTGGACGCCTCCGCCTCCTCCTCCTCCTCCGGCGAGTCAGGGCACTCCGCCTCCTCCACCGCCTCCTCCTCCGGCGAGTGACGATCAGGGCCCTCAGCCGGCTCCTTCTCTGGCGGCACTCCGCCTCCTTCTCCGCCTGCACTGACGCGCCCGAGCAGCCAGCCTCCTCCTTCTCCGCCTCGTCGGCAAGGGCGGAAGAGACCTGCCGCCGCTCCAGCTGCTCCGGCGCGTCGTAGTCCTTCTCCTCCGCCTCGTAAGCAAGTAAAGAATACAACTGCTCCGTCTGCTCGGTCGGCATCTAGCAGTACAACCAGAGGCGGGAGGACATACAGATTCGGTCCTTCTTTGAAGACTCCAGAGAAGTTACCATATGAGAGGACCCCGGAGGAGAACGCCGAGATCGCGCCACCTCCGGAGGAGAAGGCAGATCCGGTGAAAGTGAAGCGCACTCTGGCTGCCCTGGCAAAGCCACCCAAGTCTCTGCCGAAAGGCAACTATGAGCGCATTATTGCAAAGACATGGGCCGAAGCGGAGCGGTCGGGAAGTACAGTCAGTGATCAAAGGCTGAAAGAACGACGAGCAGCCGGGAAACAAATTGCCCAGCTCGGCGAACAAGCAAAGCAATCGTGCCCCCCCCCTCAAGGTGCCTAGCGACATCGTCGATCCGAGGATGGTGCCCGGTTATGGCAATGTTGACGATTACCTGCCCGACGATGTACATTATGATACCATGGAGGTGCGGATACACAGATACGAGTATGGGAAGCCTCTCGTCAAAGATGAAAAATCTTTAACAACGATGATGCGAAGATTACATGATTGGTACTTGAAAATTTGCAGAGAGTCTTGGGGGAGGAGTACTTTGTATGCGAGAGTTAAACCAGAGCATGACCTCGTTGGAATTGAAATGTTGCCTATTCCATTTGAGGAGTTCTATCAGTTTTTCAATCAATTGGCCCTCGATAAAACAACGATCACCTGCTACTGTCTGTAAGTACTACTACTTCTGTCATTAAGTCTCTCTATATAGCTCATCTCTTTCATTGCATGTATTTATAATTATCCTCACTATATTATGCAGAATGAAGATCGCCGAATTGAAGAAAAGACAAATCGGTGATATTGGGTTCATTAACACATATCTCATAGATGCAACTGAGGTTCAACATCGTCCCGGAGATACCGAGGCCAACTTGCTATGATCATTCAAAAAAATGAAAACAAAGATATAATACTCTTTCCTTACAACTTCAAGTGAGTGTTACTGTCTTGTGCATATTTGGTTTCCCTTATATATTAGTCCAGGTTATAGTAATGTAATTGATGAGTTATGCATGCGTGTGCAGTTTCCACTATATTCTCCTAGAGATTAGGCTTGAGCAGGGAGTAGTAACCGTCTTGGACTCTAAACGAAAAGATCCCCAGGAGTATGCGGACATGACTGAAATCCTCAAGAAGTAAGTTAAATCGATCATTATCCACCATATCAGCAACTTTGTTCATTTCCTGATATCAAGTAATTGTTTTCTTTGTCCGGCAGGGTTTGGAGAAAATTCACCAGAACAGTTCCGGGACTGCCGAAGGAGCTGGAATTTAGACACCCGAAAGTAAGTACTATAGTAGCATGTTCCGCGCATCTCCTAGTGATTCAAGCGCTAGTTTCATCAATACCATTTAGCATTCTTGCTTATCAGTTTGATTGACCTCTATTTCTTGTAAAGTGGTTGTGGCAGGAAAAAGGGAATGATTTCTGTGGATACTACGTCTGCGAGTCCATCCGCCACACGACCTGTGAGCGGGGCGGGTACTCTGACGAACAATATGAAGTACGTAAATAACAACATTCACAATTTTATTTTATTACCATCATTTGTATTGAGTTTCATTCATTCATATATATATATGTATTGACCCCCTTCTTCAAATTAGATGTTTCGGAAGCGGGATGAACTCCTAGCACCAGCTCGCATGCGAGCAATTCAAGAGGAATTGGCGGCATTCTTTCTTGACCAAGTGATCGCTGAAGACGGAGAATACTATGTGGACCATGAGTCCGTATGATTATATTTGTAAGAGATAATTATTGTATATATGTAGCCGGTAGTGTCGGATAGATATACGAGAACTTGTTGTTCGACCAATCTCTCGGAGAAGGAGAGGTGGTCGATATCACTTCTCTCTGTATGCATATATGTTCATGACGATCTTCTGTTTCCTTCGTTTGCTTACTAGCTAACTAGCGTGTCTAGTCCTCTCTATACATATGTATAGTATGTAGCGTCGACCAAGCACGGACGTAAGATAGGACACTTCTCTCTATTAATTATAGCTAGCTAACACAATATATGAAACACCTAAATTAACCCACCAAAACCCCCAAACCCCCCCCCCCTTCAAAAAAAACAAAAACCCCAGCCACAGAAATGCTGACGCATGGATGCCTATTGGTCCCGGTTGGTGCCACCAACCGGGACCAAAGGGTCTCCTGCCTGGGCTCTGCGCACTGCCCACGTGGAGGCCCATCAGTCCCGGTTCTGGATTGAACCGGGACTAAAGGTACAGGGCATTAGTACCGACACTTTAGTCCCGGTTCAGGAACCGGGACTAAAGGCCCTTACGAACCGGGACTATAGGCCCTTTTTCTACCAGTGGCGGTGGACCCCGGCCCTTGCCGGTGGGAGGGCTCCGTTTTCAGGTGCTTCTTCAAGTTTTGTTAGGATTTGTCTCCTGGTCAAGAAGACGAGACGGCGGCGGCTTCTTGAAGATGGAATAAGGTTCTCCCCGTCTAACCCCCGTCCTAATGGTGTGTCTAGTATCGTCGGAGGGCATGTGGAGGTGTGTCTCCGGCGGATCTCGCGAGATTCGATCGGCGGTTTTCTTTGGTGGATCCGCTCGGATCCGGTCTTTGTTCGTCTTTGTTCATGTGTCTTCAGGTTGGATTCTTCCGATCTAAACTTCTCTTCATCGGCGGCGGTTGTTGTTCTGGTGCATTGGTCCTATGGGGCCTTAGCACGAAGACTCTGTCTACTACAACAAGTTGTGCCCGACTCTGATGATGGAGGGGCGATGACGACGGCGTGCCTTCACTCGCTTCAGTGGTTGTAGTCGTCGCTGGGTGGTCTATGAATCTGGATGTAATCTTTATTATTTCTGGTGTTTGTTATACTGCCATGATTGGAGATGAATAGATCGACAGTTTCCTGGAAAAAAGACATACACATTAGTCCATATGTATTTATCAGTTTGGACCTAAACTCACGGCCACTATAACGGCCACACATGCATCAACATGTGAGGTAATGAGCTGACACAGTGCAAATTAAACACGATAAAAAAACAGTAATGGAAAAGCAACCACAAGAGGAATATCCTTTTCAGGGATACAAGGAATGTCTATCATAGGCTTATCATGTCCAGCTGCTTAGGCGAAACTTATTATCAAGTGACATGAAAATAGTAGGCTACTCGTAATATATCCGAGCGAATTGAGATTTGATTTTCTCACCAAGTTTTTCTTTTGTAGATTAGAGCACATATGTGAGAAAGATGGTTCTTGGTGCAAAACAAACTAAATTTCTACTATTATATGGGAGTTGGTTGTTGTACGTTCGCTCTTGCCTCCACCACCCCCCACCCCCACCCCCAACCCAATTTGGTGTTTCTCACCTATACGGCCCCCATGCCCTGTATTAACTCAACCAAATCAAATTAAATCAAACCAAAACCTAAACTATCCTTGTATTTCCCTACCCATACCCAAACCAAATCAAATGTTACTAAAACCTCGACTAAATGGCAAAAATTCTTGCCTTCCCCTATCAGAACTCAAATGAAATAAAATCCTACCAAGATCCAGAATGGTGGGTGTGAGGTATATGTCCGACATGATTGGCGTTGAACCATTAGAATTTACATTGCCCCTTTGCAATGCATGGGCAATTAGCTAGTACAATTGTAATTACGAAGTTTTGATATTGCATGACATGCTCCTAGGCCGTGGAACCCGAAGAAAACGCCCCTAACGAATAGGGATTTCTTTGTGTAGCTAGCCTAACAAACCTAGCATCTAACATTAGACAAAACTACTCTTTTTTTTAAAAAAAAGGTGCGTAATGAAGCATGCCCCTTTAACTAATGTAGTTGCTCGGATCGCAGAAAAGTGGTGGCGACAACACATGATTGACTTCAACAAGCTCCGGGGTGAAAACCTAGGTTTATCCCAGTTTGGTTATAACTAGCAATGGCGATGTTTTGCATCATTACCTTTTTGAAGGCATTGCTCGGACATGCTCGAATTGATTCTTCAAGGTAAAAAACTAGAATTTGGCCATTGGTTGTTGGCTCTGGTAATGGCAATGCTTGAGCGCCGCTCCCTTCATTGTCTTTATACTACCATGAGGTGATTGGTGCGGGTATGATAAAAGTTGTAGTTTGTCAATCACGGATTTGTTAATCTCAGTTTTTTTCTCGCTTAGGCATAGCTTTGGTCTTATAGGACTTTGCTATTTGCCAGCATGTTTTTTGTGTGTGTGAGTTGGTATTAGTTGTGTCCATTCTAGCTATGCAGAGGCCGGGTATGTGCTAATTGTGTTTGTATTCCCTTGGTGCTTCATTTTGAGTTAAATAAAATCCATCCTTTATGGAAAAACTAATTTACAGGAGCACACTAGAGTTGACCAGGGACATTACCTGGTCATAAAGTAAGAAGCTGAACTGAATTTTCCTCAATGAATGGATAGCCTGCATGTCTTGATAATGAACCTACCCTAAACTCATAACCCTAGGTGGTTAATTAGATGTCAATGGCTAGTATGTAACTGGAGTTTGCGGAAATGAAGCCAATTGACCAGCAGGTTGACCTGTAGGACGAGGCAAGAACATGATAAGGACAGATTTCCTAAGGGAAATTATCAATTGTTGCAAAATAAAATACTTTTCTATTTTAGAACCCTATTTGTTTTTGGTTGTCGAATGAAGTTATTTGACTAAAGCGTATAGATGAAACTCTAGACCTCTTTCGCTACTCACGCAAAGGGACCCAATGCTAGGGTTTTCACTGCCTCCCGCCATGCAGTCGCCGGCCTACCTCGTTTCCTGTGCCATAGGGACATGAAGACGAGGTGGATCCTGATCCTTACCGGCAGAAGGGCTCCATTTTTTGGTACTTTTGAATTTTTGGTAGAGTTTGTGTCCTGCTGAGAAAGGCGAGGTGGTGTTGGCTTCCTGAAGATAGAATAAGGTTCTCCCCGCCAAGCTCCCATCCCGGTGGTGCTTTTCTCACGTTGTCGGAGGGCTTGTGGAGGTTTGTTTCACAGTGGATCTCGCGGGATTCAGTCGGCATTTGTCTCTGTTGGATCCGCTTGGATCATGTCTTTGTTCGTTTATATTCATGTGTCTACAAGTTGGATCCTTTCGATCTATACTTCTCTTCATCGATGGTCGTTGTTATTTTGGTGTGTTGGTCCTCTCACGCCTTAGCATGACGACTTTCTGGTTGTCCACTACAACAACGCTTGTCCGACTCTGATGATGTAGGGGCGCTAATGGCAACACATCTATGGCTCACTCCAGTGCTTGTAGTCATAGCTGGTGGTCTATGGACTTGGATGTGATTTTTACTTCTGTTGTTCTTTGTACTACATTAGTAGTTGATGAATAGATCAGAAGTTTTTCCCACAAAACAAAAGATAGACATCCAAGAGGATGAGCACATGCATTGCCCGAGAAAGACCTTGCTCAAGCTACTTGAGGACTGAAAAAAACACTCAAAATAACACATTCCATTTGGTGATCTAAAAGACTTTATATTAGTTTACGGAGGGAGTATGTAATAAATAAATACTAGCTATGCCCGCGCGGCATCACGCCGCGCCTATTGATACATTATGTGATAAAATCTGTATATGGTGATATTAAACTTTACCCATTAGTTATCCTATTAATTGTTTTGTTTTTGCTTGTTCACTTAACTTTTTATGTTATGGTGTATGTACAAAAATCATATTGGTACCGATGCTGAAATATGTCATAAAGAAAAGCTTTAATGAATGAAAAGAGTCGGTACATTGTAGATAAATTGAATACATATTGATATTGCATGATTAATTTTTGGTTCTTTGGTAATTCATAGCATCCTTGTTCGACAGCCCGCTGGGTTTGTGCCTGTAATGAAATGATACGAAGCTCTGTCGATATACTTCATGTTGAAATTACATACGCTGTAAAAGGAATCCTCGTGTGTTACTTTTCCGACTGTTTGATTGGTTGCCAGTTTGAACATCATTTCTTTACTCGGAGCGTTCAAGAATCATTCATGTGGGCCGGTTGGTTATATTAAAGCATAGTACTGTGTTTTTCTTTCCCTTTTCTTTTTACTTTGATGTATTAGTGTTTCTTTCTCTTATTCAAGAAAACCTCAAAAAGCACTATTAGGCAAGGTATCTATTTGTTGTCCCCGTCTGCCCTGCTTGCGTATGAGGGAATAAAACTAACTAAAAGTGTACCCAAATAGTTGCATATGTAACATGATGGACAACTTACTAGATTGTCTTATATTACAATTAAGCTAGAATAGACGAATAAGGCACTTTGAAAAGTGGAATTTTATTACATAAAACAAGCATTGCTTCAGACTGAATTAAACTGAAGGCTTCAGTTTTGTTACCCTAACCTCTAGGGCTCATATCACAATGAGGCTTGGCGATCAAAAATCAATACATTGATTCTGACCCCAAAGAATTAAACCTGAAGAAACAACAAAAGTAACTAAGCTAGGATGCAAGGACCATGATGTTATTAATGAGTGTTGTGTTATACGTGTTGTGTGTCACGAAGATGGCAGCCCTATGTTGGTACCACCCCATTGACCCCATATAGGTTACCAACCTTTTTTTATTATGATGATGTATTATAGGTCAATATCACAAAGAACTGTAAAAATAAAAAAAGTATGCATGAACCAGGAAAATTCACAATATGAAATAATGTAGTGGACATGAACCTCAATAAAAAAGAAAAGAACAATAAAAATGTATTTTTGTTCAATTTTTGGTTTCTTTTTTTGACGAGGAACAACATGCATTCCAATAGCTAGTGGTCACGGACAAATTGCCGGCCACAGCACCGATTACATCAGTGGGGAAATTGGAGGTCCACACTTGGTGGTTCTCACTTAAACTACTCACACCCAAACTTGCCAGCGTGTGAGCTGGTGCATTACAAATATGTGGACAAAACTCCACTTTGGTATCTATGAAACCCATCTGCAGCAAATACTTAATTTCACGGTAGAGGATTCCCAGACTAGCTCTATCTAGAGAGCTAGGCAGCACAGCATGCTTGAGCGGGTGGTAGTCGGTACAGAAAATGACACGACCCATCCCAAATCCCTCCGCAAGAGATATAACCTTCATCATTGCAAGAGCTTCCGCATGAATAGCCTGTGAAAGGCCTGCTAATTTCCCGGCTGCTGCAAACAAAACATCTCCCTTTGAATCTCTAGCTATACAGCCCCATCCACCTTCCCTTGTTGCCTCAAAATAAGCTGCATCTGAGTTAATCATAACCCAATTTGAAGGGGGTGGCTTCCATTTGGGATTTGTTGCAACGTTAGGTTTCACCAGAGGAGAGAAAAAATCTGTCCACGCATTAACAGTCAGATTTAGCTAAGCAGCAAACACTACCAGCCCAGTCTATCTCTCATCATGCCTTACTTTGTTCATTCCTGTCCACCGTTTCCACAAGAGGCATATCACTTCCAGTTTCTTCCCTTCCTCCAGGGCAAAGATGCCCTCAAGGACTTCCAGGGAAGTTGGTTGTTGCATCAGAGCTCTTCTTTCATTTTCCAGTTCTGCAGCTCTCCACAATGCTTTGACATATTTGCATCGAAAAAAGAAGTGACCTCCATCTTCAAAATAACCGCCGCATACGGTGCATCTAGTGTCAAGCTCGACACCTCGCCTCTGAATATTCATATGGAGAGGATGACTGTTGTGGCCCCAACATCCACATAAAATGGTGTACCTTCCCGGGACATTTGACATTCCAAAGAGCCTTCCAGACTGCATGTCTCCACCCATTACCACTTGTCGCTTCACCCGCCGGTCTGTAAGCTTGCTTCTGCATCATCTCAGTGTGTACATAATAAGCCGGCTTGACTGAAAACAAACCCTTCGAGTCAAAATGCCACGCTATGAAATCGTCGTATTGTTCGCACAAAGGAATACTTAAGATTTTTTGTACATCTGTTTGCTGGAATGTTTACCTCACAAGATCAACATCCCATGAGTGTGAGACCGGATTGATCAATTTTGAAACACGTGTGAGTAGGTGGCACCTTGTCCTGTTAAAGGCATTCTTGACATATCCCTAGGAATCCAAGGATCAATCCATATCCTCGCCCTCTCGCCAGATCCGATTCTCCAGATATACCCTTCTTTCACAATCTCCAAACCTTTGAGAATACTTCTCCAGTTATAACTCATATTCGTGACTAGAGCAGCAGAAAGAATGTCATTGTTTGGGTAGTACTTGGCTCGAAGGACCCTTGCACACAAAGATTCAGGGCACTGAATTAGTCTCCAAGCTTGTCTTGCAAGCATCGCAAGGTTACATAGGTAGACCAAGTTATTTCCCATTAGTAGTTTATTGTTGCAAGCCCAAGATCTGCATCACTGAATGCTTGGTCTATGTTGAAATATATTACTTTTGGATGAGTCCACGCCTTTGCGCATAATGGCTAGGTCCACCCTGAGATGCACACGCCCTCCTCCCCCTGTAAGAATCCTAGGTAGGTTTAATATATTTAGAATATAGGGCAAAGTACACGCTTAAGCGCTTGCGACGGGTGTCGAACTAACAACCTGGCCATGCATCAAACCGATGCTAACCAAATGACCCAGTGACTAACGACAGCTTGAAGGCAGCGCTAATGTTTGAAGTACTAATTAAAGCTGCAGATCCTAGTGTTTTTTTTAGTGATTGTGCTAGAGATTATACATACGGTTTATCATAACTCATGAACCTGACTCATCTATTATATATCTACACCGAATACCTACCTAATAGTCTATGTTTATCTATATATCACCTAAAATCCAAGGGGTTATTGCTTCTTGCGGTACGTCACGTAAATCTTACCTCTTATCTTATCTTATCTTACCTTACTAATAAAGCACGGATTGTTTCTGGTCGTCCGTCACGCCATTTTACAAATAAACCCCTCGGTTTTCTGTAAATCAACCCGCAGTATACGTTTAAGTTATAACCGAATCGTTTTTCTCATTTTCTCAGAAAACCCCTGACGTTTTAGACAATCAACCCGCCGTCCATATTTAAGTCAGCCGAAACGTTTTTTTAGTTTTAACAGAAAACTCCTTGACGTTTCGGTTAATCAATCTACAGTTTATGTAAAATAAGATTATTCATATCTTTTAAACCGTAACTTAAATTTTAACATGTTATATATGAAACTTGATTAGAAAAATATGTAGAATCTAAATATGAAGTTATTTTTAGCTGTTAAATATTTCTAAAATATAATTTTTGGTGCAAACTTAATATATAGTGTACGGTCTGTTTTTTTTTGTACCGTCGGTTATTCAAATTGCAAATAAACATCTATTAAAACTAGAGTGAGAGAAAAAAACATCGAGAACCATGCATGCACAACTATGAAAAACCTTGCAGGAAAAAAACAACATACTTTTTATCTTATTCCAAGCGAGTGTGCGCATGTGCGCGCGCGCAAAAGAGAGAGACATTAAGACTAACCACATTCAAACGTGTTTTCATTGTGTGAGCACAGAGTTCACTGTCGGCAACACAAATGTGATGCCATGTGAAACTAAAAGACGTGGGCCTATTAATGTCTTGAGTCATGGTTATTGGGTTAAGAGTGTGTGTTATTTTCTTTCCCGTTGCAATGCATGGGCTTTTTTTTCGAGCGAGTGTGTGAGTATAGAGGAAATACAAATGTGATGCCATGTGAAACTAAAAGACACGGGCCTATTAAGGTCTTGAGTCATGGTTATTGGGTTAAGAACGTGTGTTATTTTCTTTTCCATTGCAACGCACGGGTTTTTTTGCTAGTTATTTCTAAAGTTGCAAAATATTATCCACCAATGCCACCTATAAATAATAAAAAAATGTTCCACAAAGGGGATTCCCCTACCAGATCCGGCCCATGCAGTAGGGACCTGCTATATTGCACTATGCGCGCTGGGAAAAGACGCGGCGCACCCGTTTGTACCGACACATGTCCAGGCGGCCTTTTTTTTTCTTTTCATTTTTTATACTTTAAATACTTTGGGACTTCAAGAAAGTTCCAATAGTTTTAAAAATTGAGAATTTTGAAATAAAATGTTTAATGAATCATAAAATGTTTGTGGATTCAGAAAATGTTCGTGATTTTATAAAAAAAATGCTTATTAAAAAATGTTTGAAATTTTGAAAAAACAATGTTTAGGAAATCAAAAAAAGGTTCATGATTTTTATAAAAGTTCATGTATTAAAAAATAATAATGAAATTCAACACAATTCACCAATTCAGATAAGTCCATGAATAGAAAAATAACCTAAAATAATTGTTAGTGTCTTACAAAATTGTTTATTCTTTCATAAAATGTTCGCTGATTCGAAAAATGATCATGCATTTCAAAAAATATTCACTAAATCAAAAAATATTCCTGACTTTCAAAATAAATTCCATAAATTTCCAAAATAATGTTCGTCCAATCTAGAAATGTTTGCTGGTTCAAGAAAAAAGTTAAAAAAATGTTCACAATTTTAAAAAATATTTACGAATAGTATAAAATGTTCATGAATTCAAAATTTTCTTGATTTTAGAAAATGTTCAAAATTTTGTGCAAGTGTTCATGAATTTTAAAAATGTTCACGAGTTTAAAATATTATCATGGATATTGAGGATTATGATTATTTTTCTTCCATTGTTACGCACTGGCCCTTTTGCTAGTCTATACATAATAATAAAGGGGTTATTGCTTCTGGCGGTACATCATGAAAATTGCCTCCAAAGTTGTGAAATATTATCCATCAATGCAATCTATAAGTTTTTTTTGAGAAATGTCACCCCATATTATTCAACCAAGACCTTACATGGCATACAAATGAAATCGGGGGGATCTACTAGCCACACATGGCACCCCATAGGTATAGGGTAACAGAAGCCTTTGCGAGGTCATGCACCTCCCAAATGTGCTCTCTCTTCTCATGCTCAAAGTGAACTTGGACGAATTCTTCCATCTTCATCTTTATATCTTGAAAAATCGCCATGTTTGGACCCATGTACGCGCCCTTAAGATGAGCTATAGTTGCAGCACAATCGGTAGCAATATGGATTCTGCTCAGGTAAAGATCAGAAGCCTGATTAAGAGCCTCACTAAAGGCCATCGCCTCAAGAATTTCTGGTTGGACAAAATCATGTGTTACTAACACAGATGCTCCAACAAAGGACCCCTGTCATCCTTACAAATGACATCACATGACCCCTTGTCTTGGTTCCTGCTAACTGTAGCGTCGACATTTAGCTTCATGCATCCCTGGGTAGGGGCTCTCCAACTTCTCCCTTGTCACCGAATTGTAGCCGAAGAACTTGCTAAGATGGCCACCCTTCGAGGAATTAAAAATTGATCCCCAAGGAACTTCTGAATAAAATTAAACATGGTGAGAGGTGAGTGAAAAATATATTCATGTATTTCCTTCCTGCGCGCCGACCATATAGCCCACAGAGCAATCAGGATCTGAAAGAATTTCTCCTCCCTTGTTGATTCCATGAGCTCCATCAACCACAGCCTCGCATCAGCATGCCCACAAGCAATGATATGTTCAACCAGCTCTTCATCTAACTTGTTGCAGTCTAGTAATGCATGACGCCATGAATCTTTAGCATTGTTGCATATCTGACACACGTTAGAGTCAGTCATATTCCTTTGGTGATGAACTACCTCTGTCGGGGTTGAATTTCGTGCAAGTCGCCACACGAAATTTTTCACATTCCAGGAACCTTAACCTTCCAAAGCTTCTTCCACTCCTGGTGCACCTCTTTTGTGTTTGACGGTGAAGGTCATCCATCAAGCCATGCCTCCCTCCTATATTTTGTATCGATCAGCAACCGGTAAGCTGATCTAACAGTAAAAAACCTGCTCATGTCGTAGTTCCATGCCCAACTATCTTCCAGATTATGCGAGCTTAAAGGGGTGTTCAACACAACTTGAGCATCCGGAGGTTGAAGATGTTCCCGGACCTTTTGATGATTCCAAATTTTCATTGCTCCATCGATCAAGTCAGACACCAGGATTAGAGGATTTGGACTCCTCGGGCGAAGGGCCCTTAACATGAAATCTCGTGGGATCCAATTGTCCTCCCAAAGCTTATATAGCCAACACGTTTTATAGGCCCCTGTTTCAAAACGATGACACCCGCACACACTGCCCCCCATACTTGTGATGGGTGGTTTCCCAGTTCAGCTTGCAACACATCACCATGAGCATAATACACCGAGCATAAGATCCATGCACTAAGAGACGCAGGGTCTTCAATCAGCCTCCGGGTTTGCTTGGCTAGCATTGCAAGGTTGAAAAGTTCTGTATCTCTAAAGCCTAGCCCACTTTGGTATTTTGGCATAGTTAGAACATCCCAGAAACCCATGCTACCTTTTGCTCAACGTTCTTGCTGTCCTAGAAAATTTTCTCAGCATCGTGTCAATGTGTTGCATAAACCTCTTGGAAGGAGAAAAAAGGACATGGAGAACGTAGGGACGGCTTGAGCCACGGACTAGAATCTCCTTACCGGCCGAAGCCATGCACCTCTCAATCCATCCACGTACTTTGCCCCCATAGTCAATCCTTTACTTCACTGGCTCCATATGGGGCATTGAGCATTGCATTGCTATCTATAAGTGGTAAAAAAATGTTTCACACAGGTGAATCCTCCGGCTGGGCCAAACCCATGCAGTATGGACCTCCTATAGTGCGCTCTTCGGGTTGGAAGACGCATTGTGCCTGTTTGGGCCGGTCCATGTCCTAGTGGCCTGTTTTTAAAACTTCCTTTTTATTTTTTATTTTATGTTTCCTTTTTCTACTTTAAATAATTTAGGAATTCAAAATATTCCCAAAATTACAAAAATCAAAATTTTGAAATAAAATCATCAAATGTTTTTAGATTCAAAACATGTTTGTGATTTTCTATAAAATTGTTAGCTTAATTGAAATATGTGCGTATTTTTTAGGAAATGTTCGAGAATTCAAAAAGTGTTCATGGTATTTTAAAAGGTTTAGGTATTAAAGAAATGTAATGAATTTGAACAAAATTTTATAAATTCAAAAAAATCATGAATGCAAAAATATCCTAAAAATTCAAAAACTGACCGGCAACTTACAAAATAGCTTATTCCTTCATAAAATGTTCGCTGATTCAAAAATTAATTAAGCATCTCAGGAAATGTTTGTTAAATCAAAAAATGTACGTTCAATCAAAAAAATGTCCATCAATATCCAAAAAAAAAAGTTCATCCATTCTAGAAATGCTCGCCGATTCAAGAGAATTGTTAAAAGAATGTTCACAACTTTAAAAATGTTTGCGAATAGTATAATTTGTTCATGAATTCAAAAAATATTCTTGATTTTAGAAAATTTGAAAATTTGTAAAAGTGTTAGCAAATTTGAAAAAAAAATCACGGTTTCAAATATGTGCACGAGTTAAGAAAAATATTCATGATTTTATGAAATTGAGAGTTGTAGTGATTGTCACTTATGCAGCAAAATATGGTCATGGCCATTAGACATTATGAAAAAAAATCTCCCATCGCAGCGCACGAGCTATTTTGTTTGTATATATCTAATAATAAAAGGGCTATTGATTCTGGTGGTACGTCGTGGGAATTGCCCTCAAATTACAAAATATTACCAACCAACGCCACATATAAGTGATAAAAAAACATTTTACACAGGGGAATCAGCCTCCTACGGCAACCCATGCAGTAGGGACCTCCTATATTGTGCTCTCCCGCTGGTAGAACATGATGCGCACTCGTTTTGGCCAGACCATGTCCGGACGGCTTGTTTTTAAAATTTAGTCTTTTACTTTTTACTTTTTTCTAGTTGAAATAATTTAGGACTTCAAACAATTTAGAAAAATTCAAAAAATGATAATTTTAAAATAACATGTTTAATAAATCATAAAATGATTGTGGATACAAAAACTGTTCATGATTTTGTAAAAAAAATTCGCTTATTCAATAAGTGCTCATAAATGGTAAAATATCATGATTTTCAGGAAAAAAAATCTTGTACTAAAACATCTTAATGAAATTGAACAAATTTCACCAATTCAATAAGTTCTCATAAATGGTAAAATATCTTCAAAATTCAAAAACTGTTCGTGACTTACAAAATAGTTTATTCATTCATAAAATGTTCAATCATTCAAAAAATGATCCTGCATTTCAAAAAATATTCGTTAAATCAAAAAATTCATCAATTTTAGAATTGTTTCTCGATTCAAGAAACCTGTTTAAAAACTAATCACAATTTTAAGAAAAGTGTATGGGAATTGAATAAAATGCTGATGATTTCAAAAAATGTTCGATTTTAGAAAATGTTCAAAAATTAATAATTTTTTCATGAATTTGAAAAATGATCACAATTTCAAGTACGTTCACGAGTTTGAAAAAATGTTCATCATTTCACGAAATTGAGAGTGATAGTATATATCTCGATGATGCAACAAACTGTAGTCAATGGCCTTTGAGATTTTTGTTTCCCGTCGCAGCGTACCGGACCTTTTGCTAGTAATAATAAAGGGGTTATTGGTTCTTGCGGTACTTCACGAAAATTTCCGTCAAAGTCGCAAAATATTGCCCACCAATGCCAGTTTTTTTCGACATACCAATGCCACCTATAAGTGCTAAAAAAAATCACACAGGGGAATCCCCGCCTGAGCCGGGCCATGCTGTAGGGACATGATATACTGCGCTCTGCATGCAGGGAGTAGATGTAGCACGCCCGTTTTGGCCGGCCCATGTCCCAGCGGCCCATTTACTTTTCTGTTTTTTTCTCTACTATAAATAATTTGGGACGTCGAAAAATTTGCAAAAAATTTGAAAAGGAGAATTTTGAAATAAAATGTTGAGAAATCATACAATGTTTGCGGATTTAAAAGTTCACGATTTGATAAGAAATCCGTATAAAAAAATGTTCAGAGTTTTGAAACCAAATCTTCGGAAAATAAAAAAAATGTTCATCATTTGTTTTGAAAGTTCGTGTATTAAAAAAGTTAACGAAATTGAACTAAGTTTTGCCAATTCCAAAAAGTTCTTCAATGGAAAAATATTCTAGAATTGAAAAAACTATTCATGACTCATAAAATATTTTATTCATTCATAAAATGTTCTCTAGTTCAATAAATGATCATGCATTTTAAAAAATGATTGTTAAATAAAAAATCGTTAAATCTAAAACAATTCTTGACTTTCAAATATTGTTCCACAAATTTCCAAAATAATGTTCGTCCATTCTAGATATGTTTGCCGATTTGAACGAATTGTTAAAAAAATTCCACAGCTTTAAAAAAATGTTTGTAAATGTATAAAATGTTCATGAAATCAAAAAATGTTCTCGGTTTTTTAAAATTTGTAAATGTGTTCATGAATTAAAGAAGTGTTCACGATTTCAAATATGTTCACGAGTTTAGAAAAATGTACATCATTTTACTAAATTGAGAGTGATATTGTATCTCGATGATGCAGCAAAATGTGATCATGGTCAGTGGAGATTATGATTTTATTCTCCCGTTGTAACGCACGGACCCTTTGCTAGTATATTATTAAAATGGTAGAAAATTAATGATTAAGATGCATCAATGTTAAACTGTGAGATTTCAATGACTTAGATTCAATATGGGACTTAACATAGATCTCATCTACGGTTCCATAGAAAAAGTACAAGACACGCGTCCATAAAGATTCCTCTTATACACGCTTAAACCTCCCACGCTGGATTTCAATCAGGAGAAAAAAAAAGGCACGCATGCCCCAGAGCCTTGGTCACCCATGCTGTAGTCTTGGTCGCGCGTGCTGAATTATTTCTTTACCTACTCAATCACTCAAAGAGAACCCAAATGTCCCAAATAAGAGCCATTAGGCAAAGAAATAATGCAGCACGCGTGCTGAAGCATATGGTCTACTGCTGGCGGTCATGGCGGTAGAAGCTCTTCGTATCGCAATGCATACTTCCTCACAGATTCGCAGTGAGACTATATCCGATGGTCATGTCTAAAATTGTATACACCAACCAACTGAAAGAAACCAAATGCTTAACCGATGATAATTTGTTAAGTATTTTTTTCTAATCATGGAAAACTTTTAGTTATGTACTACTAGTAAATATGCCCGTGCGTTGCAACGGGAGAAAACAAACTCTACATGCCCTTACCTAATAAGTATGGCTAAAGACCTCACCCTTCACGGCCCACGTTGACCTACCCGACACACATAAATTTATCCTTATTCGCTCCTCGGGCCAAACCCTTGCCACTCCACTCCACTTCGTCACCCAAACTCCCGTCCGGCGATTTTTGGCCTTCTCCGGCATGGCAGGTAGAGAATTCGAGCCCTACACTTCCAGATCCATTGATTCGGTGCTCGTTGCACAGGGCCCCGAGGAGGAGATGACGTCGCCGCTCCCTGGAGGAGGCCGCTCGACGGTAGTGCTTAGACTTTTTCTATCGAGATCCATTGCTTCCACCCAAATGGCGCATGGATCTGCCGCGAGGTGTGTCCCGATGACGACGGAAGCCCTCGTGACAGTGGACGTTCGTGAGGCAGTGTTGCATTATCCGGTGCCCGGTATGGTGTACCAGTCCAGGCGCCGCTACCGCGTCATGGTGGACGTCGCTGGCTCCTTCCAAGACGGATCAATCATCGATCTCACGTCCACTGACATCGCGAAGGTTCTGGACTCTGACGAGGAAGAGTGGGACATGGGAGACGGCCGCACCTTGAGTCTTGCGAGCCGGTGCATGCCGGTGCATGTCCCATGTCCTATTCTATCTCGCCGGTGACCGGAGCAACACTTTGAGGGGTGCAGTCGACCGTCGGATATGGACACGGCGGACGTACAGGCTCTGCTTAGATTAGGTTTTAGGTGTCGTAATAGTATGGATTTATTAATTTCTTAATTGAATTGAGGTATCCCGTTGTGGAAGAAATTATTTGAGGCATGACCGGTCAGTGTCCACGGACGCGTCCTCGTAGGCATTTGAGGGGTCGGATTTGCTGTATCCGGCTGAAGATGCTCTTAGTATGGGCTCTACTTCGATTAGGTTTTACGTGTCATGTAATAGTATGCATTTATTAGATTTCTTAGTTAAATTGAGGTATCCAGTCAGTGCCATGGACGTGCTTTCGTTGTTGTTTGAGGGGTCGAATTTGCTGTATTCGGCTCAAGATGCTCTTAGTACGTGTTTATCCTGTCCCCGGCGTACCACATGTTTGCCTCGTGTCACAAGCTCCTTTTGGTAAGTGGGCGGCCACGGGCTCCACGCAGTAGCTCTTGGTCACGTGGTTGAGGCCACACATCCTTTCCCTAATGAGGAGAGAGGATTCCAGAGGAGGAATCCTCTCTGCACCTCGACACCACACGACCCCGCTGCCATCAGAGACACTTTGGTTCAATGTGACAATGCATAAATTCAAAAGATTGCTTGATTTGTTTTCTTTCCTTTTTTTTAGAGAAATTGATTGTATGAACCAGTCGCAGCGTCAAATTGTATTTGTATGAACTATGCATCAATGTATTTTTAGGATCACAGCCCAAGGCACAAAAACCAGTTGCTGTAAATGGTATAAATACAGAACCTGATAATAGTCTTTCATTTAGATGCTACAATTTCTGGTGGCGGCTCGCACAGCTTGCACCATGTTTTTCTTTAACTTCTTCCCTTCCTTTTTATTTCTCTGTCATGTATCATGTGTGTTCCAATTCGAGTCCCTATAAATAATCGAGGGTCTTTCTCCTAGTTCTTTCCTTCCCTTTTACTTCTTTGTCACGTCTCATGTCGTTTGAGATGCAGTTGTCCTCAAAGCAATTTTCTTCCTTTATTTCTCTGTCACGTCGGTCCTTAACCTGGGCTCATTGATTTTCAAGTTAGCTCCTTAATACCGAGAAAATCAAAGACATATATGAACTGGAGAAATTGTGTGTAAGAAACCGAGGCGGGACTATTGTAGAACAATCTTTGCTTGCAGCCGAGGTGGGCTAGCTCGATTGGTTTTAATAATTTTAGAAGGTGAAAGGATTAGAAATTTAGAGAAATGCATCTTGCTTTATTAGTAGGTAATAGATGTAGATGTGTCTGCTACTCCTAAGATAGTTGTTTAAATCTGATCTGTTGTTTCTAGAATATGTGGATGACTGAATCATGTCAAGATTTGGCCTCGTGTATGCTATCTTCTATTTCTAACCATAGAACACCGAGGTATCTTTGGAAAGGAAATAACATGATGAGCATTGAACCTGACTGTGAGTGAATAACCACCACCCCCTAACTAAAAAAGTAATGATATTGGCATCTATATTACCGAAAGTACAGTACACATAAGCTATATATACTTTCAGTTTTACTACTGGGAAAGGCTTGTTACACTTCAGTATACACAATAGTACATGCTTTAACCTGTCAAATATGTATTGTCATAAACAAAGAAAAATGTATTTGATTTGCCATGGAACTGCTTGAAATCGAAGATATGGACAATGGTGCAGCACACAAATCAAATCAGCATCACATCTTAAACTGAGGTATGTTTATGATCAGTCTGAAACTCGAATCGATAGGCTGAATATACACAATGAAACACAGGTTTTAGTGAGATTCTCAGATTCACACAGGAAAGTTGCTTGGAACTTTAACTGAAAAAAATCATGTTATTATTTAGACCCCTTTGTAGTGGAGCATATGTATAATGTGAGAAGTAGATATAGGATAAACATATAGCTAGGAGTATAAGGATTTTTTGCACTTGTCAGAGTAAATATATTTGAATAGCTCTACTTCTAACTCAGCTAACCAATCAACATCATATATTTATTAGAACTGTCATAAACTCTGAAGGTATATCCTGTAGTACTAAAATTTTTTTGCCTTTAGGAATTTAGTCTGCTGCTGTGAAGTTCAAAGCAATTTTGTTCATTCTCCGACTCCTGCATTCTTTTCAATTGTCGTGCAGAAAAAGGGGATTTGAAAATAAAGGTTCCATGGCATGCAGAAACAGAGCATGTGGTTGGATCAACAATAGAACAACCTACGGTATATGCTTCATTTTGTTTGGATTCAGAAAATCTGTATGCTGTCTGTAATTCAGAAATTGATTGCTTCATTCACGCATGCGCTACTGCTATTTCATATACAGGGGATCAGGGAGGAGAGCAGCAGCCTGCTGCTTCTTGGTTACTGCTCCCTCTGTTGATCAGGGAGTACTACACATCTATACAGAGAACACAAAGAACAGAAGGCTGATGCAGTGATGCTTGCTGCTTTCAAGGGGATACATACCTCTGTTGTGGCAGCAGCCCTCTGCTTCTGCTGCCCGTTGCCGCTGCTGCCTCCCGCTTCTGCCCTCTGCTGCTGCTGCCCGCTGCCTCTGCTTGCAACCGCTGCTGCTGCTTGTCATTGCTCCTTGCCGCGAGCTCGACGGCGTCCATGTAGGAGCTCCCCTGCCCGCGCGTCGTCTCCGACCCGTGTGCCTCCTCCTCGTCCCTGCGCAGCAACAACAGCTCCTCCAGGCCGCCCTGCCTCTCTTCCTTCTCCCTTTCTCCTTCCTCCCCTGGCTCTTCTTCTTGTCTCTCTCTCTCACACCAACTCACTCTTTCTCTGTTACCTACAGGAGGCCGACGCCGAACTGCAAGCAGCCGCCGCCTGGAGGTTCTCCGCCGCCGGAGCCCTCCTCCTCGCCCACGTCACCGGCGTCCATCCTCGTCGGATCCGGTTCCGCCGGGACACGATCGCTGCTTTATTAGTATATATATAGGGAAAGATGAGCTGCGTGGATCACGGTGGATTCCCATTTCAATATAATCTAATTTGAAAAACAAAACAAAACATGGTAAGCTGTTAGGTAAAGACATCAAAAGCTTACACAATATTTAGTGCGCTAGAGTGTGCTACTATTCGAAGATTTCATGGATATACACGTCGACTGCTTCTAGCCATAACCACATGCGCATAAATTACCTTCAAGGTAAACATGACAGTTCCAAATTTAACAACACAATAGTTCCAAACTTGATAAGACAATAGATAGGTTCAGGTTCAACCTTGTGGCGCCCTGGATTGTTTAGCCCTATGACATTCCGGTTGTAAATCACACAGTTGCAATTATCCATTAACTATATGTCAAACACACTTGGAAGTGTTACATTGAGGCGAAACATAAGTAGGCTGACTTTGACGGAAACATAGTACTCCCTCTGTAAACTAATATAAGAGCGTTTAGATTACTAAAATAGTGATCTAAACACTCTTATATTAGTTTACCGAGGGAGTACTAAGGAAAGAACAACTGAACCTGAAGAACAGAGATACAGACCAGGGCTCGTTCCTGTTGAGCTAAACAGAACAGCGCTTGTTCTCAATCCAATTGATGCTACAAGGGTCATCAATTTTCAACCCAATTGATGCAAGAAGGATCCTGTTAATATCTATGAACTATGATACCTTTGAGCACTTTCTTGCTGGCACTACTCCAATGAACCCCACTGGAGTGAGCATAGAAAGCTGCATGCCCAATACCAAATCCAATACAGACATCCAAACGCAGCGTAATGATTTAGCACAAAGCCTAGCCAAGATTGGGCGTATAGTAGTGTTCTGGTGTTATGTGCGACAGCCAGTTATCAAGAACAACCCACTTCTGCAGGTGTATAAAAACTACAGGTTATCTCCGCCTCAACATCATACAGCGCTATCTCAAGATTAGCCTCACAGCATCATTCAACACAAACATGATAAACTCTATACCCTTGGAACCATATACCATTACCACACCAAAATACTTGCACCCAGGAACAACCGTAGAGCATGGACAGCAGCAAATAGGGCAATATATAAGGTAGATTTCATTGCGCTGACAAAACGATCTCAAAGTGTACCAAAACTCAAAAGCAATTCAACATTACTGGTGGCACAGTGTGCCCCCCTGGACATAGTGAACTTGAATATAACAGCAACACCTCAGTCTACTGGACTAAAAACAGACATGGAACACATGATAATGATAAATCAGGTGTTTGTCGCCCTGGTGAAGATCTGCTGGCTTGAGTGGATTGACACCATCCTGATGAGTCCCCTCTCCATCAGGTCCTTGATAGCCCTGCGAGCCAGAGACCCATTGATCTGCAGGTATATAACCACAGGCAGGGTGAGATCATCAAGTTTGTAGTGTGCATAAATGTACATGCCTGAAGAGTTCAGTTTATTAAATTGAGTGAGATGACAAATAGGAAGCGCATACATACATGAAACGGGGAACTGCCAAACACTTGCCGTGCACACATCAATAGTTGTAATCCATGTTAACAATTCATAGACCGACAACATATGTTCCGTTGCATGATACTACTACAGTTGCAAACTTGCAATCTAATAATAAGGCATGTAGGCACAGCCGTGGATAGCAAAATGTGGAGACAAGTTACTGAAGCATTCAACAGCATCAACCAACCACATTACCTCCATGAATCAACCATTAAATCTATGAATAAACGGTAAACATGGGTATACTGCACATGTAAAAATCAGATTGTGCAATTTCTATGACAATATGCAATTGGCACACCAAGCAAAATCTGAGGATGCACTAAACTGAGCATCACACTGCACAAAAACTATCGGCACAGATGGAGAAGCCAAAACCGGCATCCAATAGGACACGCAATCAATTCATAACATAATCATATAGTAGTATGTTCATGCCCTTGTTCAGAGTACTACTGACTGACCCCAAAACAGATAATCACGATTCACATGGAAGAACTTCACCAGGAGCCATGGCGCATCACACACATACATATCATACCATCCCGGGATCTCAATTCTCACGGGAAGAAAGCAAGCAAGAAGGAGGGAGGATGGCGAGCGGGCGTTACCCTGAGGCGCTCGGAGAGGACGGAGGGCGTGATCTGCTTGTACTTGGGCACCTCGGTGAGCAGCTTGTCGTAGGTGGCCTGGTCGAACAGCACCGCGTTGTTCACCTTCTCCTTTTGCTTGCCCTTGCTCCACTTCTTCTTCTTCTGCTTGCCGCCGCCGGACTTGGCCGGCTTGGACGACGCCGCCGGGGCCTTCTCCTTCTTGGGTGCCTGCGAGGAGACACGAGCGGGTGTCAGCGCGCGTCCGGTGTGGCGACGTGCGGCGGCCGGGATGGCGCACGTACCATGGCTGACGGCGGTGGCGCGGCGGCGGGAGCGGGAGCGGCGAAGAGTAGGAGGAGACGGCGGCGGCGGCGGGGAGGAGGAGAAGAGATGGATTGCGGGGAGGAGGAGGGGGTATATAAGTCGGATGGAGGCTAGGGTTCCTCCGTGGGCTGTTGGGCCGCATGCGCTGGGCTCGTTCTGCGGAGTTTATCCATCCGAGTCCATTAACCCTCCAAAAAAATATGAGTCCATTTGAAGTTTCTTATTTTGCTCGATTTTTCTTTTGAAGTTTCTTATACATTCAAAAACCATCCCCGTGTGCGTGCATGTGCAGTGGAAGTATCTAAAAAATGTGTGTTTGCAAGGGTGTAAAGGGAAAAGAGGCTCCATCGTATGAAACCTCCTCTCAGAATTTGTGACAAGCTTTGACCACGACTTTTTTAGAAGAAAAAAAGCCATCGTCCCACATTAAATTAATGAAACCCTTACGGATAACCATACAACACCACTACAAACACACACACAACAAAGAGGGAAAATAAAAACGACATGATACAACGGCGTCGGCGAACAACCACAACCCCAGACAAACAACAAGGCGGACTGATGCGACATCGCTTGGAGTCATCTAGGTTCTCATCCACAATCGGGCAACCGGATCTACATCCCAACTCGCCGCACCCTCGTCGGGGCTACGAAACCCTCAACACGAAGAGAAGAAGTCCACCACTGCACTTCGACCACAACGGCAATCGGCATTTCCATTAAAACGATGTTGCTGACGATCGGCCAAGATCGCCAACACAATGACAAAAGGCCAGGGCCGACCCGCATGTACAGTAAGGGACTTGGACATGCTAGAATCTGACAAAAGGGTGCTTGGATCTCCAGTTGAAATATAGGCAAGGGTGCAGTGTTGTGAGGCTATAACCTCCCTCCCCCCCCCCCCAAAATTATATTTTTAAATAATTGTTTATATTGGGGTACATGTATCCTATAATCATCGTTTTTATTTATAATAATCACATCTATGGTGTACTAAGACCTTATTTGTTGATGAAAATGCTCATTTTGATGTTTGTCTATACTTTACCAGTAGATGTGCAGGTCACAAACATCTTTGAATGGCCTTCAGCAAGCACCACGAGTGTGGTACCAAAACCGAGTAGAAGCTACATAACATGTAGTTAATTCTATCGGTTGCAGATACGTTGATGTCAATGCACAATAAATCGGGTATGGTATGGTACAACTCATTTACATGGATGATATCATTAAGGGATATATTTGACTCTGGCTCCTTTCACTCCAATCGTTGATTTTCTTCTATTATTTAAAAAGTAGAAAGTAGTTCCTTCAGCTTCAGTCAAAACTGCATAAGTGAACATATAACTTAGAGAAAGGGGAGCTAATCCAAATAATCTTAATTGCATAACAAAACCTCCTACATGCCGGTCTCTTAAACAAATTAAGCTAGCTAGAGGTGTCTGTTCATGAGTCCATGCTAAAGTCTCAACTAATTCCTGTCAATATCCATGCTAGGACAATACGTTGTCCCTCCAATGGATCCCTAACAAAAACGCATCATCTTAGCTGCATGGGCTCTAGGTTGTGGGGTTATCTTTTGTACCCTGTGACTACAACCACAAGGTCTGAATCAAGCGAAATGGATGAGGCGCAAGCGTTTTCTCGCCACTACTCTGTGTACCCTAAGTCAGCAACCTTTTTGGCACGCTAGCTAGCAAGTTCATTGCTTCAATGACATGAATTCAATCAAGTGGACAAATCCTATCGTGGAAAATATGGGCAATCAACTGGAAACTCAATAGTCTTACGCGGAAAGCACTCAACCGACCTTCTTCCTCTGAATTATATGAATGACAGAAATCATTCCTCACTTGTATTAACTTCATGAGTGAAGAGATAGACAAGGTGGCGAAAAGCATGAAACCAAATACTGCTCCAGGTCCAGATGGCTTCTAGGAATCTCAACAACTCCCTTTAGATCATCTAACTGTCCCGGCTTTCGAAGTCCTGCACAATAAAGAAGACGAGAGCATGCGACAAAAACAAATGTCCAAAGGAGACTTAATCAACTTCCTATGCTCAAATCCATGTAACTGGACCTCATCAATGATAGGCGGCCTTTCCATCGCAAATACATGTTGAAAATGAAAGTCTTGTTGAAAATAAAATCTTCATTCGGTATTTAGATCAAAAAAATCATGATAAAATGGTAATCTAAAAAGGGGATTGGCAATGATGCACTAAGTGTAGGTTTTGTGACAATGAGGAACCAATTCAACACTTATTCCTTCATTGCCCATTATCCAAATTATAAAAAATGTTCATGAATTAAAAAAGACTTCGCATTTTTTTAAATATTCTTGAATTAGAAAAACACAAATTCAAAAAGGTTTTCATTCATTTTAAAGTCGTTCATGAATTAAAAATATTTCTAAATTTTGAAAAATTTCACAAATTACAAAAATGTTCATTAATTTATTTATTTTTTGCTAATTTTCAAAATGTTTCCGAAATCAAAAAATATTCATGAATTTTAAAATTATTTCTAGATTTAAACAATGCTTCGGAATTTTCTTCGGGCTTATGGTTTGAAAATGTAAATATGTTCCAAAACCTTCCGAAAAATCAATGGAAAAAAGACAGAAAGATGTGAGCATGGCCCTCAATCGATGCACATATATTGTCCGTATGGTGGGTCAAAACTGGCAGAACCGGCCCATAAGGCGATTCGGGTGTGCATTTCTTTTATGGGCCAACTACTTGGAACGAGGATTTGGTGCGTCAAACTTTTATTCTAATGGATGCAGAGTTGATCTTGGGCATTTCATTGTGTACATGCAACATGCAATTTTTAATTTGCTCATGGGCACATGATAAGAAAGGGCATTTTTCGGTGCGTTCTGGATATAACATGTTGATTCAAACTAAAAAGGAACGCGAACCAGGATTCTTGGTGTCACACATTGATTGATTGTTCTATGTCCAAATGTGTCTGGGCCCTCTCAAAAGATGAAGTGGTGTAGCATATGATCGAAACGGAGAAAGGGAATGCCGAGCATTGGTTGTTCACATTGATGGGCTCGTTGTCGCATGTGGATTTCAGCAGGCATGTGTCACACTTTGGGCAATTTGGATGACTCATCGAAAGGTTATTCATGAAAATATTTTTCAGCCACCAATGTCCACCCATATGTTTGTGATCTTGATCAAATCACTAAGAAAGAGATGAAGCCTAATTATTCTACAGTGCGTGAAACTTCTGGACGACATGATTGACGTTGCCATACACCAGGTGTACCCAACCTCCGGAGAACAAGGTCATCAGGCTTGCCTCAGAGTCTGAACATAGCCTAGGCCCCTCACCACTAACGTTACACCTCCTCCACTACAGAACGAATCTCTATGAGATGTAGGCTGAACCATCTGGTGCTCCAAGGCTGGAGCGACCGCTGGGTGCTGGCGTCGAACGCTACAAGGCCACTCGTCGGGGTACTGCAGACAACCGCCGATATCTCCCGTCTTGTAACAAGTGCCATGTTGCAATGGCGACGCGGCGAAGGAAGAGAAGAGACGGCAGGCCATGGACAAGGGATGTTGTTGCTCAGATGAGTTTTTGAAAGAACAACGGAGTAGCAAACGATGGCGAAAACAACGGCGGTGCTGCTAGGACATCATCTTTCAACGCGGCTGGAGATGCTGTTGCACTTTTTGCAATATGCCTCTTGTTGCAGAAAATTAGACGCAATGGGAGATATTGTTGCGATTTTTGTAATAAGGGTCCTGTTGCAGAAAATTAGAGAAGAAAAAGTTTTGCAACATGGGTCTTATTGTAGAAAATTAGAGAAGTGGAGGTTTGCAACAAGGGTCTTGTTGTGGAAAATTCAAGAATAACAGGTTTTGTAACAAGGGTCTTGTTACAGAAAAAGTAAAGAAGAAAAATGATACGGCAGCTCACATCATCGAATCAGATGGCTCGCGAGGTGGCAATTCTTTTAAAAAGATCTGCCGACCGATGCATATCATGCCCCTTCTGTTATGTCCCTTGCATCTCACTAATTCTCTATCTCCTTTTTCTTCCTGTGTAATTTGAAGTTTATATACGTGTGGTTATAACTTTGGCTCACCTAATGAAGAAGGTCCACGATAGTGCAGCATGAGGAGCTCATGGAATGGGCAGTTGAACCGCTCAGGCTGTAATGTGTGTTATTGCTTTGTGATTTGGAGAAGACATGGTAATCTGGCGACTAGCGTATGTATTGTACATGGTAATCTGGCGACTCGCATGTGTACTGCTATTATGCACTGGCCTATTACCAGATAAATATAAATGCCCTTAATCTACCATAGCACAATATGTTGTATGGATTGAATCAAATGAAAATCTTCGAGTGAATTGCGAAAAACCATCACATTCGCTTCATATATTTGGAATTGTCATCACTTTACCTACAAAAACAAAATTCTATCGGTTCAGTGGTAGATCTTTTCGCAATAAAGCAAAGGCCAAGGCGAGGTTCAACAGCCGGATAAAGCACATGCGTTATATGTCCACGAGCTGCTTGTCGTGGAGCCGAAAGATGTGGTGTTGTCTTTACAAGGGTTCTCGCCACGGGCTGACCAATGGTAGATCCAAGAGTTTCTATGCAGGCATTGTGCTCCTGAGCACTTCTACGCCATGCTGACTGATACAGCTTTATCATACCTATAATTTTTGATTGTTTCATGTCAATATTCTACAATTTTCACATACTTTTGGTAATATTTTATATTATTTCTGGGACTAACATATTGATTGAGTGTGAGTGTCAGTTCCTGTTTGTTGCTTGTTTTTTGTTTCGCAAAATATCCATATCAAACGAAGTCCAAATGCAATAAAAATTTACGGAGATTTATTTTGAAATATATGTGATTTTTGGAGAAAAAAAATCAACGCGAGACGATGCTCGAGGGACCCACAAGCCCAAGGGGCGCACCCCCCTACCTAGGGCGCGCCTGGCAGGCTTGTGGCACCCTTGTAAGGCGGGTTGGTGCCCTTCTTTGGCTGCAAGAAAATTAATATTCGGATAAAAATCGTGTTAAAATTTCATCCCAATCGAAGTTACAGATCTCCGGAAATTGAAGAAACAATTTTCGGCCAGAAAACAGGAATGCGAAATAGAAGAGAACAAAGAGAGAGATCCAATCTCGGAGGGGCTCCTGCCCTCCGGGAGCATGGAGACCAAGGACCACAAGGGAATCCTTCTCCCATCTAGGGGGAGGCCTAGGAAGAAGAAGGAGGGGACTCTTTCCCCCTCTCTCTCGGTGGCGCCAGAACGCTGCCAGGGCTATCATCGTGTGATGGTGATCTACACCAACAACTCTGTCATCTTCATCAACACCTCCATCACCTTCCCGCATCTATATTCAGCGGTCCACTCTCCCGCAACCCGTTGTACCCTCTACTTGAACATGGTGCTTTATGCTTCATATCATTATCCAATGATGTGTTGCCATCCTATGATGTTCGAGTAGATTTTTGTTGTCCTTTGGGGTAGTTGGTGAATTGCTATGATTGGTTTAATTTGCGTGTGGTTATATTGTTGTCCTTTGATGCCCATCATATGAGCGCGCGTGTGGATCACACCATAGGGTTAGTTGTATGTTGATAGGACTATGCATTGGAGGGCAAGAGTGACGGAAACTTCTTCTTACCATAGAAATTGATTCATACGGGATTGAAGGGGGACCAATATATCTTAATGCTATGGTCGAGTTTTACCTTAATGAACGTTAGTAGTTGCGGATGCTTGCTAATAGTTCCAATAAGTGCATAGAATTCCAAGTAAGGAATGACATGCTAGCAGTGGCCTTTCCTACATAAAAACTTGCTATCGGTCGAGTAACTTAGCCAATTGCTTGGGGACAATTTCGCAAATCCTACCACCACTTTTCCACACTCGCTATAATAACCTAAAAGTACTTTTAGTAAAATAGCACCTAACTTTTGTTTTTACGTTCTTTATTATCTTGCAAACATATCACTTTACACCTACAAAGTACTTCTAGTTTTATTCTTCTTCTAGGTAAAGCGAACGTTAGGTGTGTGTATAGTTGAATCGGTGGTCAATAGAACTTGAGGGAATATAAATTCTACCTTTAGCTCCTCGTTGGGTTCGAGACTCTTATTTATTACAATTGATCCCCTATACTTCTCGGTTATCAAGACCTTTTTCTAGTGCTGTTGCCGGGGAGCAACTACGTGGGGTGAATATTCTCGTGTGTGCCTGTTTGCTTTATCACTAAGTAGATTTTATTTTCTATCACTCAGTAGATTTTATTTTCTGTTCTAAGTTATTCTCTATCTTTAGTTATGGATATGGAACACGAAATATAAAAAAAAATTAGTTATACTTGCTACTCATAGAGATGGGGAACCTCCTAAAACCCTCGGTGCTCGTTATGTGGAAAACATTAAATACTACTCCGATAATCCTGATAAATTTCCATTCAACTTCATAATGGGAGATACTTTGGATCACTGGGAATACTTTAGGGATTATCGCTTGTCTAAAAAAGGGAAACTCTTATGGGATCAAATTAAAATGTTGCATTGGTATGCTTGGAATTTATGCTTAAGATATGATTGTCGGTGTTGCTCTAAGATGGAGGCTCCACGCCTCCCCTTTCAATGTGAATTTAATGACAATGAAAGCTTGGCTTCTTATGCTAATGGTGTATATGATTATTATGATGTGGAACAAATAGAAGAATTTGTTGCTTTGAAGGGTACTTCTGAAATTGAATCTTTGTTTAAAGAGTATGAAGATTATGATGATGCTCTTTACATATCTCAAAATTTTACTATACTTGAGCATTATGAATACAATGCCCATATTAATGATTTTATTGGGAATGCCTTCATTGTCCAAGAAGAGACTAATATTCTGCAGGAATCTATGAAAGAAGAAATCGCTGAAACTATGAGCTCATTAGATGAAAAAGATGAAGATGAGAGCGAAGAACAAAAGGAGGAAGAGTGGATTAGCTACCTGTGCCCACCTTCTAATGATAGTAACCCTTCAACTCATACCTTGTGAAAGTGCAACTATCCCTAGGTGGTTTTGGTAATTCCTAACAACATATAGCTCATTGAGCTAATGCTATTCCAAGATTAATATTTCAGGAAAAGCTCAATGAATGGCATGGCATGGATGAGGAATGTGGACCCCTCAAAATATTAAGGACAAAAAGATTGGCTCAAGCTCAAAGCTCAAGACTCTACATTTTATATTTTAGTGATCCAAGATCACATTGAGTCTATAGGAAAAGCCAATACTATCAAGGAGGGATCAGGTGTTGTTTAATGAGGTTCTTGCTTCATAGTGCTTAGTGATATGCTCCAAAACCCTCAACTACCTTCCCACATCCACATATGACCTAAACCAAAAGTCAAACTCGGCCCTACCGATTCTTTCTATCCGGCGCCACCGAGTTTCAAATGTCATAGCCACTGCCACAAACCCTAGGCAAATCGGTCTCACCGATAGGGATTTCGGTCACACCGAGATGGGGTTGTAATCTCTCTGTTTCCCTTCGTAACGTTTCGGTCCTACCGAGATGAGCGATCGGTCCCACCGAGATTGCAATGTAAACTCTCTATTTCTTTTTCGTAACATTTCGGTCCCACCGAAATGAGCGATTGGTCCCACCAAGTTTACCTGACCAACTCTCTGGTTAGCTTATTACCAAAATCGGTCCCACCGAGTTTGTGTAATCGGTCACACCGAGATTGTGTAATCGGTCACACTGAGATTACGTTATGCCCTAACCCTAACCATATCGGTCCTACCGAGTTGCATCCCAGTCCCACCGAAAACCCTAATGGCCACTAGGTTTGCTAAATCGGTCTGACCGAGTCTTTCACTTTGGTCTCACCGAGATTGGTAAATTATGTGTAACGGTTAGTTTTTGTGTGGAGGCTATATATACCCCTCCACCCACTCTTCATTCGTGGAGAGAGCCATCAAAACATACCTACACTTCCAACCTATATTTTCTGAGAGAGAACCACCTACTCATGTGTTGAGGCCAAGATATTCCATTCCTACCATATGAATCTTGATCTCTAGCCTTCCCAAGTTGCTTTCCACTCAAATCATCTTTCCAGCAAATCCATATCCTATGAGAGAGAGTTGAGTGTTGGGGAGACTATCATTTGAAGCACAAGAGCAAGGAGTTCATCATCAACACACCATTTGTTACTTCTTGGAGAGTGGTGTCTCCTAGATTGGCTAGGTGTCACTTGGGAGCCTCCGACAAAGATTGTGGAGTTGAACCAAGGAGTTTGTAAGGGCAAGGAGATCGCCTACTTCGTGAAGATCTACCGCTAGTGAGGCAAGTCCTTCGTGGGCGATGGCCGTGATGGAATAGACAAGGTTGCTTCTTCGTGGACCCTTCGTGGGTGGAGCCCTCCGTGGACTCGCACAACCGTTACCCTCCATGGGTTGAAGTCTCCATCAACGTGCTTGCTTGAATTGTGTTAAGATTGCTTGACTTGTGCTAAGTTAGCTAAAATCTGCTAAAGACTAAAATTTTGGAAAAAGGATAGATTTTTATTTTGTCAAGTAGTCTAATCACCCCCCTCTAGACATACTTTCGATCCTATAAGTGGTATCCGATCTTTGGTCTCCATTTGCTTTGATTTCCATAGCTTTTGGTGGTCATAGCCTTGGTTTCACAACCTAGGAGAGTATTGCGTCTAGCGAGGGAAATTATCATCATAGAGGTCCTTACTTTGATGGTACAAATTTTGCTAGTTGGAAGCATAGGATGAAAATGCATATTCTTGGACATAACCCCGCCGTTTGGGCTATTGTGTGTGTTGGCTTGCAAGGTGAATTCTTTGATGGGAGAGAACCGAATCGTGAAGCTACTGCGGATGAGTTGAAGATGCTACAATACAATGCTCAAGCTTGTGATATCCTCTTCAACGGATTGTGCCCCGAAGAATTCAACAAAATCAGCCGTCTTGAGAATGAAAAGGAAATTTGGGATACTTTGATTGATATGCATGAAGGTACCGACTCCGTCAAGGAATCCAAGTTGGATGTGCTTCAAAGTCAACTTGACAAGTTCAAAATGAAGGATGGTGAAGGTGTCGCTGAAATGTACTCTAGGCTTGCTCTTATCACAAATGAGATTGCCGGCTTAGGAAGTGAAGAGATGACCGACAAATTCATCATCAAGAAAATCCTAAGAGCCTTGGATGGAAAATAGGATACCGTATGCACATTGATCCAAATGATGCCAAATTACAAAGATCTCAAGCCAACAGAAGTCATTGGAAGAATTGTTGCTCATGAGATGTCACTCAAGGATAAGGAGGAGCTCCATAACAAGTCAAGTGGTGCTTACAAAGCCTCATGTGAAGCTCCCACATCATCAAGTGAGAAACAAACCTTCAATGAAGAATTGAGCCTAATGGTGAAGAACTTCAACAAGTTCTACAAGAGTAGAAGCAAGGAAAGAAGTTCCAAGTCAAGGTCCTACAATGACAAAAGATCTTCTAGTCGAGAGCGAAACTGCTACAATTGTGGAAGACCCGGACACTACTCCAATGAGTGTACGGCTCCCCACAAGAGAAGAAAAGATTCTCCCAAAAGAAGAAGTAGAAGAGAAGAACCACCATCAAGGGAGAGAAGGAGTAGGGATGATCGATATGAACGAAGACACCCTCGGAGAAGCAAGGATTCGGAAAGGAAGGACAAGTCATCAAGGAGCTACACAAAATGAAGACATCAAGCTCATGTTGGTGAATGGGTATCCGGCTCCGACTCCGACAATGACTCCGAGAGAAGCTATCACTCCGACTCCAAATATACTCAAGATGAAGGTGTTGCCGGATTAGCACTTGTGTCAACCAACTCCTACGACATATTTGATTCACCAAATGAAGGAATTGGAAGATGCTTCATGGCCACAGGTCCAAAGGTATCACACCCCGAGTATGTTGATTTCAATAGTGATGAAGATGACTTGTTAGGTGATGATGAGTTACTTGTTGACAACTATAGTGATGAATACTGATACGTCTCCATCGTATCTACTTTTCCAAACACTCTTGCCCTTGTTTTGGACTCTATCTTGTATGATTTGAATGGAACTAACCCGGACTGACACTGTTTTCAACAGAATTACCATAATGATGTTTTATGTGCAGAAAACAAATATTCTCGGAATGACCTGAAACTCCACGGGAGGTCTTAGAAAAAACAATAAAAAATCCTCGCCAAATATGAAGACCAGGGGGCCCACACCCTTTCCCCGAGGGTGGGGGGCGCCCCCCTAGGGCGTGCCCCCTCTACCTCGTGGGCCCCCTGTTGACCCTCCAACGCCAACTCCAACTCTATATATTTGCTTTCGGAGAGAAAAAATTAGGGAGAATAAATCATCACGTTTTATGATACGGAGCCGCCGCCAAGCCCTAAAACCTCTCGGGAGGGCTGATCTGGAGTCCGTTCGGGGCTCCGGAGAGGGGGATTCGTCGCCATTGTCATCATCAACCATCCTCCATCACCAATTTCATGATGCTCACCGCTGTGCGTGAGTAATTGCATCATAGGCTTGCTGGACGGTGATGGGTTGGATGAGATTTATCATGTAATCGAGTTAGTTTTGTTAGGATTTGATCCCTAGTATCCATTATGTTCTGAGATTGATGTTGCTATGACTTTGCTATGCTTAATGCTTGTCACTAGGGCCCGAGTGCCATGATTTCAGATCTGAACCTATTATGTTTTCATCAATATATGAGAGTTCTAGATCCTATCTTGCAAGTCTATAGTCACCTATTATGTGTTATGATCCGGCAACCCCGAAGAAAACCCAAAAATATTTCCCGTTCTTCTTTCGCTTGTTGGGAGCTTTCCCGTGTAAATAGTTTTATTTCTTTTCCTTTCTTGGGGGTCAGTGGGAGAAGACCATAGTTAAATTGTTGAAGTGACTCTTATATGCATTATTGATTGATTTAACCAAGAGCCCATATTGCCTTGTCTTCTCCTATTTATTGAATGCTCGCAGATTCCAGCTTAGTCCAATGCACGTGCAATCTTATTATTATTCACACCGTTCGGTTGTGCAAGTGAAAGGCAATTATGATGATATATGATGGACTGAGTGAGATGAGAAAAGCTGGTATGAACTCGACCTCTTTTGTTTTTGTAAATATGATGAGTCCGTCATTCTTGATTCAGCTTATTATGAAGAAACATGTTTGCAATGACAATTAGAGATCATAGTTGCTTGTGCCATGCTTGATTAGCTATGAGTTATAATGATTTACCTTGTATGCCAACATGCTATTGAGATGATTATGACGTGGTATGATGGGGTGGTATCCTCCTTTGAATGATTTAAGTGACTTGACTTGGCACATGTTCACGCATGTAGTTGAAACAAAATCAACATAGCCTTCATGATATTTATGTTCATGGTGGATTATATCCTACTCATGCTTGCATCCAATGTTTATTAATTTTAATGCATGTACATGGCTGTTGTCGCTCTCTAGTTGGTCGCTTCCCAGTCTTTTGCTAGCCTTCACCTGTACTAAGCGGGAATACTGCTTGTCCATCCAATCCCTTATACCCCAAAGTTATTCCAGATGAGTCCACCATACCTTCCTATATGCGGTATCTACCTGCCGTTCCAAGCAAATTTGTATGTGCCAAACTCTAAACCTTCAAATAAACATTCTGTTTTGTATGCTTGAATAGCTCATGTATCAAGAAAGGCTGTCCTTATCTTCCGTGTTAGGGGGGTTATTCTCAAGAGGAGTGGACTCCGCACCTCACTCACGAGAAAATGGCTGGTCACCGGGATGCCCAGTCCCATGCTTTATGCAAACTAAATCAAAATTAATTGCAAACAAAACTCCCCCTGGGACCTGATGTATGTTGGAGGCACTCGTTGTTTCGAGCAAGCCATGGATTGATGCTTGTTGGTGGAGGGGGAGTATAAACTTTACCATTCTGTTTGGGAACCGCCTATAATGTGTTTAGCATGGAAGATATCACCATCTCTTAGTTTTTACGTTGACAATGAAAGTATACCGCTCAAAATACAATTTATCTCTATTTCAAAACCGAGCTCTGGAACCTCTACAAATCCCTGCTTCCCTCTGCGAAGGGCCTATCCATTTACTTTTATGCTGAGTCATCACCCTCTTATTAAAAAGCACTAGCTGGAGAGCACGGCCGTCATTTGCATTCATCACTATTAATTTATGTTGGGTATGACTATGATTGGATCTCTTTTACCATGAATTACAATGTCTAGTCAGTCCTTGATCTTTAAAGGTGCTCTGCATTTATGTTTTGCGGTCTCAGAAAGGGCTAGCGAGATACCATCTTGTTATATCATATTATGATTGTTTTGAGAAAGTGTTGTCATCCGAGATTTATTATTATTACTTGCTAGTTGATTATGCTATTGATATGAGTAATGATGAGACCTGAGAATTATTTCAAATGTGGTTAGTTATGATTTATGCTGAAAACTTGAATGCTGGCTTGACATAGTTACAACAACAAGAGCAAACAGAGTTTGTAAAAGTTTTTCTTTCTTTCTTTCAGTTTGTCAACTGAATTGCTTGAGGACAAGCAAGTGTTTAAGCTTGGGGGAGTTGATACGTCTCCGTCGTATCTACTTTTCCAAACACTTTTGCCCTTGTTTTGGACTCTATCTTGTATGATTTGAATGGAACTAACCCGGACTGACGCTGTTTTCAGCAGAATTACCATGATGATGTTTTATGTGCAGAAAACAAATATTCTCGGAATGACCTGAAACTCCACGGGAGGTCTTAGAAAAAACAATAAAAAATCCTCGCCAAATATGAAGACCAGGGGGCCCACACCCTTTCCCCGAGGGTGGGGGGCGCCCCCCCTAGGGCGTGCCCCTCTACCTCGTGGGCCCCCTGTTGACCCTCCAACGCCAACTCCAACTCTATATATTTGCTTTCGGAGAGAAAAAATCAGAGAGAAGAAATCATCGCGTTTTACGATACGGAGCCGCCGCCAAGCCCTAAAACCTCTCGGGAGGGCTGATCTGGAGTCCGTTCGGGGCTCCGGAGAGGGGGATTCGTCGCCGTCGTCATCATCAACCATCCTCCATCACCAATTTCATGATGCTCACCGCCGTGCGTGAGTAATTGCATCGTAGGCTTGCTGGACGGTGATGGGTTGGATGAGATTTATCATGTAATCGAGTTAGTTTTGTTAGGGTTTGATCCCTAGTATCCATTATGTTCTGAGATTGATGTTGCTATGACTTTGCTATGCTTAATGCTTGTCACTAGGGCCCGAGTGCCATGATTTCAGATCTGAACCTATTATGTTTTCATGAATATATGTGAGTTCTAGATCCTATCTTGCAAGTCTATAGTCACCTACTATGTGTTATGATCCGGCAACCCCGAAGTGACAATAATCGGGACCACTCCCGGTGATGACCATAGTTTGAGGAGTTCATGTATTCACTATGTGCTAATGCTTTGTTCCGGTTCTCTATTAAAAGGAGGCCTTAATATCCCTTAGTTTCCAATAGGACCCCGCTGCCACGGGAGGGTAGGACAAAAGATGTCATGCAAGTTCTTTTCCATAAGCACGTATGACTATATACGGAATACATGCCTACATTACATTGACGAACTGGAGCTAGTTCTGTGTCACCCTATGTTATGACTGTTACATGATGAACCGCATCCGGCATAATTATCCATCACTGATCCGGTGCCTACGAGTTTTCCATATACTGGTTTACGCTTATTTACTTTCCCGCTGCTACTGTTACAATCACTACAAAATACCAAAAACATTACTTTTGCTGTCTTTACTTTTGTTGCCGCTACCACCACTATCATATTACTTTGCTACTAAACACTTTGCTGCAGATACTAAGTTTCCAGGTGTGGTTGAATTGACAACTCAGCTGCTAATACTTGAGAATATTCTTTGGCTCCCCTTGTGTCGAATCAATAAATTTGGGTTGAATACTCTACCCTCGAAAGCTGTTGCGATCCCCTATACTTGTGGGTTATCAAGACTAATTTCTGGCGCCGTTGCCGGGGAGCATAGCTCTATTCTTTGAGTCACTTGGGATTTATATCTGCTGGACACTATGAAGAACTTGAGAGATCCAAAAACCAAGATCTATCCCTCAACTACGAGGGGAGGTAAGGAACTGCCATCTAGCTCTGCACTTGATTCACCTTCTGTTATGAGTAAGTTTGCGACACCTACACCTGCTTCTGCTATTCGTTCTGATATGTCGCATGTTATTGATGATGCCACTTCTGCTATGCATGATACTTATGATGAAACTGCTTCTATGCCTGATACTACTGTGCCCCTTAGTGAATTTCTTGATGAACAAATTGCTAGGGCTAGAGAAAAGAGAAATTATTGAATCTGAATACGATGATGATAGTGATGATGAAAATATGCCTGTTATTCCTAAGGTTATCTTTTTGATAGGGATGCTTCTTTAGCTATTTTAGCTTGCAGAGATAGATATGAGCTTAAGAGGTTATTAATTAAATGGAACAAAGAATCACTTAGAGATAAAATGAAACCCGACCCTGCTTTTGCTACTTCACCTATATGTGTTCCTGATAAAGATTATGAATTCTCTGTTGATCCTGATATAATTACTTTGGTTGAATCTGATCCGTTTTATGGCTATGAATCTGAAACTGTTGTGGCACATCTTACTAAGTTAAATGATATAGCTGCCCTGTTCACTAATAATGAGAGATCACGTTACTTCTATTTACTCAAAATATTTCCGTTCTCATTAAAGGGTGATGCTAAGATATGGTTTAATTCTCTTGATCCTGGTTGTGTGCGTAGTCCCCAGGATATGATTTATTACTTCTCTGCTAAATATTTCCCTGCTCATAAGAAACAAGCTGCTTTGAGGGAAATATACAACTTTGTGCAAATTAAAGAAGAGAGTCTCCCACAAGCTTGGGGGAGGCTTCTCAAGTTACTTAATGCTTTGCCTGATCATCCTCTTAAGAAACCTGAAATACTTGATATCTTTTATAATGGACTAACCGATGCTTCCAGAGATTACCTGGATAGTTGTGCTGGTTCTCTTTTCAGGGAAAGAACACCGGATGAAGCTGAAATTCTATTGAATAATATGTTGACAAATGAAAATAATTGGGCACCTCCTGAGCCAGCTCCTGAGCCAACTCCTGCTCCAATTACTGAGCCTATTCCTAAACCAACTCCGAAGAAGAGAGGTGTTCTATTTCTCAGTCCCGAAGATATGCAAGAGGCAAAGAAATCTATGAAAGAAAAAGGTATTAAAGCTGAAGACGTTAAGAATTTACCTCCTATTGAAGAAATACATGGTCTTAATTCACCGCCTGTTGAAGAAACATATGATCTCAATTATTTATTTACTGAAGAACCTCCTGATCCTGATATCCCGACACAGGTAGTAAAGGTAAATTCTCTCTATAGATATGATAAAGCTGAAGTCCCTCCTACTAAAATTGCTAGTCAGTGCTTGGATGAGTTTGATAACTTTATGTATAAGCAAGACGACTTCAATGCTTATTTTGGTAGACAATTAAAAGAAAATGCTTATATGATTAGACGCTTGGGTGATTATATGGCTGATATTAAAGGTGAACTTAAACTTGTTAGCAAACATGCTTCTATGGTTACCACTCAAGTAGAACAAGTACTTAAGCTCAAAAAGAAGTGCTTGATGAAATGAATAGTAAGAAAAATGATTATGCTGTTAGAGTGGCTACTAGAACTGGTAGAATGACTCAGGAACCTTTGTATCCTGAAGGCCACCCTAAGAGAATCGAGCAAGATTCTCAAAGAAATAATATTGATGTTCCTAGTTCTTCTAAAAAGAAGAAGAAGAAAAATGATAGAACTGTGCAAACTTCTAGTGAACCTATTGCTGAACCACCTGATAATCCAAATGATATATCTATGTCTGATGCTGAAACACAATCTGGTAATGAACATGAACCTAGTAAAAATATTAATGATGATGTTCATGATGATGCTCAACCTAGTAATGATAATGATGTAGAAATTGAACCTGCTGTTGATCTTGATAACCCACAATCAAAGAATCAACGTTATGATAAAAGAGACTTTGTTGCTAGGAAACATGGTAAAGAAAGGGAACCTTGGGTTCAGAAACCCATGCCTTTTCCTCCGAAACCATCCAAGAAAAAGGATGATGAGGATTTTGAGCGCTTTGCTGAAATGATTAGGCCTATCTTTTTGCGTATGAGATTAACTGATGTGCTCAAAACAAATCCTTATGCTAAATATATGAAGGATATCATTACTAATAAAAGAAAGATACCGGAAGCTGAAATTTCCACCATGCTTGCTAATTATACTTTTAAGGGTGGAATACCAAAGAAACTTGGAGACCCCGGAGTACCTACTATACCTTGCTCCATTAAAAGAAATTATATTAAAACTGCTTTATGTGATCTTGGAGCCGGTGTTAGTGTTATGCCTCTCTCTTTATATCGTAGACTTGACTTGAATAAGTTGACACCTACTGAAATATCTTTGCAAATGGCTGATAAATCAACTGCTATACCTGTCGGTATTTGTGAGGATGTGCCTGTTGTGGTTGCAAACGTTACTATTTTAACGGACTTTGTTATTCTTGATATTCCCGAGGATGATAGTATGTCTATTATTCTTGGAAGACCTTTTCTTAATACTGCAGGGGCTGTTATTGATTGCAACAAAGGCAATGTCACTTTTCATGTTAATGGTAATGAGCATACGGTACACTTTCCGAGGAAACAACCTCAAGTTCATAGTATCAACTCTATTGGAAAAATTCCATCGATTATATTTGGAGGTTTTGAATTTCCTCTTCCTACTGTCAAGAAGAAATATGATATTCTTATTATTGGGGATGTGCATATCCCCGTTGAGGTAACTTAGTGTTATTCGAAATTTCTCCGGTTTCATGATTATCGGAATGAGTTTGTTAACAAGACTTGATCAACCTTGTTAGTGGATTCTTTTTGATGAGCATGAGATGGATGAAACTAGAAGCACAAACTTCTGTACCCCTCTTTATATTTTCTGTTATTTATATTAAATAAAGTAAAAATAGTATTTTTCTGTCTGTTTCCTGACTTATCCGTGCAATATAAAAATATCCCGAAAATAAAAGTCCTCAGAATGCCATGCCAATTTAATATGATTTTTTCGGGAATATTTGAGGATTTACTGTGCAAAAATTACCGCGGGAGGAGCTGCCACCTGGCCACGAGGGTGGTGGGCGCCCCCCCTATAGGGCGCGCCCCCTGCCTCGTGGGCCCACGGTGGCCCTCCTCCACTTATCCCAGCACCCATCTTCTTCCTCTATCTCACACAAACCCGAAAAACCAACTCAAGCACGAGTTCCAGCCACTTTTGCTGTGATTTTCGATCTCCTTGCTCAAAGCACCTCTCGCAAAACTGCTTGGGGAGATTGTTCCTTGGTATGTGACTCCTCCATTGGTCCAATTAGTTTTTGTTCTAGTGCTTTATTCTTTGCAAATTTGTGCTGCATAGGTGACCATGTTCTTGAGCTTGCATGTCAAATTTATATGGTTCCAAGTAGTTCTAATGCTTGATATAGGCTCTAGGCACTTGTAGGAGTAGTTGCTATCAGTTTTATTGAGTTTGGTTCACTTTTATTTTGAAGTTACTAAAAATTTCAGAATTTTTCAGAGAAAAACAATATGTTTAGGAAGATGTTCCAAGGTGGTTCCTCTAAGAAGCAAGGACCCAGGATTGCTATGCGCGATGCTGACGAGGATCCACCAAGAGACGCTCCAGTACGGCCTTGCGAATGGCCGTCGGAAAATTTTATGGACCGTGCGGGAATTAAAGAAGAATTCAAAGCATATTTGCGCAATGCCGGTCTTGAGGATTTTGAGGCTAACAAATGCCCCCAGTATCATGATCTCACAAGTTCATTTGTGAGGAGGTTTGAGTATTCATCTTCGCGTAATTCTCCTTCAGTCATGTTTGATCTTTATGACAAATCTTATACCATGGACCTAGAGGATTTCACTTCTGCTTGCGAACTTCCATCATGGGGCAGTATTAGGGATCCCCCTAAATCTGAATTTAGAAACTTTCTTGCTAGTATAACTGTGGGGGAATCCAGAGATATAACGCAGGCTACCATAGGGAGCATTCACTTTCCTGCTATACATTATTTTGCTCTTTTCATCGGTAGATGCATAAATGCTAAGGATGAAGCATGTCACATGTGTGTCCCTGATCTCAGCATTCTTAGGAGTGCTGTGTTAGGAGACCAATCTTATCATATGGGAGCCATTGTAGCTCGTAGGTTGCATCATAATAGACATAATGGAGATTTCTTTGGAGGAATTTATGCAACCCGCTTAGCTCATTTTCTTGAAATAGACATTCGTGAGGGTGATATGGAGTTGCCTCCTGCATATTTAGATTATAACTCTATGGCTTCGCACCAGTTTGTCGAGAGGCCTGAATCACCTCTCTTATATCGCTTAATTTTTGATAAACGACGTGTTTTCCGTATTACTCTCCCTGCTCCTGCCTTCTTTGATTCACAGACAAAAGGAAGATATGTTATTACCAGAGAGGAGGCAGAAGAGTACGAGAGGAGAGCGGAGGCAGCTCGACTCCACGCTGCAGCTCAGCAGGCGATAACCGCTGCACATCAGTATGATCCCAACTATCCTTCCTCATCACAGTACGACCCCAACAACTATTATTATGGATATCCGCCAGGCCAGCCGTGGCCATAGACCAACTTAGGCCAAAAGCCTAAGCTTGGGGGAGTACGTATTTCTCACCGACATTACATTTATGTTCACACACACTCATTGCTAGATGTCGGTGCTCATACTTTTTCACTGTAATATCCATGCTAGTTTATTTTCTTTTTCCTGCTTTCTTCTTGTGTGTTTGTTAAACCTTAAGAAAAACCAAAAAAATTAGTAGTAGTTTATTTTTCTGCTGTAGTAGTAATAATTAAAAAGAAAACCCAAAAATATTTCCCGTTCTTCTTTTGCTTGTTGGGAGCTTTCCCGTGTAAATAGTTTTATTTCTTTTCTTTTCTTTGGGGGTCAGTAGGAGAAGACCATAATTAAATTGTTGAAGTGGCTCTTATATGCATTATTGTTGATTTAACCAAGAGCCCATATTGCCTTGTCTTCTCCTGTTTATTGAATGCTCGCAGATTCCAGCTTAGTCCAATGCACGTGCACTCTTATTATTATTCACACCGTTCGGTCGTGCAAGTGAAAGGCAATTATGATGATATATGATGGACTGACTGAGATGAGAAAAGCTGGTATGAACTCGACCTCTTTTGTTTTTGTAAATATGATGAGTCCCGTCGTTCTTGATTCAGCTTATTATGAATAAACATGTTTGCAATGACAATTAGAGATCATAGTTGCTTGTGCCATGCTTGATTAGCTATGAGTTATAATGATTTACCTTGTATGCCAACATGCTATTGAGATGATTATGATGTGGTATGATGGGGTGGTATCCTCCTTTGAATGATTTAAGTGACTTGACTTGGCACATGTTCACGCATGTAGTTGAAACAAAATCAACATAGCCTTCACGATATTTATGTTCATGGTGGATTATATCCTACTCATGCTTGCATCCAATGTTTATTAATTTTAATGCATGTACATGGCTGTTGTCGCTCTCTAGTTGGTCGCTTCCCAGTCTTTTGCTAGCCTTCACTTGTACTAAGCGGGAATACTGCTTGTGCATCCAATCCCTTAAACCCCAAAGTTATTCCAGATGAGTCCACCATACCTTCCTATATGCGGTATCTACCTGCCGTTCCAAGTAAATTTGTATGTGCCAAACTCTAAACCTTCAAATAAACATTCTGTTTTGTATGCTCGAATAGCTCATGTATCAACAAAGGTTGTCCTTATCTTCCGTGTTAGGCGGGTTATTCTCAAGAGGAGTGGACTCCGCTCCTCACTCACGAGAAAATGGCTGGTCACCGGGATGCCCAGTCCCATGCTTTATGCAAACTAAATCAAAATTAATTGCAAACAAAACTCCCCCTGGGACCTGATGTATGTTGGAGGCACTCGTTGTTTCGAGCAAGCCATGGATTGATGCTTGTTGGTGGAGGGGGAGTATAAACTTTACCATTCTGTTTGGGAACCGCCTATAATGTGTTTAGCATGGAAGATATCGCCATCTCTTAGTTGTTACGTTGACAATGAAAGTATACCGCTCAAAATACAATTTATCTCTATTTCAAAACCGAGCTCTGGCACCTCTACAAATCCCTGCTTCCCTCTGCGAAGGGCCTATCCATTTACTTTTATGTTGAGTCATCACCCTCTTATTAAAAAGCACTAGCTGGAGAGCACAGCCGTCATTTGCATTCATCACTGTTAATTTATATTGGGTATGACTATGATTGGATCTCTTTTACCATGAATTACAATGTCTAGTCAGTCCTTGATCTTTAAAGGTGCTCTGCATTTATGTTTTGCGGTCTCAGAAAGGGCTAGCGAGATACCATCTTGTTATATCATATTATGATTGTTTTGAGAAAGTGTTGTCATCCGAGATTTATTATTATGACTTGCTAGTTGATTATGCTATTGATATGAGTAATTGATGAGACCTGAGAATTATTGCAAATGTGGTTAGTTATGATCTATGCTGAAAACTTGAATGCTGGCTTGACATAGTTACAACAACAAGAGCAAACAGAGTTTGTAAAAGTTTTTCTTTCTTTCTTTCAGTTTGTCAACTGAATTGCTTGAGGACAAGCAAGGGTTTAAGCTTGGGGGAGTTGATACGTCTCCGTCGTATCTACTTTTCCAAACACTTTTGCCCTTGTTTTGGACTCTAACTTGTATGATTTGAATGGAACTAACCCGGACTGACGCTGTTTTCAGCAGAATTACCATGATGTTGTTTTATGTGCAGAAAACAAATATTCTCGGAATGACCTGAAACTCCACGGGAGGTCTTAGAAAAACAATAAAAAATCCTCGCCAAATATGAAGACTAGGGGGCCCACACCCTTTCCACGAGGGTGGGGGCGCCCCCCCTAGGGCGCGCCCCCTACCTTGTGGGCCCCCTGTTGACCCTCCGACGCCAACTCCAACACTATATATTTGCTTTCGGAGAGAAAAAAATCAGAGAGAAGAAATCATCGCGTTTTACGATACGGAGCCACCGCCAAGCCCTAAAACCTCTCGGGAGGGCTGATCTGGAGTCCGTTCGGGGCTCCGGAGAGGGGGATTCGTCGCCGTCGTCATCATCAACCATCCTCCATCACCAATTTCATGATGCTCACCGCCGTGCGTGAGTAATTCCATCGTAGGCTTGCTGGACGGTGATGGGTTGGATGAGATTTATCATGTAATCGAGTTAGTTTTGTTAGGGTTTGATCCCTAGTATCCATTATGTTCTGAGATTGATGTTGCTATGACTTTGCTATGCTTAATGCTTGTCACTAGGGCCCGAGTGCCATGATTTCAGATCTGAACCTATTATGTTTTCATGAATATATGTGAGTTCTAGATCCTATCTTGCAAGTCTATAGTCACCTACTATGTGTTATGATCCGGCAACCCCGAAGTGACAATAATCGGGACCACTCCCGGTGATGACCATAGTTTGAGGAGTTCATGTATTCACTATGTGCTAATGCTTTGTTCCGGTTCTCTATTAAAGGAGGCCTTAATATCCCTTAGTTTCCAATAGGACCCCGCTGCCATGGGAGGGTAGGACAAAAGATGTCATGCAAGTTCTTTTCCATAAGCACGTATGACTATATACGGAATACATGCCTACATTACATTGATGAACTGGAGCTAGTTCTGTGTCACCCTATGTTATGACTGTTACATGATGAACCGCATCCGGCATAATTATCCATCACTGATCCGGTGCCTACGAGTTTTCCATATACTAGTTTACGCTTTTTTACTTTCCTGCTTTTACTGTTACAATCACTACAAAATACCAAAAACATTACTTTTGTTGTCTTTACTTTTGTTGCCGCTACCACCACTATCATATTACTTTGCTACTAAAAACTTTGCTGCAGATACTAAGTTTCCAGGTGTGGTTGAATTGACAACTCAGCTGCTAATACTTGAGAATATTCTTTGGCTCCCCTTGTGTCGAATCAATAAATTTGGGTTGAATACTCTACCCTCGAAAGCTGTTGCGATCCCCTATACTTGTGGGTTATCAAATACTATAATGAAACGAATGACAATGATAAGGAGAAGATTGAGTCTCTAACTAAAGAACTAAACACTCTTAAGTTAGCTCATGAAACTATCTTAGGAGATCATCGAGAACTTTTAAGGACTCATGAGAAATTATGTTTTGAAAAGCTCAACCTTGAGCAAGAGCATGAGTTCTTAAAGGCAATCAATGATGATCTTCGCAAGAAAAGTTCTTCTTACATTGCCAAGCATTTACTCTTATCCACTTACATGCCTCAAGTCTAGTCTAGTAACAAGAACAGGAAGGATTCTTCTTCTAGTAGTAACAATAATCATGCTAAATCCAATGAAGTTGCTTCTAGTAGTTCTCTTGATTCCACTAATGATTCTCTTAGCCAAGTTACACTTGAGCAAGAAAATAGCTTATTGAAGGGAATTATAGAGAAAGGTGTTTACAAGAGCCTTGCCGGGAGTAAGCAATTCGAGGAAATTGTACGCAAGCAAGGAAGGCACCGGAAGAATCAAGGTATTGTTTTTGAACGAAAGTTCAATGCCAATGGAGTTGAGTGGGAAGAAGATCAATACCCCAGACGAATTTTTTTCCTCAACAAGAGAAGTATGATCCTACTTCATCCAAAGGGGACACAAGCTCAAGATGATCTTCCACCACAAGACCACAAGCAAAAAGGCAAGGACAACTTCAAGAGGAAATTGATGCATTTGAAGAAGCTCCTAAGGCCTTGGTCAAGTGGGTTCCCAAGACTACATCAACTTCCACTTCATCAAGTACAACTACAACTCCGAGGATTCCCATCAAGATGGTGTGGATCCCGAAGAAGAAGACTAGAGAGTCCTTGAGGGACTCCGCCAATATACTTCACTCTTATCATTTTGGCAAGAACAAGTGCAATCAACTTCCACATCTTGCACTAGTTCAAGGAGTCACAAACCCTCTTGTTGGTAAGACAAGGGACAAGGTAATCTAAGGCTTTCATAGACATCATCTTGTGTGTGCATCACTCTATGTCTATGGATATCCTTGTTTGTTCCTTGTGGGACTAACCCGTGTAGGCATTGAAAGTGCAACTCACTCCAAAGGATAGCTTCAAATGATCTACATCAACATAGAGCATCCACATGTTCAACACCTACATGAAGTCATCATCGACAAAACCCACGGTTAGTTCATCCCTCTTAGGGGGATCTCACATCTAGGGGGAGCTTTACTCTAACAATTGAGTTAAAGCAACTCTAATGGTGTGAACACAACAACGCTTTATGTAAAAGTGGTAACTCCACTTGTGCTTAAACGATGAGTATGACCTATGATCAAATGTTCTCATTTGACTCCTAAGTCAATATACTCATATATAGATGACCTAGTCATCGCCAATTGCTTGATAGATGCTAGAATTGTTTGTGCATGCTTTGCCACATATTTCATTTGCCATTTTATTGTGTGAGCATGTTGGTTGCATAATTTACTCATTCGAGGACATCCACTTGTTGTTTTGATTGATTGGTTTCCTTTTTATTTTGGCCAAGTGGATGGACAAGAATGCCTAAGAACCTTCTCTAGCTATCTATGCTTTTCTCGTCTCAAACTCTATTCATGCTGCATCACAAAATTTGATCAAGTCAGATTCGAACCACTCTGTGTGAGGAGCACTCGGAGTCCCCGATTCGTCATAGACTTAAACTTCCAAAACTTTTTTGTGCGTTTTGGTCTGACCGATTTCACCAATTTCGGTCATACCGAGATCACTAAGTCGATCTAGGTTTTCTACCTCGGTGCAACCGATTTGAACACCCGAGTTTCAGTAACTGCTTGCAGTTATGAATCTCGGTGCCACCGAGTTGTTCCACTCGGTCACACCGACAGGGTCGGGCTATATATACCCACGGGTCAATTTTGGAAAACTTTCCGAACCTCCTCGACCCGCGCTTAGCCCGCTCTGCCTCCAGGGTCTCCGGATCGCCTTCCTCATTGCCAGCTGCCTCCTGCCGCTGGTCTCCGCCGCCGTCAATGGGAGTCAACCCCTCCGTTGCCGCCGTAGCGAGTTCATCGCCGAACTAGGGTATAAAATCGATCATTGTGCTGTTCTATCTCCGATTCCCCAGCACATTGCTTTGCCATGTATCTTGCCACGATTGAGATCATTCTATCCAGTCAAAACACTCCGTAGTTTAGTCACAAATTAAGAATTTAGGGTTAGGTTTCTGCCGAAACCATCTCAGACCCACCGAGTTGTGGAACTCGGTACCATCGATCCGGCTTAGGCCATTGCACATGTGGTTCTCGGTCTGACCGAGAATTGCAAATCGGTGTGACCTGATACGTCCATTCTGCATCATGCTTTTATATCGATATTTATCGCATTATGGACTGTTATTTCACTTTATATCACAATACTTATGGCTATTCTCTCTTATTTTACAAGGTTTACATAAAGAGGGAGAATGCCGACAGTTGGAATTCTGGTCTGGATAAGGAGCAAATATTAGAGACCTATTCTGAGCAACTCCAAAAGTCCTGAAACTCCACGGAACGTCTTAGAAGAAATAAATAAAAATCCACGCCAAAGATGAAGGCCAGAGGGCCCACACCCTGCTCACGAGGGTGGGGGGCGCCCCCCCTAGAGCGCGCCCCCCTAGGGCGCGCCCCCTATCTCATGGGCCCCCTGGTGGCTCTCCGATGCCCATCTTCTCCTATATGAGGTCTTTCGATGAGAAAAAAATAAGAAGGAACTTTTCAGGACGAGACTCCGCTGCCACGAGGCGGAACCTTGGCGGATCCAATCTAGAGCTCCGGCAGAGCTATTCTGCCGGGGATACTTTCTTCCCGGAGGGGGAAATCATCACCATCGTCATCACCAACGCTCCTCTCATCGGGAGAGGGCAATCTCCATCAACATCTTCACCAGCACCATCTCATCGCAAAACCCTAGTTCATCTCTTGTATCCAATTCTTGTCTCAAAGTCCGGGATTGGTGCTAGTAGGTTGCTAGTAGTGTTGATTACTCCTTGTAGTTGATGCTAGTTGGTTTAATTGGTGGAAGATCATATGTTCAGATCCTATATGCATATTATTACCCCTCTTATTATGAACATGAATATTCTTTGTGAGTAATTACGTTCGTTCCTGAGGACAAGGGAGAAGTCTTGCTATGAGTAGTCATGTGAATTTGGTATTCGTTTGATATTTTGATAAGATGTATGTTGTCTAGCCTCTAGTGGTGTTATGTGAACGTCGACTACATAACACTTCACCATTATTTGGGCCTAGAGGAAGGCATTGGGAAGTAATAAGTAGATGATGGGTTGCTAGAGTGACAGAAGCTTAAACCCTAGTTTATGCGTTGCTTCGTAAGGGGCTGATTTGGATCCATATGTTTCATGCTATGGTTAGGTTTACCTTAATACTTTTGTTGTAGTTGCGGATGCTTGCAATAGAGGTTAATCATAAGTGGGATGCTTGTTCAAGTAAGAACAGTACCCAAGCACCGGTCCACCCACATATCAAATTATCAAAGTATCGAACGCGAATCATATGAACGTGATGAAAACTAGCTTGACGATATTCCCATGTGTCCTCGGGAGCGCTTTTCCTATTATAAGAGTTTGTTCCGGCTTGTCCTTTGCTACAAAAGGATTGGGCCACCTTGCTGCACTTTATTTACTTTTGTTACTTGTTGCTCGTTACAATTTATCTATCACAAAACTATCTGTTACCACTTATTTCAGTACTTGCAGAGAATACCTTGCTGAAAACCGCTTATCATTTCCTTCTGCTCCTCGTTGGGTTCGACACTCTTACTTATCGAAAGGACTACGATAGATCCCCTATACTTGTGGGTCATCAAGACTCTTTTCTGGCGCCGTTGCCGGGGAGTGTAGCGCCTTTGGTAGGTGGAATTTGGTAAGGAAAAATTTATATAGTGTGCTGAAATTTACTGTCACTTGTTACTATGGAAAGTAATTCTCTGAGGGGCTTGTTCGGGGTATCTTCACCCGTCCAGTAGAGCAAAGAGTTGCTCCTCAACCTACTGAACCTATTGAAAATGAAACTCCTTTTGAATTTCCTATGGCTATGATGGAAAAACTGCTAGCTAATCCTTTTACAGGAGATGGAACAAAGCATCCCGATGAGCACTTAATATATGTGGATGAAGTTTGTGGATTATTTAAGCTTGCAGGTATACCCAATGATGTTGCTAAGAAGAAGGTCTTCCCTTTATCTTTGAAGGGAGACGCATTGATATGGTATAGGCTATGTGATGATATGAGATCATGGGACTATAAAAGATTGAAGTTGGAATTTCATCAAAAGTATTACCCTATGCATCTTGTTCATCGTGATCGCAATTACATATATAATTTCTGGCCTCGCGAAGGAGAAAGCATCGCTCAAGCTTGGGGGAGGCTTAAATCAATGTTATATTCATGCCCCAATCATGAGCTCCCGAGAGAAATAATTATGCAAAGTTTTTATGCTCGGCTTTCTGAAAACAATCGCAACATGTTCGATACTTCTTGTGCTGGCTCTTTTATGTTGAAGACTATTGAATTCAGATGGAATTTATTGGATAGAATTAAACGCAACTCTGAAGATTGGGACCTCGACGAAGGTAAGGAGTCAGGTATGACACCTAAGTTTGATTGTGTTAAATCTTTCATGGATACCGATATTTTCCGTAAGTTTAGCACTAAATATGGACTTGACTCTGAGATAGTAGCTTCTTTCTGTGAATCTTTTGCTACTTATGTTGATCTCCCTAAGGAGAAGTGGTTTAAATATCATCCTCCCATAGAAGTAAAAGTAGCTGCACCTATTAAAGTTGAAGAAAAGACTGTCACTTATAATGATCCTATTGTTCCTACTTCTTATATTGAGAAACCACCTTTCCCTGTTAGAATAAAGGATCATGCTAAAGCTTCAACTGTTGTTCGTAAAAGCAATATTAGAACTTATACACCTCCTGAACAAGTTAAAGTAGAACCTAATATTGCTATTGTTAAAGATCTCTTGTCTAATAATATTGATGGGCATGTTATTCAGTTCGAAGGTGAAACTGCTAGAATTGCTAAACCTTGTGCTAAAGATAAACATAGACCCGTGGTAGGCGTGCCTGTTATTTCTGTTAAAATAGGGGATCATTGTTATCATGGCTTATGTGATATGGGTGCTAGTGCTAGTGTTATACCGCATACTTTATATGAAGAAATTAAGAATGAAATTGCACCTGCTGAGTTAGAAGATATTGATGTCACAATTAAACTTGCCAATAGAGATACTATTTCAGCAATGGGAATTGTTAGAGATGTTGAAGTCTTGTGTGGGAAAACTAAATATCCTGCTGATTTTCTTGTTCTTGGTTCCCCACAAGATAGTTTTTGTCCCATTATATTTGGCAGACCCTTCTTAAATACTGTCAATGCTACCATAGATTGCACAAAGAATGTTGTTACTGTTGGCTTGGATGATATGGTTCATGAGTTTAATTTCTCTAAATTTAGTAAACAACATCGTGAGGAAGAATTACCTAGTAAGGATGAAATTATTGGTCTTGCTTCTATTGCAGTACCTCCTAGTGATCCTTTAGAACACTATTTGCTAGACCATGAAAATGATATGTTCATGAATGAAAGAAGGGAAATAGATGAAGTATTCTTTAAACAGGAACATGTTCTGAAACACAACTTGCCTGTTGAAATCTTAGGGGATCCTCCTCCACCCAAGGGTGATCCCGTGTTCGAGCTTAAACCTTTGCCTGATAATCTTAAATATGCTTATCTTGATGAAAGAAGATATATCCTGTTATTATTAGTGCTAACCTTTCAGAGCATGAAGAAGAAAGATTATTGAAAACTCTGAAGAAGCATCGTGCTGCTATTGGATATACTCTTGATGATCTTAAGGGCATTAGTCCCACTCTATGCCAACATAAAATAAATTTGGAAGCAGATGCCAAACCAGTTCGTGATCCTCAATGACGTCTGAATCCTAAAATGAAAGAAGTGGTAAGAAAAGAAATACTAAAGCTTCTGGAGGCAGGTATAATCTACCCGTTGCTGATAGTGAGTGGGTAAGTCCTGTCCATTGTGTCCCTAAGAAGGGAGGTATTACTGTTGTTCCTAATGATAAAGATGAATTGATTCCACAAAGAATTATCACAGGTTATAGGATGGTAATTGATTTCCGCAAATTAAATAAAGCTACTAAGAAAGATCATTACCCCTTACCTTTTATTGATCAAATGCTAGAAAGATTATGCAAACACACACACACTATTGCTTTCTAGATGGTTATTCTGGTTTCTCTCAAATACCTGTGTCGGCTAAAGATCAATCAAAGACTACTTTTACATGCCCTTTTGGTACTTTTGCTTATAGACGTATGCCTTTTGGTTTATGTAATGCACCTGCTACCTTTCAAAGATGCATGATGGCTATATTCTCTGACTTTTGTGAAAAGATTTGTGAGGTTTTCATGGACGACTTTTCCGTCTATGGTTCCTCTTTTGATGATGCTTGAGCAATCTTGTCGAGTTTTGCAGAGATGTGAAGAAACTAATCTTGTCTTGAATTGGGAAAAGTGCCACTTTATGGTTAATGAAGGTATTGTCTTGGGGCACAAAGTTTCTGAAAGAGGTATTGAAGTTGATAAAGCCAAGGTTGATGCTATTGAAAAGATGCCATGTCCCAAGGACATCAAAGGTATAAGAAGTTTCCTTGGTCATGCCGGGTTTTATAGGAGGTTCATTAAGGACTTCTCAAAAATTTCTCGGCCTCTGACTAATTTATTGCAAAAAGATATACCATTTGTCTTTGATGATGATTGTGTAGAAGCATTTGAAATACTTAAGAAAGCATTAGTCTCTACACCTGTTGTTCAGTCACCTGATTGGAATTTACCCTTTGAAATTATGTGTGATGCTAGTGATTATGCTGTAGGTGCTGTTCTAGGGTAAAGAGTCGATAAGAAATTAAATGCTATCCATTATGATAGTAAGACTCTAGACAATGCTCAAAGAAATTATGCTACTACTGAAAAAGAACTTTTAGCAGTTGTATTTGCTTGTGATAAGTTCAGATCTTATATTGTTGATTCTAAATTAACTATTCAAACAGATCATGCTGCTATTAAATATCTTATGGAAAAGAAAGATGCTAAACCTAGACTTATTAGATGGGTTCTCTTGCTACAAGAATTTGATTTGCATATTGTTGATAGAAAGGGAGCTGAGAACCCCGTTGCAGACAACTTGTCTAGGTTAGAAAATATTCTTGATGACCCACTACCTATTAATGATGACATTCCTGATGAGTAATTAAATGTTATAAGTACTTCTCGTAGTACTCCATGGTATGCTGATTTTGCTAATTATATTGTTGCTAAGTTTATACCACCTAGTTTCACATACCAACAAAAGAAAAAGTTCTTCTATGATTTGAGACATTACTTTTGGGATGACCCACATCTTTATAAAGAAGGAGTAGATGGTGTTATTAGGCGTTGTGTACCTGAGCATGAACAGGAACAGATCCTACGCAAGTGTCATTCCGAGTCTTATGGAGGACACCATGCTAGAGATAGAACTATAAGGTATTGCAATCTGGTTTTTATTGGCCTACTCTCTTCAAGGATGCCCGTAAGTTTGTCTTGTCTTGTGATGAATGTCAAAGAATTGGTAATATTAGTAGACATCAAGAAATGCCTATGAATTATTCACTTGTTATTGAACCGTTTGATGTTTGGGGCTTTGATTATATGGGACCTTTTTCCTGCCTCTAATGGATACACACATATTTTAGTTGCTGTTGATTATGTTACTAAGTGGGTAGAAGCTATTCCAACTAGTAGTGCTGATCATAACACTTCTATTAAAATGCTTAAAGAAGTTATTTTCCCGAGGTTTGGAGTCCCTAGATATTTAATGACTGATGGTGGTTCACACTTTATTCATGGTGCTTTCCGTAAAATGCTTGCTAAGTATGATGTTAATCATAGAATTGCATCTCCTTATCACCCACAGTCTAGTGGTCAAGTAGAGTTGAGCAATAGAGAGATCAAATTAATTTTGCAAAAGACTGTTAATAGGTCTAGAAAGAATTGGTCTAAGAAACTTGATGATGCATTATGGGCTTATAGAATTGCATATAAAAATCCTATGGGTATGTCTCCGTATAAAATGGTTTATGGAAAAGCATGTCACTTACCTCCCGAACTAGAACATAAGGCATATTGGGCTATTAAAGAGCTTAACTATGATTTTAAACTTGCCGGTGAGAAGAGGTTATTTGATATTAGCTCACTTGATGAATGGAGAATCCAAGCTTATGAAAATGCCAAGTTGTTTAAAGAAAAAGTTAAAAGATGGCATGACAAAAGGATACAAAAGTGTGAGTTTAATGTAGGTGATTATGTATTGCTATACAACTCTCGTTTAAGATTTTTTGCAGGAAAACTTCTCTCTAAATGGGAAGGCCCCTATGTCATCGAGGAGGTCTACCGTTCCGGTGCCATAAAAATCAACAACTTCGAGAGCACAAATCCGAAGGTGGTAAACGGTCAAAGAATTAAACATTATATCTCAGGTAATCCCATAAATGTTGAAACTAATATTATTGAAACCGTAACCCCGGAGGAATACATAAGGGACACTTTCCGGAACGTTTCAGACTCCGAAAAGGAATAGGTATGCGGTACGGTAAGTAAACCGACTCGAAAACAATTTTTAAGGAAATATTTCTCCATTTTGGAATATTTAGAGAAATAGAAAAATAAGTAGCAGTTCGGGAAGGACACGAGGGCCCCACGAGGGTGGTGGGCGCGCCCCTACCTCGTGAGCGCCTTGTGTGCCCTCCGGACTCCGTTTTCTTGCACAATACGTATTTTGGTCGGTAAAAATTCATTATATATTCTCCCGGGGGTTTTGACTCCCGTATCACGCAAAAATCTTCTGTTCTTGTTTCGAGCTGTTTTCTGTCAGGGTTTTCCAGGCTAGGCATCATGTCGTCTCCCTCCTCCAACAATGGTGACAACGATGCTTGGCTAATGAAGATAGATCTGAAGAGGGAAGAACCCACGAGGGTCAACAAGGATGAAAGGATCAAGAAGGCCACGGAGGATCAAGCTCCGGCAGCAAAAGACATCCTTCAACTTGATCATAACCTTCTTACCCCAACTGAGATCGACGCTTTCAAGATGATTGAGTTAGCTCGTATACAAAACAAATATCTCACACAAGAAAATATTTTGTTGAAGGAGAATATTGTCGCACTCAAGGCCATTATTCGCAAGCTGGAGGACCTCTTACGCTCGATGTGCGATTAGCCGTCACCTCCACCGTCTCCTCCAACAAAGAAGAATTGAGTATCTGGGTATGGGCACTCCCCTTGGCAACTGCCAAGCTTGGGGGAGGTGCCCCGGTATCGTATCACAATCACAACTCCTATCTTTACCGTTTTTCTTAGTTCGATCCTATTAGTAGTATCTTGATCTAGTAGAATAAAGTCTATGGCATGATCTAGTTTTGAGTTTTGCTTTATGATCTCTCTATGTAATCGAGTCCGTGAGCTATATATAATAAAGATTAGTGTTGAGTCAAGGGCTTGATTATTTTGCCATGATCTTGGGTGAATAAAAGAAAAGAGAAAAAGAATAAAAAGAAACAAAAAAGTTCATATTGATCCTATTGAGAGTAATGACTTCGCATAGAAAGAGTATGATGATTAAAAGTTGTTGGGAGTTGGCAGACATAGCTTTGGTCATTGTTGCAATTAATAGGAAGTAATAAGGAAAGAGAGGTTTCACATATAGATATATTATCATTGACATCTTTTATGATTGGGAGCACTCATTAAAATATGACATGCTAAAGAGTTGATGTTGGACAAGGAAGACAACGTAATGAGTTATGTCTTTCTTACATCTGAGATAAAGTATGTTGTCATGGTTCCTCTAACTTGTTGAGCTTTCCTTTCCCCCTCATGCTAGCCAAATTCTCAGCACCAAGTAGAAATACTACTTGTGCTTCCAAATATCCCTAAACCAGTTTTGCCATGAGAGTCCACCATATCTACCTATGGATTGAGTAAGATCCTTCAAGTAAGTTGTCATCGGTGCAAAGCAATAAAAATTGCTCTAAATATGTATGATTGATTGGTGTGGGAGAAATAAGCTTTATACGATCGTGTGATGTGGAAGTAATAAAAGCGATGGACTGCATAATAAAGGTTCATATCACAAGTGGCAATATAAAGTGACATTCTTTCGCATTGAGATTTTATATATATCCAACCATAAAAGCGCATGGCAACCTCTGCTTCCCTCTGCGAAGGGCCTATCCTTTATTATTATCTCCTACCTTATGCAAGAGTCATGGTGATCTTCACCTTTCCTTTTTCATTTTATCCTTTGGCAAGCTCAGCATGTTGGAAAGAACATGATATATATCTAATTGGATGTAGGGGAGCATGAACCATTATTGTTGACATTACCCTTGAGGTAAAAGGTTGTGGGGCAAAACTATAAGCCCCTATCTTTCTCTGTGTCCGATTAAAGCTCCGTAACCACAAGTATTGCGTGAGTGTTATCAATTATGGGAGACTAAATGATAGTTGAGTATGTGGACTTGCTTTTTAGCTCTGACATAGACTCTTTCCGATGTTATGATAAATTGCCATTGCTTCAATGACTGAGATTATAGTTTGTTGGAGCCCAATAAGGTTTATGATTTATACTCTTGCATTGTGAATAGATCATCACTTGAACATAAGTAATCATATGACAAAATCTATATATGTTGCTGTTATAAGAATAATCATGATGCCTTCATGTCCGTATTTTATTTTTATCGACACCTCTACCTCTAAACATGATGACATATTTATTGTTATCGGCTTTTCGCTTGAGGACAAGCAAGGTCTAAGCTTGGGGGAATTGATACGTCCATTTTGCATCATGCTTTTATATCGATATTTATCGCATTATGGACTGTTATTTCACTTTATATCACAATACTTATGGCTATTCTCTCTTATTTTACAAGGTTTACATAAAGAGGGAGAATGCCGGCAGCTGGAATTCTGGTCTGGATAAGGAGCAAATATTAGAGGCCTATTCTGCGCAACTCCAAAAGTCCTGAAACTCCACGGAACTTCTTAGAAGAAATAAATAAAAATCCACGCCAAAGATGAAGGCCAGGGGCCCACACCTTGCTCACGAGGGTGGTGGGCGCGCCCCCCTATCTCGTGGGCCCCTTGGTGGCTCTCCGATGCCCATCTTCTCCTATATGAGGTATTTCGATGAGAAAAAAATAAGAAGGAACTTTTCGGGACGAGACTCCGCCGCCACGAGGCAGAACCTTGGCGGATCCAATCTAGAGCTCCGGCAGAGCTGTTCTGCCGGGGATACTTCCTTCTCGGAGGGGGAAATCATCACCATCATCATCACCAACGCTCCTGTCATCAGGAGAGGGCAATCTCCATCAACATCTTCACCAGCACCATCTCATCTCCAAACCCTAGTTCATCTCTTGTATCCAATTCTTGTCTCAAAGTCCGGGATTGGTGCTAGTAGGTTGCTAGTAGTGTTGATTACTCCTTGTAGTTGATGCTAGTTGGTTTAATTGGTGGAAGACCATATGTTCAGATCCTATATGCATATTATTACCCCTCTGATTATGAACATGAATATGCTTTCTGAGTAATTACGTTCGTTCCTGAGGACAAGGGAGAAGTCTTGCTATGAGTAGTAATGTGAATTTGGTATTCGTTTGATATTTTGATAAGATGTATGTTGTCTAGCCTCTAGTGGTGTTATGTGAACGTTGACTACATAACAATTCACCATTATTTGGGCCTAGAGGAAGGCATTGGGAAGTAATAAGTAGATGATGGGTTGCTAGAGTGACAGAAGCTTAAACCCTAGTTTATGCGTTGCTTCGTAAGGGGCTGATTTGGATCCATATGTTTCATGCTGTGGTTAGGTTTACCTTAATACTTTTGTTGTAGTTGCGGATGCTTGCAATAGAGGTTAATCATAAGTGGGATGCTTGTTCAAGTAAGAACAGTACCCAAGCACCGGTCCACCCACATACCAAATTATCAAAGTATGGAACGCGAATCATATGAACGTGATGAAAACTAGCTTGACGATATTCCCATGTGTCCTCGGGAGCGCTTTCCCTATTATAAGAGTTTGTTCCGGCTTGTCCTTTGCTACAAAAGGATTGGGCCACCTTGCTGCACTTTATTTACTTTTGTTACTTGTTGCTCGTTACAATGTATCCTATCACAAAACTATCTGTTACCACTTATTTCAGTACTTGAAGAGAATACCTTGCTGAAAACCGCTTATCATTTCCTTCTGCTCCTCGTTGGGTTCGACACTCTTACTTATCGAAAGGACTACGATAGATCCCCTATACTTGTGGGTCATCAAGACCGAGTTTAGGAATTTGTGAAACCCTAGCAGTCTCGGTGCCACTGAACTGTGACTCAGTCTGACCGAGTTCACTAGTTTAGGTTCCAACAGATGCTTCGGTATCACCGAGTTTACAAATCCGTTGATCCTAAATGCTTTCTGTGGAAAACTAAAACTAAGTTTTTGACTCATTCTTTTGCAAAAACCTCTACATTTTGTGATGCTCATCCACTCTATCTCATCTATATCTATTCACAGGGGCTGCTGTCTGTGTTTGCAACATGTCTGATCAGAGTGACATCCAGAACAGGTCAGAGGAGCAGGTTCACCTGAGTGAGGGCACTAGTCCCTCTAGCAGTTCAGATGATGGTAGTAGGAGCACCCCAAGCAACTTACCCAAAGCTGCCACCAGGGCCAGAAAGAAGAAGACCTCTGAATCTGAGGATGAAGACTATGTGGCAGTTGAGGATGAGGCCACTTCCAAGAAGAAAGTGGTTAAGAAGGAGTATAACACTACTGCTGCCACCAAGTCAGGCATGAAGCAAAAGGTTCCTGCAAAGAGAATTCCAATGTCTAAGGCCAGAGCATCTACTCAAGTCCCTTTGGGATCTGAACCCAAAGAGGCTGCTGCAGAAGGGAAGAAGAGGAAGGAGAGGGTCAAAACGACCACTGCTAGAGTGCTTGGGAGATCCTCAATCATGAGAGATTCTGAAGAGGAAGAGGAAGAAGATGCTGCACCAGCACCCAAAGCTCAGAAGCTTATGGGTGATGCCATCAGGGCAGTGGCTGTTCCATCTAAGCCTAAGACTGCTCCAAAGGCTGCTGCTCCAGCTCCAAAGCCAAAACCAAAGAGGAGCACCAGGAACATCCCTACTGAGGAAAAGAACAAGGCCCGAGTGCCTGAAGCTGAAATGGAAGAATAAGATGATGAGTCACATGTCTTGAGGAAGCTGAAGCCAAAAATCCCAGATCACAATGATGCTCATCCAGTTGCTGAGAACATGAAGATCAGGAAGGACTCAGGTCTGAGGCTATGGAGAGAGTCAGATCCATATGCCACCAGGAGAAGGACTGCTGTGGACTACATGTTCCATACAAAGGAACACCAGGACTTCCATGAGACCATCTTGCTTGACAAGAAGCCCATAGTGTGTGACATGAGATGGGTCGACTGGGACTACATCAAGGAGAATGAGGATCACTATCCAGGTGTACTTGACAGTTTCAAGGCTCGTGGAGTCAATGAGTTTGTGGCTCAGAAGCTCACAAAATGGAATGATGAGCTCATCATGCAGTTCTACTCCACAGCTCATTTCTACCCAGATGGAAGGATTGTCTGGATGTCTGAAGGTACGAGGTACCAGTCCACGGTTGCTGAATTGGCGAAGTTGATCAATGCCCCAAAAGAGAGTGAAGATGACTTGGATGTCTATGCCAACAGGAAGACGGATCACAACACAATGGCACACATGTACAAGGAGATCCCAGATGCTGCTCTTGAGACACATAAGTTTGGATCTGTACATTACCTTCTGTCAGGCTTGCCAACCATCAACTGGATCCTCAGGCACACTCTCTTGCCAAAGTCAGGTGATCACAAGATTATCAGAGGCCATGCAATTAACTTGCTTCACATATTTGATGTCCCACAAAAGTTCAAAGTCATGAGCCTAATAGTTGAAACTATCAAGAGGACAGCTGCAGATCAGAAGAGGAGTTGTGGGTATGTGACGCCCCCGATTTGATCGTACACTAATCATACACGCAAACGTGTACGATCAAGATCAGGGACTCACGGGAAGATATCACAACACAACTCTACAAATAAAATAAGTCATACAAGCATCATATTACAAGCCAGGGGCCTCGAGGGCTCGAATACAAGAGCTCGATCATAGACAAGTCAGCGGAAGCAACAATATCTGAGTACAGACATAAGTTAAACAAGTTTGCCTTAAGAGGGCTAGCACAAACTGGGATACAGATCGAAAGAGGCACATGCCTCCTGCCTGGGATCCTCCTAACTACTCTTATTCATCGTCAGCGGGCATCACGTGGTAGTAGGCACCTCCGGTGTAGTAGGAGTCGTCGTCGAAGATGGCGTCTGGCTCCTGGGCTCCAACACCTGGTTGCGACAACCAGGTAGAAGGGATAGGGGAAAAGAGGGAGAAAGCAACCGTGAGTACTCATCCAAAGTACTCGCAAGCAAGGAGCTATACTACATATGTATGCATTGGTATCAAATGGATTAAGGGAATCATATGTGGACTGAACTGCAGAAAGCCGGAATAAGGGGGGATAGCTAGTCCTTTCGAAGACTACGCTTCTGGCAGCCTCCGTCTTGCAGCATGTAGAAGAGAGTAGAGTGAAGTCCTCCAAGTAGCATCGCATAGCATAATCCTAACCGATGATCCTCCCCTCGTCGCCCTGTGAGAGAGCGACCACCGGTTGTATCTGGCACTTGGAAGGGTGTGTTTTATTAAGTATCCGGTTCTAGTTGTCATAAGGTCAAGGCACAACTCCAAGTCGTCCTGTTACCGAAGATCACGGCTATTCGAATAGATTAACTTCCCTGCAGGGGTGCACCACATAACCCAACACGCTCGATCCCATTTGGCCGGACACACTTTCCTGGGTCATGCCCGGCCTCGGAAGATCAACACGTCGCAGCCCCACCTAGACCAACAGAGAGGTCAGCACGCCGGTCTAAACCTAAGCGCCCAGGGGTCTGGGCCCATCGCCCTTAGCACACCTGCACGTTGCGTGGGCAGCCGGAAGCAGACCTAGCCTAGTAGGCGTTCCAGTCCAATCCAGCGCGCGCCGCTCCGTTGCTGACGTCACGAAGGCTTCGGCTGATACCATGACGTCGAGTGCCCATAACTGTCCCCGCGTAGATGGTTAGTGCGTATAGGCCAGTAGCCAGACTCAGATCAAATACCAAGATCTCGTTAAACGTGTTAAGTATCTGCGAACGCCGACCAGGGCCAGGCCCACCTCTCTCCTAGGTGGTCTCAACCTGCCCTGTTGCTCCGCCTCAAAGTAACAGTCGGGGGCCGTCGGGAACCCAGGCCCACCTCTACCGGGATGGAGCCACCTGCCCCTTCAGCCCCCATCTCCGAACAGTATCACAGGTAAGGTAACTGTGTAAAGTATATTGTATATGCCCGTGGTCACCTCCCGAAGTGATCACGGCCCAGTAGTATAGCATGGCAGACGGGCAAGAGTGTAGGGCCACTGATGGAACACTAGCATCCTATACTAAGCAGTAGGATAGCAGGTAAAAGTAGCAACAGTAGTAGCAAGGACAGGCTATGCATCAGAATAGGATTAACGGAAAGCAGTAACATGCTACACTACTCTAATGCAAGCAGTAGAGAAAAGAGTAGGCGATATCTGGTGATCAAAGGGGGGGCTTGCCTGGTTGCTCTGGCAAGAGAGAGGGGTCGTCAACTCCGTAGTCGTACTGGGTAGCAGCGGCATCGGTCTCGGTGTCTATCGAGAGAAGAGGGGGGAGAACAATAAATATATAAGCAAGCATATGCATAGTGATGCATGACATGACAAGTATCGACGTTAGAGGTGCCCTAACGCGGTAGTAGGTGATACCGGTGAAGGGGGATAACATCCGGGAAAGTATTCCCGGTGTTTCGTGTTTTCGGGCAGAGGAGCCGGAGGGGGAAAGTTGCGAGTTTGACATGTTAGGGGTGCGTGGCGGACGAACGGGCTGCGTAACCGGATTCGTCTCGTCGTTCTGAGCAACTTTCATGTACAAAGTTTTTTCATCTGAGCTACGGTTTAATTTATATTATTTTTTGAAGTTTTAAATCATTTTCTAATTTATTAATTATTAATTAAATTAACATTATCCAGAATAGTGCTTGCTGACGTCAGCATGGCGTCAGCAGTTGACCTGGTCAACCTGACAGGTGGGTCCCGTTTGTCATTGACAGTGTTCCACTAAACATGATTAATTAGCTTAACTAGGTTATTAGGTTAACTAAACAGAATTAGTTAAGTTAATTAATTAACTAACTAATAAGATAATTATTTTAATTATTTTAATTTTTTAATTTCTTTTTTATAAACGTTTTGGGGTGCGGGCCCCCCTTGTCATAGGCCCCTGGGGGCTTAACGGGCGCGGGTGAGGCTGGAACGGGGCTCCAGCGGGCGCGGCCATTGTGGCGTCGGCCGTGGTAGGTGGAGCGAGGGGGAGCCGACAGCGAACGGCGCCGGCGAAGGGCGGCGCCGTCGAAGAGTGGTGGCGGCGGTCGATGGAGGCTGCGGCTCCAGCGACAGGGGCATTCCATGGCGCGCGTGGGAGGGCGAGGTAGGGCGCGGGCCAGCGGTGGACGGCGCCAGGCGAAGGAAGAAGAGGCCGGTGGCCACGGCGTGTCCATGGCCGGAGCGGGATGCGGGCAGAGCGCACGGGGCGAGCGAGGCCGTGCGGGGCTGCAGAGCTGCGGGTGGCTTGGCCGGGGCACGATCTCGTGCGGAGTGGCGCAGCCGGAGCGGGAGGGAGCCGCGCGGCCATGGCAGGTGCGTATCGGGCGTTGGCGGTGTGAGCCCTGGCAGGGGAAGGACACGACGGCGACGGCGCGCAACGATAGCCGCATCAGAAGTAGAGAAGAAGGAGCGAGGCCGGAGCCCGGGGGCTCACCCACATTGCAGGGATGAGGGGCGGCGTGGCTCAGGGTGCCTTTGGGGAGGAAGACGGGGACGAGCGACGTGGAGGATGCAGGCCGGTGGGGTGGCTTCGGCGTCATGGCCTCCGGCGAGGTCCTCGGGCAACGGCGCATCCAGATC